>NC_080182.1:1001940-1331940 GCF_950295315.1 Erinaceus europaeus | reverse complement strand
ATGTGAATTATGTGCAGGAAGCAACGGCTACATGAAGTTCTTAAGCCACAATGAAGATGCCCCTCTCAGAGGAAGGAGGCATAAAAATCCTATGTTGAGAATAGCTGAAAGCAAGTAAAATGCAGGGCAAATAAGATTCTCTGTTCTAGAAGCTTCCATCTGCACTCCTATCTTGCTCTTCCTTCCTGGATGACTAGTCTTGCTGGTGCTAGAATTTATATGCATTCGACTAGCTAATGGTGTTCCTTCCATTTCAGTTGAAGTAGGAAGGTATAACTTTATTTCTCCACTTAATTTTCCATGCTATGTTTGGGATCAAATACAAGGTCTTACGCTTATGCTTTATTGTTGAGTCACCTCCTTAGATTGATATATTTTAAAATATGTATCAACCACCTGTATCAATGGCTTCACTATTTGTTGCATATAACTCTACCTCCCTCTAAGTGTTGAGGAATACTGCTAGACTCTATAACTCACGAAGATTCACAGAGATGTCAATATATTGGCTATGGTTCCTTATTTCTTATGCTTATTAATTTCTTCCCATTAAGTTTCTGAAATATTTTATTAATTACCTTATTTATTGGATGGAGATAGATAAAAACTGAGAGGGGAGGGGAGAGGTAGAGGGGGAGAGAGATACCTGCAACACTGCTTCAATACTTATAAAGCTTTCACCCTGCAGACGTGGACTGGGGGTTTGAACCTAGGTCCTTGTGCATTATAACATGTGCACTGAACCAGGTGCACCACTGCCCACCCCCTTAAGTTTTTTTTAGAGACAGACTGAAAGGGAAAGGGGGTTCGGGTGTGCACCTGGTTGAACACACACACACACACACACACACACACACACACACACACACACACACACACACACACACGTTACTGGGCTGAAGGCTCGCCACCTGTAGGGAGGAAGCTTCCTAAGTCAGTGAAGCCATGTTGCCTTTGCAGATGTCTCTTTTTTCTTCCTCTCTACCTCTCTATCTCCTGCTTCCCTATCAGTTTCTCTCTACCCTACCAAATATAATAGAAAGAAAAAAAAATGGCCACTGGGAGCGGTGGATTCACAGTGTTGGCACGGAACCCAGCAATAACCCTGGGGGTGGGGGGGAGGGAGAGAAAGACAGAGACAGACAGAGAGAGACAGAGAGACAGAGAGACAGAGATACAGAGAGACCTTCAGCACTGCAGCACTGCTATACCATTTGTGAAGATCCTCCCTGCACATGGCAACCTGGGATTTGACCCATGTCTTTGTACATAGTAACATGTGCCCCTTTCCCCATTAAGTTTTAAGGTTCATGAAAACAAAAACAATTTAGACTAATGCAATACTCTATCTTTAGTGTCTAGTGTAAAGTCTGCCCTATAATAGAGACTTAATAATACCCGTTGATTCTGTAAAAACAATGCTAAATTGCTAATAAGTAATATTTGCTAAAGGAAAAACTCGATTCTTTAAAATGCTAGAAGTGGACGTGTAGAAGTCATAAAACAGGTAGCACTTAATGATTAATATATTTATCTTTCTAGTCAGTGACAAATAATTTTGGATCTGGAATTCATATTGATTTTTTCCAACTCCCCATTCTGATTAGGTTGATATTATTTGAAAATATTTCTAGGTGCCCTGGATTCTATTTCAGACTCCTGCTGTAGGGGAAAGAGGTGACCAATCACTTTTTTTCCCCAGCATGCCAATTACCAAATACAGTGATAACTGGCTCTGGGTTGACATTCTTTTTTCTTACAAATCATTTTTATTGAGGAGTTTGATGGTTTACAGTGCAGTCACTGGCACATGGGTATAATTTCACTCCGCACCAGAGCCCTAAAGTGCTCCTCAGGCCTCCTACCCATTTTCCTTTTGTTTTGATGCAACAGACCATGCCCTGTGGATGTTTCACTTTGCAGTCTCCCACAATGTCCCCGTTTATTAAGTCCTGCTTATAAGTGACATCACTCAGTATTTGTCCTTCTCTTTTTGGCTTATCTTACTTAACATGATGTCTTCAAGTTCCACCCAAAGGAGATGACTTCATCATTTTAAACAGCTGAGTAATGTGTGTGTGTGTATATATATATATATGCCACTCACCTGTCATTGGACATATGGGTTGCTTCCATGTTTTGGCTATTACAAATTGTACAGCTATGAACATAGGTAAACACAGATCCCTTCTGACAAATATTTTGTTTCCTTTGGGTAAATATACAGAAAAGAATTTGCTGGGCCATAGGGTAGGTCCATTTCTAGTGTTCTGAGAATTCTCCAGACTATTTTCCAAAGTGTTGAACCAATTAGCATCATCAAAATGACCCACTTACCCAGAGCCATATACAACAGATTTGATCCATCCCCATCAAGATATCACCGGATTTCTTTCCTTTTTTAATATTTATTTATTCCTTTTTGTTGCCCTTGTTGTTTTATTGTTGTAGCTATTATTATTGTTGATGATGTCATAATTGTTGGATAGGACAGAGAGAAATGGAGAGAAGAGGGGAAGACAGAGAGGGGAAGAGAAAAATAAACACCTGCAGACCTGCTTCACCGCCTGTGAAGCGACTCCCCTGCAGGTGGGGAGCCGGGGGCTCGAACCAGGATCCCTACTATGCCAGTCCCTGCACTTTGTGCCACCTCAGCTTAACCTGCTGCACTACTGCCCGACTTCCCCAGATTTCTTTAAAGTGATAGAATAAAAGCTACAGAGAGTTATCTGGAACCAAAAAGTCCCTAAGATTGCCTAAGCAATCTTGAGAAAAATAACAAGACTGTAGGAACCACACTTCTTGACCTTAAAGTAGACTGCAGACCTACTGTAATCAAAACCAAAACAGACACACAGTCCAGTAGAACAGATTTGAAAGTCCATAAGTAAACCTCACACCTATGGACAACTGAGTTTTGACAAGGGGGGCACAACATTAAATGAAGAAAGCAGAGTCTCTTCTATAAGTGGTGTCGGGAAAACTGAAACAGGCAAACAAATGAAACTGAGGAGCTGGATGGTGGCACACTGGCTTGAGAACACACATTACTATGCACAATGATTTGTGTTCAAGTCCTCACTGCTGGGTAGACACCTCATGTGTGGTAAAACAAGTCTGCGGATATCTCTTTCTATCTTCCTATCTCCCTCTCCTCTCAATTTCTCTTTGTCCCATGAAATAATAAAATAGAAAGAAAAAGAAAAGGAAAAGTTGGTTACTAGAAGTAATGAGTTCATAGTGTTGGCGCCAACACCCAGCAATAATAACCCCGAC
This sequence comes from Erinaceus europaeus, assembly GCF_950295315.1. NCBI lineage: Eukaryota > Metazoa > Chordata > Mammalia > Eulipotyphla > Erinaceidae > Erinaceus > Erinaceus europaeus. The sequence continues at coordinate 1,328,664 of NC_080182.1, read as the reverse complement.
GGCAATAAAAAGGATAGATTTGACCACCACATATTACTGTGCACAAAAGTCACCTTTAAGTGAATCAAAGAAACGGACATTAGACCAGAAACTAATACACAGAGGAAAACACTGGCAGAACACTTCATGATATGTGCCTCAAAAATGTCTTCAAGAGTCAAATCCAATTTATATATCTTCTTCAAGTTTGTGAGCAACTCTATGCCCTAATTCTGTTCACTAGATCTACTCTCAACTCTAACACTACCTTCTAAGACACATTTCTACTCTACCCCCATGTTATCTATCAAGCTCCAGCAAAGATTATTAAGATACAGGCTCCTGGGAACATTCCTAAAGTAGACTTCCTAGCTTCCTTCTACCCTAAGGTCCCTGTTTTCACTTGTTTCAGTCCTACGCTTTGGTTCCTATCTATTAAACATTTTGTCCCATTTTCCACCTTACTACACTTCAGCCAACAAGTTCCAGATGCTACTATGATTCCATTCTGACTTCCCCGGGCAGACGACCTCACCAATGTGTCCTGGAACCTCAACTCTCCAGAGCCTTGTCCCACTAGGAAAAGACAGAAACAGGATGGGGTATGAACCCACCTGTCAATGCCCATGTCCACTGGAGAAACAATTCCAGAAGCTAGAACACTCCACTTCTGCACACCCCCCCCCCAAAAAAAAAAAAGGATTTTGGTCTATACCCACAGATGGATAAACAATAGGGATGTTTCCAATGGAGGAGATGGGACACAGAACTCTGGTGGTGGGAAATGTATGGAATTACACCTCTATTACAATTATACCCCGTACAGTCTTCTAAATCAATATTAAACCACTAATAAAAATAAAAAATAAAAAGGAAAAAAGATTCAAATCTAATAGCAAAGAAAACAAAAACGAAAATAAATCAATGGGACTAGATCAAACTGAAAAGCTTCTGCAGAGCAAAGGGTACCACCACCACCCAAACAGAAAGACACCCTATTGTGTGAGAAAATATCTTTACACAACATACTTCAGATCAAGGAGTAATAACCAATGATACATAAACTTACCACATAAAAAGAAAACAACAACAATAAAAAATCTCATTAGAAAATGGGGTGAGAACATGGACAGAAAGTTCACAGAGGAAAAGCTGCACATGGCCGACAGACACGGTACACAGTGCTTGAAGTCACTGATTATCAGAGAGATGCAAAGACAATGAGATGCCACCGTACACCTGTGAGAAGGTCATCCATTAGAAAGAACAATAAAGACCAACATCGCAGAGGATTGATGTGGGGAAAAGGGGCCACTCTGACATTTTCTAAAGGTGTTATGGTCCCTTTTTAAACTGCTACCAGTACTCCTCATGGTCCAGAAGCAAATAACCAAGTGAAAGATGACACTGTTATGCAGTCCCTGAATGTCAGTGTTCAACAAGGTTTAACTGGCTTCTCATCCATCAAAGCAAAAACCCTTATGAAGTTGGAAGGTTAAAGGTGGCATTGTCACAAGGGTTGCCTGAACCATCTTCCTTGTGATTAAGAAAGGCGAGAGAAAGAAAGCAAGGCCATGTGGCCTATACCTACACCTGAACCATGGTTAGTACCTGTGTAGAGCAGGTGCTAAGCAATGTATGCCAAATGAATGACTGGACTGGATCCATGGCACTGCAAGTGGCCACTGGTACTAATAAGGAACTACAAAGTGGGGTGTTGAGAGTCTTCTGACATGAGACTGAGTGAGAGAACCTCTACTGAACGGAGCTTTAGCTTGAGGTAGCATCACCAAGTTAGTGATGTACAGGGGAGTCCCACATGGGATTCCTTTGGTAGCATCCAAATTGCCAGGCATATCTCCACCCCTAGAAAACTCCAGAGAGACACAAATGCAGGAGCCATGATGCTCCCAGAAACTGGAGTGATAGATGCAAGGACACCTGGTCTTTTGACTCTGATTTGTGAAACACAGATGGCGTGGTAACGCCTTGTCAGTTCAAAGGGATGAGGACAGTGGGGAGGGCTGCTTGTCACAGATCTTTGCTGCAGCTGGTTTAATATTAGCACGACTCTTCCTTTTCTGGTCCTGTTGGCAGTTCTCTCTCTCTCTCTCTCTCTCTCTCTCTCTCTCTCATGATTTGAGAACTCCTTTTATTTTACTTGCCTCCAGGCTTATTGCTGGGGCCTACACTATGAATCCACTACTCCTGGAGGCCATTTCTTCTCTTTTGTTGCCCTTGTTGTTTATCATTGTTGCTGTTATTCTTATTGTTGTTGTTATTGCTGTCATTGTTGTTGGATAGGACAGAAAGAAATTGAGAGAGGAAGGGAAGACAGAGAGAGGGAGAGAAAGAAAGATAAGACACCTGAAGACCTCCTTCACCGCCTGTGAAGCAACCCCCCTGAAGGTGGGGAGCTGGGGACTCGAACCGGGATCCTTATCAGGTCCCTGCACTTTGCGCCACGTGTGCTTAGCCCAGTGCGCTACCACCTGGTCCTGAGAGCTTACTTTATTTTACTTTTATTGCCACCAGGGGTATGGCTGGGGCTCAGTGCTTACACTGTGAATCTGCCACACCCAGTAGCCATTTTTTTCCTTTTTTATTATTTGATAGGACAGAGAGAAATTGAGAGGGGAGGGGCAGATATATAGAGGGAGAAAGACAGATACCTGCAGACCTGATTCATTGCTCATGAATTTACCCCCAGCGGTGGGGAGCAGGAGTTCCAGCCAGTGAGATTGTGCAGAGTATTTATTGTGTGTGCTTAACCAAATGTGCCACTGCTCGCCCCCGATTCCAGAATGTGCACTCATAGCCATACTCATGGATGTATATGGGGGGATCCTGGACTTGGGGCTGCCCAGGAGTACTGCTGAAGGCGTGTTAGCGAGAATATGATAAAGTTAATCGTGTCCCTTCTCCTAAGCTGGGAAGAGAAGACTCAAGGCCTGCTCTCTATTGTCGGGCTTTGCACATAATCCCTTAGGATGTTTTCAATTTCTGAGGGGGGGGGAGAGGGGGGGTGTAGAGAAGAGGATAGAGGGAGGAAAGAGGAGGAAGGAAAAAGAAGGGAGGAGAAAGGAGAGAGAGAACAAAAATAGCACTGGTCCACATTCACAGACTTCCCTCGGTGTGATGTGTGATGCCTGTATACGGTGATGAGGGCTTGAACCTCGGTCCACATTCACAGACTTCCCTCGGTGTGATGTGTGATGCTTGTATACGGTGATGAGGGCTTGAACCTCGGTCCACATTCACAGACTTCCCTCGGTGTGATGTGTGATGCCTGTATATGGTGATGAGGGCTTGAACCTCGGTCCACATTCACAGACTTCCCTCGGTGTGATGTGTGATGCCTGTATATGGTGATGAGGGCTTGAACCTCGGTCCACATTCACAGACTTCTCTCGGTGTGATGTGTGATGCCTGTATATGGTGATGAGGGTTTGAACCTCGGTCCACATTCACAGACTTCCCTCGGTGTGATGTGTGATGCCTGTATATGGTGATGAGGGTTTGAACCTCGGTCCACATTCACAGACTTCCCTCGGTGTGATGTGTGATGCCTGTATATGGTGATGAGGGCTTGAACCTCGGTCCACATTCACAGACTTCCCTCGGTGTGATGTGTGATGCCTGTATATGGTGATGAGGGCTTGAACCTGGGTCCTTATTTAATGTCAAGGTATGTGTTCTAACAGGTGAACAATCTCCCCACCCCTAGGTTCATAGATGTTTTTAAATCTGCATGTTTGATCGTGAAAGGCAAACTCAAGTTCCATTCACTTTCCACTTCCTTCCTCAAGACCTCTCAAAGCTCTGATCAGAGGTTTCAAGAAGCAAGAATCCTGACAGGAAGTCAGGCAGGCTGATAGCGTCTTGACTGAATGTTTTGTCACCTCAGTATATTGGTACCACCCACGAGGGATGAGAAGGAAGTGCACAGTGGGAACTGCATTTCAGACAAAACCATTCCAGCTGGTTCTAAATTGCTGGCTTAAAGCCACTGGCAAGCCATCCCCTAGAGATAAAAGCAGATGCCAACTCGGGGAGAGCACTTAGACTGTAAGCTATCAGCAGCTCTGAAGACTGACACATTCTACACCAATCATTGAAAACAGAGTCACATCAGCTAATCCACTACATCTACTGCATTTACTTGGACAATAGACTTTTGTTCCTCAGGAGTGGACAGCTGACTGAGGACCTCTCTCAAGGGAGAAGGTGGTTCCCCTTCTCATCCTCTGTCTGCCACTCATTTACAAAAAGGCCTGTCAGACATTATGAAGCATAAAGAAACAAGTGTATAGACTAACTTAAAGAATGACAGGGTAATTTGCTGAATTTTACTTTGGTTGCTGCTACCTCTGTCCCCAAGAACATGGGAAGGTTGACCAGTGGTTTCATAACTTCTGATTTTCCTGCTGGAAGTGCCATGTTCCTTCCATCTGCAGAACAGAGTCTCATGGGACTGGACCCCACCTGCAAGCTTTCCCTCATCCAAGCTGTATTTTGCATTGTGAGGCGACACTGTGCAGTAACTCATCTGGCTCTTCTTTCCTGAACCTAACCTCTCCCATCTCTCACAAAGCAAGAGAAGGTTCCCACATGCCTTACTCTCAGGCAAGTTTAAAATGGAGATGGGTTCAGCTTTGAATTTCTAAGTCGACTTTGAACTAGAGATGAAAGCACTTAATTTTAAAATTTCTTTCCTTTTTTGCCTACAGAGTTGTCGCTGGAGGTGCTTGGTGCCTGCACTACAAATCCACTGCCCCTGGAGGCTATTTCTCTCTCTCTCTCTTTTTTTTTTTTTGCCCTTGTTGTTATTGTTATTGTTGTTATCCCTGTTGTTGGATAGGACAGAGAGAAATGGAGAGAGGAGGGGACGACAGAAAGGAGGAGAGAAAGACAGACACCTGCAGACCTGCTTCACCACTTGTGAAGCAACATCCCCCTGCAGGTAGGGAATCAGGCACTCGAACCAGGATTTCTGAGCAGGTCCTTGCACTTTGTACCATGTGCACTTAACCTGGTGAGCTAATCTTTAAATTTCAATACAGAAAACTCAAATAAAAACACTTAAAGGGTCAGGAACCGGCTCACCCAGTAGAACAAAAGCCTTAGTTTAATATCCAACAACTGCCACCTGCTCCCACCCACCCCCCCACACACACACGGGTACACCATCAGTGTCGCTGAGGGAATATCTGCCTCCTCTTCAAGTGCATCTGATCAATACATACCCCCAGAGACTCCATGATGGTTTGCAGCCCCATTGGCCTGTCCTCTATTGGCAAGACCCTTTCTATATTCCAGAAGAATCCCCAAGCACACCCATGCCTCCCCAGATAAGGAGTGTCCCTGAGGCATGTAAAGCACAGTGAGGATGTGGAATAGGAAACATCTGAAACCTCTCCTTGAGCAAGATGAAAGAAACTGTGTGCAGGGAGCCTGGTGGTAGCACAGCCAGGTAAGCACCAGCTTAAGGATCCCGGTTCGAGCCCCCGGCTCCCCACCTGCAGGGGAGTCACTTCACGGGCAGTGAAGCAGGTCTGCAGGTGTCTGTCTTTCTCTCCCCCTCTCTGTCTTCCCCTCCTCTCTCCATTTCTCTCTGTCCTATCCAACAATGACAACATCAATAGCAACAATAAAACAAGGGCAACAAAAGGGGAAATCAATAAATAAATATATAAATAAAAATTTTAAGGAAAAAAAAAAAAAAAGAAACTGTGCGCAGAACTTCCCCATAGTAAAAAGCACCCTTTACTGGAGCTGCTATTTAATGATGAGGTGTGGGCTTTGTCTTCAGGAGGGAGTAATACTAATTCTGGACAATTCTGCACTGGATTTTGGAGCTACAGTGCTCCTTGGGACTTAGTTTTTGTTCTTCCAGTAACCGTGTCCATCCTGCACAGGGGGTTTACCTTGGCCTTTTGTCTTGACCTTGCACCTGTTCTTTGAGCAAGAGTCTGCCGGCACTCAGACACCACACGCCTGCTCCCAGAAAGCAATGACAGAACACTTGTGGGCTCCCTTGCCTAGTGGAGAGCTTTCTATTGCCTGCTATAGGGACATGTGTTGCCTTGTGCCAGGCCTCTCTAAGACCAGCTCATTGCCTGACACTTTTTACAAATACCCATAGCACCATCTGCCATCTTGAAAGTGCCGACTTTAGAGTCTTGTGTAGAACTGCATGTTCTATGTAGAGTATGGATATGGGTGAAGATTCAAATCTTGACAAGAACAACTGATATGACTGACACTGGGAATGGCATACAGCATCCGCGAGCCCCTTCTTCATCAGAAGGATGAAGTCGGGGCCAGGTGGTGGTGCACCAGGCTCAGTGTATGCATTACAGTGAGCAAGGACCCAGGTTCAAGCCTTCGGTCCACACCTGCAGCAGGAAAGCTTCGCAAGTTGTGCAGCAGGGCTGCAGGTGTCTCTTTTCCTCTCTGTCTCCCTCTCCTCTCTCAATTTCTCTCTGTCTCTGTCTAATAATAATATATATGAAAGCAGGATGAAGTCTGATGTTCGCCACCACACAGGAGCACAATGAAGTGTAGTTTCTGGCAGAGAAAGGGACACACCATACCTAGTCACTCCAGTCAGACTCCCTGTTCCAATTTTACTGGGTGGGGGGTGGTGGATGAACAAAAAAAAAAAAAAAAAGAGAAGGCTTCTTTGTAACCCAAATGACTCTTCCCCTGGATTAATGATTTCACCTTTTCTGGTCCCATTTGCCTTACTGGCCCTGTGCACAGAAAGAAGCACCCTTCTCCCACGCTTCAGCCCTGCAGTGGGAATTTTTCAAAGACTGATTTTTCAAATCTCCACCCCCAAGTGTTTTTCCCCTCATTCTGACACAAAGAGAGAGCTCAATAATTGTCTAGAAAATGTAAATGAGCGAGGATGTGAGATAAGTGATAAGGAAATGCATTAAAGTATCCAACTGAATTTAAAACACTACTTTGTTCTGCCACTTTCAATTTTTTTCTTTCAATATATTCTTGAAAGTCTTCAAAATCTCACACAGATGAGTACTTCAAGCCATGGAGGTAAAACTTTATAGTATAGAGAGTACACATCAATTTGGTCAGTTCTAAAGTCACTTGGCTATCTGCATGAATGGTCTCAGATCCAACCATTTCACCTTAAAAACTTTTTCCAAAAAAAATTATCTGAGATGTAAATACTGCCAACAATCTAATAGCAGGATCTAGATGAAGTAAACTGATTTATCTACTCACTGTGAGGGTATTAAAATCACACCATCAAAGTATATTTACTGATTAGAAAAACTTAAGATTATTAAATCAGAGACAACGTGATTTAATAAACACATGCATGCTCGACGAATAGAAATTAACAGTGACTCTGTCAGGAGGATTTAATGATAATTACGCCTTTCTCTAATTTCTTCTTTTCTCTAATTTCTTCTTTTCTCTTTCAAATCTTTACATGTATATGTGAATTTAATATCTCTATAGAGATCTCCAGGAAACACAAACAGACCCTATTAAATTTTAAAGGCAAAGATAGGAAGTTCAGTCTGTCCCTGCTCTTTTGTTAGCCACCTATCTAGGCTACTCAGCCCACATAATTTTAGGATACCTTAACCTCAGCTTCCTCAAAGTATATAAACAAACACATTGTTGCAGTCCTAAGGATGTGTAACATGCTCTAGAGGCCAATAAATGTGAGCTCTGGAATTGCACATGCTTGAATCTTATTCCTAGATCAGCCATGCCTAGCTAGCTGTGTGCTTTGGGAAATTTCTTTTGCCCTCATAAGCACACTCTTCTGTGTGAAAAGGTCTTGAAAGGTCCACCTACTAATATAATACTGTGGCAAGAACAGGTTGGCACAGTGCTTAGCAGTTCACGGCAAAGGCTCAGGAGACTGCCTTGCTTCGAACCCCAGATCTGCTACATACTAGCCACCAGGCCAGGGTCATAACTAGCTGTCACCTGTGTAGTGGGTGATGATGCCAGTACCCAGCTTTTCCAGTTCCTTTTAAAAAAATTTTAGGTCAAAATCTATGAGTGACCTTAAAAAATACATCCACACTTTTTTGTTTTAATGCACAAAAATGGGCAATGTTGAAGAATTAGAAAAATCATGTAAATGAAATAAGAAATTTTAAAAGTCTACACTCTTTTGGAGATTAGTTATTAATATTTTTCATCTATAGATTAAAAACCATTTTGTCCAAAGGAGACATATCATCTACTTTGATTAGAGAGTGATATTCTATGGAATATATATCCCATAACTTCTTTACCCAGTCATTTGTTGATGGGCACTAAGGCTATTTCCACTCCTTGGCTATTGTGAACAAGGCAGCTGTGAACACTGGAGTGCATGTGTTCCTTTGTTTTCCAAAACAGAAGATTCCGGGTGCATCTGGGTGACAAGTCAAGCAGATGGAGACTTGTCTCAAGTGGCCTCCCCCAGGGCTCTGTTCTGGCTCCTACGCTATTTAATATTTACATCAATGACCTCCCAGAAACTTCTTCAAGGAAGTTCATCTACGCCGATGACATCTGCTGTGCAACTCAGGCATCCAAGTTCGACATCCTCGAGGAAACACTCACGAAAGACATGTCTCTGATATCTGATGACTGTAAAAAATGGCGACTAATCCCTAGCACTGCAAAAACGGTATCATCTGTTTTCCATCTACACCATGCCTCGGCCTCGCGTGAGCTTAATGTGCAGCTTGGCGATACGAGAATCCGGCATGAAGCCCAGCCAGTCTATCTTGGTGTTACTCTCGATCGCACTCTGTCATTTCACAAACATCTCATAAAAACTGCAGCAAAGGTGGGCGCGAGGAATAACATCATTGCAAGACTGGCCAGCTCCTCATGGGGCGCGAGCGCTTCCACACTACGATCATCATCTCTGGCATTATGCTATTCCACTGCAGAATACTGTACCCCAGTATGGTTCCGTAGCCCCATGTCCACTTGGTCGATTCCAAATTATATTCCTCCATGAGGATAATTTCTGGAACCATCCGTTCCACCCCGGTTCCATGGCTGCCAGTTCTTAGCAACATCGCCCCGCCAGATATTCGTCGGGATGCGGCATCATCTAAGTTCATTTCCCACGTCTACGCTCGACCGGACCTGCCAATATACGCGCATATCTTCGCCCACCCTGTCCAACGCTTGACGTCTCGTCACCCAATCTGGTCCCCTACGCCTACACTGAACTTCTCTGTTCCAGACTCTTGGAAACAGAGTTGGCAGTCAGCTGAGGTCAAGAACAAACACCTCATCACAGACCCCTGCAGGCATCAACCCGGCTTTGACCTAGCACGTTATGATCGGGCCCTCCTCACTCGCTATCGAACAGGCCATGGCCGGTGCGCCGCTATGTTCCATCACTGGGGAGCCAGAGACGACCCGAACTGCCCCTGCAGCTCCAGACAGACTATGACCCACATAGTCAACGACTGCCACCTCTCCAGATTCAAAGGAGGTCTCGAAACTTTACATCAGGCTCAACCTGACGCTGTTGACTGGCTATGGAAGAAGGGCAAACGCTAGAAGAAGAAGAAGTGTTTGAGTGTCCTTTGGATAAATGGTAACCCAGGAGTGGTACTGCTGGATGGATGCCAAGGCCATTCCATTTTTGTTTGTTTAAGGACTCTCCACACAGCTCCAGAGGGGCTGCCCCAGTTTGCATTCCCAGTGCAGCAGGGTTCCTTTTTATGCAAAACCACTCCAACACCTGCCATTTCCTGTCTTGTTGAAGCAGGCCATTCTCACAGGTATAAGATGAAATTTCAGTGTAGTTTTAATTTGCATTTTTCTAAGGATAAGTGAAATGGAGTAATTTAACATTTTTATGCAGTGCCAGATAATGAAGTGAGGACATCCCTTTCTCATGCATTGACTACAAGCTGCCTCTTGGAGTATTATATTATTTTATTTTTATTTTTTGGTGGGGGAGGGAGGATAAACTCCTCTAATTCACATATACATATCTACATGTAGACATATATAAAGATAGAAAGATAGATATACATGTGTGTTAGTATATTAAGGTATGCACTTATGAATCTGCGTCATTTGTATAATGTATATATCTTTCTTGACTGTCACTTCAAAAATATCCTGAGCAAAGACTACAACACCAAAGCCAATGACCCAAGAATTCACTTTGAATGAAGGTGTGTGTGTCCTTGTCTCAGAGAATCCTGCATGGTTATAAAAAGACCCGTTGTGAGCCTTAAAAGACTTACCCTCTAACCTTATTGTAAAGATATCCCTAAAGAAACTTAGAAAAGCTATGGGTTCAATTAAACACTTGTAAGCTGGCATCAAAAAGAATTTATCACGTTTTGTAGCTATAAAGGCTATGATATCCAGCATATTTTAACTCTGCCATTTAAACACTGTTTGAAGTCTAAAGAGTGGCAATTTGATGTTATAGCAATTTAATGCCATCAACTGCCTAAAAGAAACCCAGGGACAAGCTCTTCTTTAATTTTATAGACTTCTTCTCTCTTCAAATTGCATTTTCTTTCCCTCACAGGATTTTTAACCTGATGCAATATAATTTTATGCATTAAATGTTTTATTAATCAGGCTTTCAAACCACTCTGTGACAAAAATATGTCTATAAATGTAAATCTTGAAAAAAAAAAATCCTGTTTGCCCCAGCATTAAAGATTTCATTTGGAGGGAGCTTCCATTATAATTATGAGGATGAAACTGACTGACATTATAAAATATTTATCCTAGATTTTATAACCGCTTATTGGGGTAAAATTGCAATACAAAATGCATCCCTTAACGAGTTTCAGAATGGCCTCCGGTGGTGACTTCAGATGCCCGTGGAAAACATAGCCAGCCTCTTGAATAGATGAAACATGACCTCAAATACACTGCTATTCTTCATTTCTATAAATGATGATATCTGAGATTTTTTTTTCTTACCACCAAATAGGCATTGGTGGGGGTTTTGTAGTGGCAGTGCCATTCTTCCAGTTTTCTTTCTTTCTCCCTTTTTTCCTTTCTCCTCCTCTTCCTCCTCCTCCTTTTTATTGCACTGCTTCCAACCGCATATCAAAACCACATATCAATTTATCAGTATTTATCATTTATCAAAATGATTTTTAATGGTCCAGCAGCTGACAAGTCAATTAGGTCCACCTTCAGTGTTGTAGAAAGCAAAGACTGGAGAAACTTGATTCAGAAAGATTTGTTGATCTCCAGGTCAGGACAGTCATCCATTTCCTCAGTGGCTGTGCTAATATTTCAGATGGCTTCTTGGTTAGCGCTTGGGAGGCTTTTGTAAACCTCAGTGCAATGCACTGGAGACAGCACCTTCCCTGAATGCATTCCTTTCATTTGACAATGGAAGTGAAAACTGAGTTATTCAGGACTTCAATTTTAGGAAAGAGTACAGGTAACACTTGAAAATCTGCATTAGGCCCTAACTCTGTACTTTGGAGGGTATCTACAGGCATCCCTGGTGGGGTGATTCTCTTTCTAGGTCTGAAGACTTGCTCAGGGCCAGGTGGTGGCACTTCTGGTTATGTGCACACGCTACAATGCACAAAGACCCAGGTTCAAGCTCCTGGTCCCCACCTGCAGGGAAAAGCTTTACAAGTGGTGAAGTAGGTCTGTGAGTGTCCCTCTGTCACTCTCCCTCCCCCTTCTCAATTCCTCTCTGTCTCTATCCAGCAATAAATAAATGAAGAAATAAAACAAATAAATCTAAAAAAATTAAAAAGACTGTTGCTCTAAGTCCATCAAACAAGAGTTGTATCAAGCCTGGAAAAGTAAGTAAATTTCAGGTAAGTTTTGGGGGTGGAGAACTTTATCAAGAGCCTCTAGGGAGGTATCACTTCCCAGGTTCCATGGTCACAGGGTGACATGGGAGCACTGTGGTGGCAGAGTCCACCTCTGCTGACCATCTGAAGTCAGAACATGTCCCTTCCATTCTCTTAGTCTCTCTCTCTCCCCCTCTCTTATTACCACCAGGGTTATTGCTAGGGACTCAGTGCTGGCATTATGAATCCACAACTCTTGGTGGTCATCCCCCCGACCCCGATTTTACTGGATAGGACAGAGAGTAATTTAGAGAGGAGGTGGAGAGACAGAGCGAGAGAGAAAGATAGCCATCGACAGACCCGCTTCACAAGTGGTGAAGTGTCCCCCCTACAGGTGGGGAGCAAAGATCCAACCCTGGTCCTTGGTCCTTGGTCCTTGTGATGGTCATGTGTGTGCTTATTGGGGTGTGTCACCACTGGCCCCTATAGCCATTCTCTGACAATAGACTTTTTTTTTCCAGGTTCCCAGTGGTGGGGCAACTGGTTGAGCACACAGAGTAAAGCAGAGCTACACAGGTTTCTCTTTCTCCCTCCCTCTCTATTCTCCCATTCCCTTTCAATTTCTCTTTGTTCTGTCAGAAAAAAATAAATAAAGACTTGTCTCTTCACCACTAAGCCCGCTAGTAAGGTTGTCAGAAGACATCATTAAACTATTCAAGATATTCACTCCAATTACCTAGTCACAAAGCTGGCAATTTTCTGCTTTGAATTTGAATGAAAGGAAACCAGTAGCTGAAGCTGCCTCCCGCTCTCCTGGTGGGGCGGCAGGTGAGGGCGGGAGGGTCCCGAACTGGCACCAGGAGCAGGTTAGGCAAAGGCCACAGTGACCTGCCTTCAAAGCTTTGTCTCCAGTTGCCACAACATGAAAGGAACATGGAGAGGCCCAACCAGCCTCACACCATCTCACACCGGTTTCCATTCCATTCAATTGCTTTCTGGGGAGAAGAGAAAGGGAAGGAGTGAACGAGAGAGAGAGAGAGAGAGAGAGAGAGAGAGGCGCTAATAGATTATAGAGAACAAAGTCTTTTACTTGTTTTTTTGAAATATTTTTAAATGTATCTTTATTATTTATTAGCTACAGGCAGCAAGAAAGGCAAAGGGAAGCTCTAGAAGGAGAAGGAGAGAGAGACGCCTGCAACAGGCTTCACTATCCCTGAAGCTTCCTCGTGCGGTTGGAGACAGGGAGCTTGGGCCCAGGTCCTTACACACTGACACAGGTGCTCAATTGGGTATGCCACCCCCCTTTTATTTCATTTACATTCCTCAAAAACATTATTTATTTATTTTTATGAGAGAAACATGAAAAAGAAAGAGACGGAGAGACCATCACATGACTCAGTTTTGCCATTTGGTGGTGTCAGAGAATGAACCTGGGACACTGGGAATCTCAGGCATGCTAGTCTTGGACTGACCTTTCTTGTTTTTCATTCCTTTATATCATTAGGCTCTGAACATACTACACAAGTAGGAAACACTTCTGACTGCCTCTGAGCAATGCCACTTCTTCCCAGGGAAGAATGCTAAAATACAGATGTCTATAATTACCCTCCAGAGACTTTTCCCAAGAAAATTCCCATGGGCAATCTGGCTCAGTTTGGGGAACTATAGTTTCATACTTGGGTGTGAAGCTTTCAGTCATATTCAGTTCAGACGTCCAAGCTAGAAAAAGAAATGCTTTTGATATACTATAAAATGTTTGCAATCAACCGTCTGCCACTTCCAGTAGCTTTATAGTTCTTACAATAAGAGTTGTTACACCACACACACACACACACACACACACACACACACACACACACACACACACTGTACAAATGTTCCCTACGTATATGACAAAACAAAATAAAACAGGGCTAAAGGCTGGAAACAAAATCCTCGAAATGGAATGTGTTGTTTGTGTCTTGCAAACAGAAAATCTGACTAAGGGAGTGGGTGACTAAGGGAGTGGGTGACTAAGGGAGTGGGTGAGAAGGCCAGGAATTCCTCGAACCTGCTCCCTATGGGGAAACTGTCCTGAGGAGAGGGTGTTTCTTCAACTTTAAACACCTGAGGGAGCACATTTTACTTCCTGCAAAGGTGCCCTACCCAGTGGGCAAAGTATGCTTGGAAATATGATACTGTTATTTTTACTAGTTGTCTATTGGCTTGGTTTGTAATGAACAATTCTACAAGCACACAGAACTGAAGTGCTCCTATGTCAATAGAGATTTTGCTAAGGGCTAAACATTCTGCCAATGAATTGACATATCTATAATATTTATATATCTATTTTTCTGTGCTCACTTGAAAATGTTCTGTTTTACTTTGGGGGATGCTACCTGGTTTGTAGCCAGTACCCCTGGGGCAGCAGTTCAACCCATGCTTAGAGAGTGAGAGGCACAAGTACAGAACACTGATGAAAGCCTCCAATTCCACTGGTACCCTTTTATTATTATTTTTTTTTATTTTGTCTTCATGGTTATTGCTAGGGTACTGTGCCTGCACTACAAATCCACTACTCCTGGAGGCCATTTTCCCCATTTTGTTGCCCTTATTGTTGTTGTTACTGTTATTGTTACCACTGCTGCTGTTGTTGTTGGATAGGACAGAGAGAAATTGAGAGAGGAGGGGAAGACAGATAGGGGCAGAGAAAGACAGACACCATAAGACCTGCTTCACCAGCCCCCACCCCTTGCAGGTAAGGAGCCAAGGGCTCAAACTAGGATCCTTATGCTGGTCCATGTGCTTTGAGCCATATGCCCTTAACCCGCTGCACTATTGCCCAGCCCCCCTCCACTGGAGTCCTTTAACTGATTCTAAGGATATCTGTCTCCTCTCTTGTGAGTTTGGGGGTGGGGGGAAATAAGCTTGCCACTAAATAGGATCCCTTTGAGTTCTCGTATCTTTGACTCAAGAAAGCAGTACAGCTTTTTACACACAGCCTACTTTCCTCCCTCTTCCTCCACAACTGTCCAAGGTGACTCAAATAGAAACCATCTTGTACCCCATCACTGGGGCCCTAGTTGGGGGGGGGGGGTCTTGAGATTCCTAAACATACATGACAGGCCTAGATCTCGAATAGATCCCTCTCTCCATTGTTATTGGTCATCTCTATCAGGAACAACACAACAGACCCCTTTGTGAGCCCCCAACTTGGATAAACAATGGTAGAGAATGTTCCATCCTCCCTTCAGAGGATGGACAACATACTCTATGCTACACCTGAGGAAGATGGGTCCTGAAATTGGGGCAGCTTGGAAAATTCCTACTCATGACCACAGAATGTGAGGGATGCAGAGGTCACATAGGCTCCTAAGCTGAATATGGGCCCCAGATCAGATCAAATCAGTGGGGTTTATAGTCAACAATATTTATACACCTTTCCCATATTAGGGGGCCACTCTCTTCCCTGATCCAGCTTTCTGGTCCTTTTCCAGCTATGACATCATCTCCCCAGACAATAACTTAGATCCACCTGCATATCAGATTTCAGGCTCAGGAAAAAAAAAAAAACTGGTATAGTCATGGGCTCTTTGGAATAAACTAAAATAAGACTACTAACTATCTACGGAGACCCCCCCCAACTCTTTATATGAACTTTTCCAGCGTTTAGGTTCAGCGTTTAGTAAACAATTTGTTTGACTTTGTATGTTAACTCTCTTTTCAACCACCAGGTTCCAGATGCTAGCATGATGCCAACTGAACTTCCCTGGACAGACAATTCCACCAATGTGTCCTAGAGCCCCACTTCCCCAGAGCCCTGCCCCACCAGGGAAAAAGAGAGACAGGCTGGGAGTATGGATCGATCTGTCAACGCCCATGTTCAGCGGGGAAGCAATTACAGAAGCCAGACCTACTACCTTCTGCAACCCACAACGACCTTGGGTCCATACTCCCAGAGGGATAAAGAATAGGAAAGCTGTCAGGGGAGGGGAGGGGATACGGAGTTCTGGTGGTGGGAATTGTGTGGAGTTGTACCCCTCTTATCCTATGGTTTGGTCAATGTTTGCTATATATATAACAGTCACCAGATAGCTTTCTGCTAAGAACCCAGGTTCCCAGTCCTCCCTGCAGTCTGTGGAGGACACGGTGAAGGTTAGAGGAAAGGAGAAAACAAATATGTTTTACCATGAATGGTTGACACACCCTTTGCTTTCCTATGCAACCTCTAAGTCAACTGAAAAACTCTTTGCACCTGCCAACCCTTCCTTCCCCTTGGCTTCCTCTCCTTCTACCCAAGAGTAAAAGGACTGAATCACATTTGCTCCTCTCTAGGGGGAAGGCTTTCAACCACAAGGTACCCAAGGAAGTTCCCTCCCTGGTACAAAAAGCTGCAAATGTCATCGCATTTGCAAATGAACAGAAACCTCCCACTCTAAGAGCATCAATGCCACAGCAGACTGCAGGAGCTTTCCCTGACTGCCACTGCTTTGTGGTTAGAATAATACACAGATCTTCTTTTCATCTAATGATAGTGGGCAGGTTTCACTTCCTTTGCAAAGGTAGCAACTTTTCGCTTCTAACCAAAGACTGTTCTCTTTTTCTGGAAAGGACAGTGTGGTTCTTATTCAGAAAAGATGTTGCTCACCCCCTTCAAACTCTCTAAACAAGTTTATACTACACACCACTCCGCTCTGCATCTTTCAACACCAGGAGGCTGTATAATGGCTTTGCACTTCTAAGCTACCAGAGTCTGACTAATATCCACCAGGTCAAATACCTCCTTCTTGGCATTCTCATCCATCAAAAAGAAATTAACTAGAGGCAAAAAAAAAAAAAAAAGTTTCATGGCCCTTAGAATTTACAACCTTGGACTTCATCTGCTTTCTTGAATTGAATGCCTCCTCAAACTGTCAAGGGGGAGGGTTCTGGGAAGGTGGTATAGAATAAATGTAACTTACAGGAGACCAACCCACGACTTCTCAAACATGAATGAACCACTGAACGGTGATGGCTTTCAGGCCAGCAGCTAATTAAGACTGACCTCTCTGTCACAGAGGCCCCTCCTACAGTGTGTCCAGATTTGGTTAGAGGTTCCAATGGAGACTGTGCAGTTAGACTGCATTACATATTCACCAAATGAACATTCTGGAGGAGTCCAACACGTATGATGTCTTTCATATACGTCATCTTTTTTTTTAAGCCGCAGTTAACTTTTTCCATCTTTGCCCTTCTTTGGCAACAAAACTGAGACGCACACTGGGATTTAGAAAGCAAAATCACGCTGTCTGAAGTTTATGACTTAGAGAGTGTGGTGATTCCTCCTTGGGAGAGGACGTAAGTTTACATTCCAAAACCAGACCCTGTTAAAGACCACTGTACTGATAAGGTTCCCCAGACCCTGGGCTGGGCAGAATAGGCACTGGGGCCGGCACAGAGAAACCCATTCTAGCTTTTAGTCCCCTTTCTTCTTAATACAACAGTAAAACTCACACATCCCTTCATCAATGTTAATAGCTGAGCAGTATTCCATTGTGTCTATTTACTACTACCTTCTCCACCTCTTCTTGGATGGAATTTGAAGGAATCATGTTGAGTGAGATAAGCCAGAAAAATAAGGGTGAATATGGGCTGATCTCACTCATGGATAGAAGTTAAGAAGCAAGAACAGAAAGGAGAAGCACAAAGTAAAATGTGGACCAGATGGGTGTACTGCACCAGAGCAAAGGAGGGCAGAGAGAGGACTGAAGGTGACCTTTCATGTCCCCGTACAGCATGAAGGCAAAAGGCCTAAGTTGGGATGAAAGTGTTTTGCAGACATCAATCCTGGCAAGATGGGACATTGTACCCATGCACCAACAGCTGCACTATAAGCCATTAACCTACTATCCCCTCCAAAAAAAGAATGCAAATCCCGATGATCTCCATTTTTTCATATGCAATATATGACTGCTGTGTGTTCCTCAACTGTGCATGCACTCCCCCGCTTTGTAAATATGCACAGCTTTCACAGAGAACTACTAAGGACATATAAATGACTGCATCCCCCTAGCTTGCACTCTATATAAAGTTAGACTCTGCAATCTCCTCTTTAGTTAAAGCCTTTATTTTATTTTACTTTTTATTTTTTCCCTTCATCCTTTTGTTGGGGGAAAGGGTTAATGGTTTGGCATACAATTATTGATAAATGGGCACAGTTTCTCACCTCCCTATGACAGGTGTCTGCAGACAGTCTTGTCTTCAAGTCAGGTCTTTTTCCACCATCCTGCACCAGAACCTCAAGATCTCCCCACCTAGCCCAGGTCCCTCCTTGTCCTCCCTCTTCAGAGTCCTTCTAATGACAGCGATACAGAGAAGAAGGCAGAGACTAGAGCACTGCTTAGTTTTGGCTTATGGCAGTGCAGAGGATCTAACCTGAGACTTCCGGAACCACAGCAGGAAAGTCTTTTTTCATAACCTTTTTTAAAAAAATATTTATTTTTTCCCTTTTGTTGCCCCTGTTGTTTTATTATTGTAGTTACTATTGTTGTCATCCTTGTTGGATAGGACAGAGAGAAATGGAGAGAGGAGGGGAAGACGGAGAGGGGGAGAGAAAGAGAGACACCTGCAGACCTGCTTCACCGCCTGTGAAGCGACTCCCCTGCAGGTGGGGAGCCGGGGGCTCGAACCAGGATCCTTACGCCGGTCCTTGCGCTTTGTGTCACATGCACTTAACCCACTGCGCCACTGCCTGACTCCCTCTTATAACCTTTATGCTACCTTCCCCCACCCACTGCTAGTTCTTTCTCTAAGCTTGCCACCAGGGTTACTAACACAAACAGTAGTTGTTTTTTTAAGCCAATAACCTGGCTTTTTTCCCTGTGCACTTGTTTGTATGAATTTTTTAATAGTGATTCACAAAATTGTAAAAACAGGGGCACAGTTCCCACCACCAGAGCTCCGTGTTCTATCCCCTCCACTGGACATGTCCTTATTATTTATCCCTCTGGGAGTATGGACTGAAATTCTTTATGGGGTGAAGAAGGTGATAAGTCTGTTGACTATGGGCATTGGCAGGTTGATCCTTACCCTCTATCTTTCCCTAGTGGGGTGGGGCTGTGGAGAAGTGAGTCACTGGGACACACTGGCGATGCCATCTGTCTTATGAATTTTTTGATGACAAAAACCTTAATGATAAAAAAAAAACCTGGGGAGTTGAGCGGTAGAGCAGTGGGTTAAGTCACGTGGCGCAAAGCGCAAATACTGGTGTAAGGATCCCGGTTTGAGCCCCCGGCTCCCCACCTGCAGGGGAGTCTCTTCACAGGCGGTGAAGCAGGTCTGCAGGTGTCTGTCTCTCTCTCCCCCTCTGTCTTACCCTCCTCTCTCCATTTCTTTCAGTCCTATCCAACAATGACAACAATAATAACTACAACAATAAAACAACAAGGGCAACAAGAAAGAGAATAAGTAAATAAATAAATATTAAAAATTATTACAAAGTAATAATAAACCTTATTAATTCTTCAAAGTAATAGACACAGAAAGCTGCCCTAAGACTTGTGCTCCAGCTGCTTGGCCACAGACACGAAAATGCTTGTTCTGAGATAAATTAACTGCCCTGTTGGCGATCATATAACATCTCAATGCCTTTTACACCGAGGTAGGCCTACTGGTGCAATCAGGAGATGGACCAAAGTCCAGTGAATAGGCCTGGCCTCATCACGGGGAGAGCATTCCACAAAAGTCACTCACAGACTTCCCCATCTACGAAGATGTGGACCTTAATTCACTTCATTGCTACCAGGAGCTATTCTGGCCCCATGGCCCATATAAGATAAACAGAGCACAGTTTTCTCCTTCAGGAATATCAAAGTGTAAGAGAGCCACATGCATAAGCAGATGCAAACATGGATAGTCAAAGTCTGGTGCGAAACGTAAGCAAAGACTAAAATGAAAACTGACACTTAGGACAAACTGCGTGGTGGCATGCCTGGCTGAGCGCACAGGCTACCTCACACAAGGACGTGGATATAAGCTTCCGGTTCCCAACTGCCGGGGGAAGCTTCACGAGAGGTGAAGCACTGCTGCAGGCATCCATCTCTCTCTCTCTCTCTCTCTCTCTCTCTCTCCTATTCCTCCCTCAATTTCTCTCTGTCCTATCAAATAAAAATGAGTGAAAGAAAAACTGGGACTTGGGGAAATGAAGCACTTGCCTCACGGGGTAAAACTTAGATGCTTCTGGCCTGAGTGTGATGTGATGGGTGGGGTGGTTGGGAGTGCAAGGATGACATTTTGTAATCTTTCACATTTCTTTCAGTTGGGAAAAGTGTTATTCTCTTCTCTGTCTGGTCAAAGAGCCAGCTGAATGGGGACATTTCCATGGACAGTAGGTGGTGGACAATTGGTAATGTTTTGTTAATATGGCACTCATGTCACTGACATGCTAGCTTGGCTTTCACAAAGAAAAAGAATCATTGCTTAGAAGTTTTTCTTTTCTTTTTAGAGAAAAAAAAACTCAGAAAAAATCAATAAGATAAAACTGCTCAAGGCTTAAGTCCATTATACTTTGAAATTTAAATTGAACCTGTGTGCCCGATACTCAATTAAAGACACTTCTCTCCCATCTCTCCTGACAGGACATTTCCAAAGAGCTTATCATGCTTTTTATTCCTTTGTGGAGTTTTGAAAATGCACTCAGAAAAAAGAAAACACTATGGTAGATACTTTAACTTCAGAAGTTATCTTATGAGGGGGGATCAGCTGCTGTTGAGTTAGAAAAACAAACATGGGGTCAGACAAAGGAGCATCCATTTAAGTGCACATGTGTCCACGAGCAAGGACCTAGGTTTGGGGTCAGACAAAGGAACACCCATTTAAGTGCACATATGCCCACGAGCAAGGACCTAGGTTTGAGTCCCTGCTTCCCATCTGGAGTGGGGACCCTTCACAAGTGGTGAAGCAGGTCCGCAGGTCTTTATTTTTCTCTCTTCCACTCCATGTGCCCCTCCCTTCAATTTCTTTGTGTCCTGTTAAATATATGTATTGCTTCCACAGTTATCGCCGGCCTTCAGTGCCTGCATTATGAATCCACTGCTCCTGGCAACCATTTTTCCAATTTTGTGTTGGATAGGACAAAGAGAAATTGAGGGAGGAGGGGGACAGAGAGGGAGAAAGATAGACACCTACAGACCTGCTTCACTACTCCTGAAGCAAACCCCTACAGGTGGGGAGCTGGGGGTTTGAACTGGGATTCTTCAACAAGTCCTTGAAATTTGTACTATGTGTGCTTAACATAGTGTGCGACTGCCCAGCCCCCACAAATAAAAATTTAAAACATAATAAAAAGGAAAAATATGGCTGCCAGAAGCAGTGGCTTCATAGTGCTGGCACCAAAGTCTAGTGATAACCCTGGAGGCAATTAAAAAAAATAGATAGATAGAAAAAAAATAACAAGAAAAATAAAAGAAAAAGCAAACACTGGGACTGGGTGGTTGAGCACATATGTTACAATGTACAAGAACCTGGGTTTGAGCCCCTAGTCCTGTCCCCACTTGCAGGAAGAAAGCTCTGAGAGTGGCGAAGCAGCGTTGCAGGTGTCTCTCTGCCTCTCTCCCTAGCACCTCCTTCCCTTTTAACCTCTGGTTGTCTCTAGCCAGTAAATAAATAAAGATAACACAACAAAATTACAAAAAGGAAATCTAAAATAGTTTTTAAAAGAAAAAAGAAAAATCAAACAGTTGGGTCAGGACTTGTTCCTTAGGTTTCTAATAAAAACAAAACCCTCGGGAGTCTGGCGGTAGCACAGCAGGTTAAGTGCACATGATGCAAAGATCAAGCACAAGGACCGGCGTAAGGATCATGGTTCAAGACACCCGCTCCCCACCTGCAGGGAGGACACTTCACAGGCGGTGAAGCAGGTCTGCAGGTGTCTGTCTTTATCTCCCCCTCTCTGTCTTCCTCTCCTCTCTCCATTTCTCTCTGTCCTATCCAACAATGACATCAAGAACAACAATAATAACTACACCAATAAAAAAATACTCAACTCATTAAAGGCTAAACTTTGCAGAGTGTATATAAGACCATGACAGAGAGCACAGCTTCAACTGGGAACAATATGGAATCTTTTCGTTGGACTTGCAGGTTTTCCCACGTGCATCTGAGAGAGTATACTCAGCCTGGTCTCATTGGACCCCACTGTAGGCAGGGACATCCACAGAAAATTTTACATGCTCTGGTGTTTTTTTTCTAACATTCTAATACTATGCTGTCAGCCACCTGCCCCTGCCCTATCACCACCACCCCCAAATTTAAATTATTTTTATCTTTATTTATTGGATAGACAGCCAGAAATTAAGAGGGTAGGGGAATATAGGCAGAGAGACAAAGAGACAAAGAGACACTTGCAGCCATGATTTACCACTCACAAAACTTTCCCCCTGCAGGTAGGGACAGGGGGCTCGAACCTGGGCCTTGCATATTGTAACATGTTAGCTCAACCAGGTGCACCACTACCCAGCCCAGCACCCAAATTTAATTATGAAATAATTGGAACATTTTTCTCTATACCACAGTTTCCACAAATGAAGGTCTATCACTCAAACCAGGACCACATAGAATCATTGTGTTTGAATGGCAGCCAGGGCCACATATAATCACTGAAAGGGCAGCCTAGACTCTTTCCACCTAGTGCAATCACTGCAGATTTACAAGGGTTGATGAAGAAGTGGCCAGAACCTGCAGCTAGGGCTCCTGCTTTCTCTCTGTCATTGGAGAATAAAAGTCAGGGTCTAGGAATGACTTTTATTTTATGTAGCCTGTAGTTTTCAGAGGCCTTCAGTAGAGTCTATCTCTGCACAGTAGAGTCTATCTCTGCTGTGTGCATGCATGTGTGCACTTCTTTTTTCTTTTTTGTCTCCAGGGTTATCACTGGGGCTCTGGCTTGGTGCCTGCACTACGAATTCACTGCTCCTGGAGGCTATTTTTTCCCTTTTGTTGCATTTGTTGTTTATCGTTGCTGTTGTTATTATTATTGTTGTTGTTATTGATGTCATTGTTGTTGGATAGGACAGAGAGAAATTGAGAGAGGACAGGAAGACAGATAGGGGGAGAGAAAGACAAACACCTGCAGACCTGCTTCACCACTTCTGAAGCAAGCCCCCTGCAGGTGGGGAGCGGGGGCTCGAACTGGGATCCTTATGCTGGTCCTTGTGCTTTATGCCATATGTGCTTATCCCGCTGCACTATGGCCAGGCCCCCATATGTATGTATTTCATAAACCTTTTCCTTCCCAGATACCTTCCCTGCCCATCCCAAGACAGCCTGCACAGCTTGTGACAATTAAGATTGCTACTGATGTATGCATAATACCCAGTAAACAACTGTGTTTACAAGTCTTTATAACTATTACAAAGAAAACTGCTTAGAGACAAAAGCATTTAGGTAAAATAAGTCTGTACAGTCTCTGAATATTATAAGACCCAAACATATATTAGTGGCCCAAACAAACAAACGTGTGGCTACATGAATGGATAAACGGGGAGGAGGCGGGGAAGAGTCCTTTCTTACTTGGCATTAGTTTCCCAACACAGATGGCATAATAAATATGAGCACTTTGCAAATACTGTAACATCCCATCAATTCCTCACAGGTGAAAAAAAGGAAAGAGTATTTAGGATATAGGTGGTGGAGCAGCTGATAGAGCTGGTACATGTGACCAGGCCCAGAAACCCAAGTGTGAGCTCCCACTCTCTACCTGTGGGAGTGCAGAGTAGGGGGAGTTCCACTGGCAGTGAAGCAGGTCTGCAGGTGTCTTTCTCTCTCCCTCTCAGTCTACCCCTCCTCTCTCAATTTCTCTCTATCCTGACTAATAAAAAATATTAAGGAAAAAACAAAGAGCAATGGCAACTGGTAGTCCTGAATTTGTAGTGCAGGGACTGAGCCCCAGCAACAGTCCTGGTAGCAGTGACTAAATAAATAAATACGTAAGTAACAACATTCAGTATCCTAGTCCTAAAATGCACCGGCATTTTGATTTTGTAGATGCTCAGGATATTAGAGCTCAAATGGATGTGATATTTTGTTTACTACAGTATATCTGATGGGGACATAATTCTAGGTGAGGTTCTCACTCTGCATATCTCTCTCACAAAAGCTGGTGATGGGTAGGAGAGACACGCACAGTTGAAGATCGACCAAGCGGACAATCCCAGGCTTATAGCTGAGCAGACTTTGACTGTCAACTGTAATTCCACAAGGAAGCATTTGACCAAATAGGAGACATGATTGAACATATGCTTAGACAAGAGGCATGTGATTGGATACAAACTGGGGGGATCTATTATCATACCACCAAGAGACAGGCACAAACAGTGACTGACTGACATGCTTCACAGCCACTCATTCAAGTCTCTATAAATGAAATGAAGACCTCCATATGGCTGGGGGGAGGGGAAGAATGTGGAATTGGGAATGATTTTAGGAGTAAACCCATCCTATCACCACAGTGAGGGATCATCTAGAAGAATTCCCAAGGGACTTGCACAATAACCATATAGAAAAATGCTGAGATAGGAGCAGGACAGAGATAACTATATTAGTGGGGTTTCTGTCCAGTAGCGTAAGTACCTAGCGCCCTGGAATATGGACATGATATAGTCTCTCGGACGGCATAGGCCGTAGCCTCTGTCATTTGTTCAGGGGATGGGAGTAATGACGTGCTTCTGCTAGTGGTGTCCACAGCAGGCCAATCAGTCAGTATTCAGGCAGTGCCTGGAATTCTCTAAAGAGCTCCTGCCAGTTTCCTGATTGAAATGGGGTCAGGTTTATTTTTGCACTTTTTACTGCATTTCACAGTAAATTCCTGTCCAGTCATGGCAGAACACGTATACTGCTGCAGGAGACTGGATCTATATGATTAAGGCAAGAAAAGATGCCTGGAGACCAGAAGCAGAAATAGAAATGGAATGAAACCTTGATGTCCCATCTACTCAGGTCTCTGCCAGACTTCCAAGATCCATGCCATCAGAAGAGACACAGCAGAGAAAGAAGAGCTATGGAAAAAAAAAGAGAGAGAAAGATGTGTGTGTGTGTGTGTGTGTGTGTGTGTGTGTGCATGCACGTGCATGTGCGTGTGTATCATATATAACACATGTAAAAGAGAGAGAGATTGAATCTAGAGCCTCATGCATGCAACCCTTGTGCCCTGCAGCTGAGATACCACTGACGGTCACTCCATTTTACCAAAGAAAGGAGCCAGCTATGGGGGAGCTTACAAAACTCACAGAACAGAAAATTCCAGGATATAAAATCTTAAAAAAAATTCATGGTAACTTCACTTATTAATTTTTAGTGAGTTAATAATAGTTTAGAGGAGGACCTAGTGGGGGTTGAATTGCTATGTGGAAAACAGAAATCATATGTATGTACAAACTATTGTATTTTACTGTCAACTGTAAACCATTATTCCCCAATAAAAAATTTAAAAAAGAGGAACATAATAATAGTTGAAAAGATTTTGAGATTATACAGTACCTGCCACCAAAGTCTGTGAGCCCCTCCCCCATAGCCTCAGCAGTTCTCACAACGTTTTAGATACACTTTGGCTCTGTCTCCTTTGCCTTTTTACTAGTTCATGCATTTCAGTTATCTGTATTCTACAAAAGAATGAAACCGCAGGGCAGAAGATCCAGTGCACTTCCTCAACACATCCTCAGGTCTGTCAGTACACTCAGCTATTTAGAAAACACGCAATGTCAGGTTTTCATGGGGTGGCACTGATCTGTGGTACTGAGCCCAAGTCATGTGAAGATTCAAAAGAGACTAAAGTCAAATTCCAAAAAGGTTGGGGATCGGGCGGGGGTGCAGCGGGTGAAGCGCACGTGGCGCAAAGCGCAGGGACCAGCGTAAGGATCCCGGTTCGAACCCCGGCTCCCCACCTGCAGGGGAGTCGCTTCACAGGCGGTGAAGCAGGTCTGCAGGTGTCTGTCTTTCTCTCCCCCTCTCTGTCTTCCCCTCCTCTCTCCATTTCTCTCTGTCCTATCCAACAACAAACAACATCAACAATGGCAATAATAATAACCACAACGAGGCTACAACAACAAGGGCAACAAAAAGGGGAAAAAATGGCCTCCAGGAGTGGTGGATTCATGGTGCAGGCACCGAGCCCAGCAATAACCCTGGAGGCAAAAAAATAAGATAAAAATAAAATAAAAAATTCCAAAAAGATGGCAGGAAGACAGTAGCATAGCATGGTGGGGACCCACAGAAAGGAAGGCAACAATGAAAGAAATCAGATGGACCCATCTTTCAGGTCAACAAAACTGTGTGGGAAAGTTCAGGGGCAATACAAAAAGGTCAGTTTCATGTCAAATTCAAAATGAGAGAGGAAAAGAATGAAAGAAAAACCAGAAGGAATTCACTGAGAATCACTTTGAGCTATGAAGTCAAAGTCAAGAGTCAGGTTTCCTTTCTGATGCATAACAGAGACAGAGGGCCACAGAAACATCAGGCTCGAGACCGGGTGGTGACGCAGCTGGTTGAGAGCATATGTGACAATGCACAAAAACCCAGGTTCAAGCCCCCAGCCCCCACCTGCAGGAGGAAAGCTTTGCAAGTAGTGAAGCAGTGTTGCAGGCGTCTCTCTGTCTCTCCCTCTCCATCACCCCCTTCCCTCTAGATTTCTGGCTGTCTCTATCCAAAAATAAAATAAAGATAATAAAAAATTTTAGTAAAAAAAAAAAAAAAAAAAGAAAGAAAGAAAGAAACACCAGGTTCCCAAGGCAGAAATCAAGCACGAACATTAATTAAAGACTATCATTCATTCGAATGACTCAGGCCTCTGGTCCCAGGCTGGGAACAGTAAACTATTATAAACTCCTTTGGTTTTCACAGCAAAAACTGTTAACAAATTGCCTAGCTGCTCCGTGTGCATTCCAAAATTGAAGCAGGGTGAACTTGTCAGCAGGTGTGGGCTTTGCACTGAATCTAGCTGGGACTGTGCCAGGGTAGAGCTGACGGGCACACACATACATAAGCGCGTATCGGTGTGCGCGCTGACTCACATCACAGCAAAGCACAGACGCAGGAGCAGAGCCCCTCAGCGGCATCTCCACAGCACACAGTGTTCACAGAGGGAAACCCTGGAATCTTTCCCAAGATCTGCTAATGTATCTGAATACTCAAAACTTAATCAAGCAAGAAGACAGAATATTTAGCTTAACAGACACAGAACCAGCTGGCATGTCCCCTCTCCTGCCCTCCCCGAGGATCAGGCTACAATAGATCTGGCCAGAAATGTTGGATGGGTAGACGGGCTTAAAGTGCCCATTTTTGACACCTTGGCTATACTGGGCAGTTGGGTTTCAACAACTATGAGCATAAATGTCCATGCCGAAGCCTGCAAATTCCAAGGATAAGGGTCTGGAAATATTTTTCAAGCTCTAGTTGAGGTGTCTATTATTATTTCTTTCTTTATTATTATTATTTTTTCTTTTCATCACTGGGGTTTCACCGTTCCAGGTTGACTTTTTTTTAATTTTTATTTATTTATTTATTTTATTTATTCCCTTTTGTTGCCCTTGTTGTTTTATTGTTGTAGTTATTATTGTTGTTGTCGTCATTGTTGGATAGGACAGAGAGAAATGGAGAGAGGAGGGGAAGACAGAGAGGAGGAGAGAAAGACAGACACCTGCAGACCTGCTTCACCGCCTGTGAAGCGACTCCCCTGCAGGTGGGGAGCCGGGGGCTCGAACCGGGATCCTGACGCCGGTCCTTGTGCTTTGCGCCACCTGCGCTTAACCCGCTGCGCTACAGCCCAACTCTCCCCAGGTTGACTTTTTGATGGGTGCCAGGCTCAAAGCTGGGTCACAGACATAACAAAGCAAGCACACTGTCCAAATGAACTATCATGCCAGCCCAAAGTGTTCTCTCAGAAAAGTTATTTTCATGACCCTGGAGGTGGTCAGTGGATACAGTACTGAATTCTCATACAGTATGAGCTCTGGCATTTTATCCCTGGCACCACATACAAAAGAGTGATGCCCTGGTTTTCTCTCTCTCTCTCTAGCTCTCTAGCTCTCTCTCATTAGTTAAGGAGTAATTAATCATATCTGAGGAGCTAGGAGTCACAGGTCCAAGTCCAAGCGGCACCTGATGTTAGAGCTGTGCAGTTTTCACCCATCTCTCTCATTTTCTCTCCTGTGAAAGCAAATTAATCTTTAACAGAAGAATTTCAGAAAAAAAAAAAGAAAATAAACTCTATTAGGCTTCTACACTGGCCAAGGCGCTAATCCAGACTGTGTTACATGGAATACACTAGAACTTGGTATAAGCCAAAGCTGTGTGAAACTTACATACTTCTTTACACTGTTATGTAACTAGTCCCAGAGCAGCTGCTGTAGGGCATGGGACATGGGGTATGCTTTCCTGCTGCTCTAGTTATCAGCAACTGAGCACAGAAAAATGAGAAAGTTCACCTGGGGGAACGTTCATCTCAGAACTGCTCAGCTAAGCACAGCATAAACTGCTGCCTATCTAATAGTGAGGTGAGCAGTTGTTTTAAGTCACTATGTTTTGATGACACCACTTTTTAATATATTTGCAGTTAATTTTTTCCCCTCCACTGGCACTTCTCTGTTCTTCACCAGCTGTTTCAGATAAAGGGAGACAAGAAGGAAGGAGAGGACGAAGGGCAGACAGCATGATGGTTCTGCAAACAGACTCTCATGCCTGAGGCTCCAAAGTCCCAGGTTCAACCCCTCACACCATAAGCCAGAGCTGAGCAGTGCTCTGGTTAAAAAAATAAAATAAAAAAGAAGGAAGGAGGGAGGGGAAGACAGAGAGAGAGAGAGAGAGACAGATGAGGGGGAGAGAGAGAGGAGATATTACAGCACTAAAGCTTCCCCCAATGCAGTGGAGTCCAGGTTCAAGCCTGGGTCACTGACATGGCTTTCCTGAGTGATTTACTCCTTAAGTTATTTGCTGACATCAAGAAATACAAGCCAAGTCCCCCTTCTTACTCTGCCACTTGAGGAAGACTGGTTCTGAAATGAGTGCAGCGTAGAACGTTTCCAGCTGTGACCACAGACTGCAAGCTCAGATTGACAGGGACTCGGAGGTTACACAGGCTCTTGTGCTAACTATGACTTCATCTGGGAACTATGTCAAAATCAACGGGGTGAACAGTTAATGGTATCTGTATACTCTCCTCGTGTTTGGGAGCTACTCTCTGCTCTTATCCAGCTTTCTAGCTTTATTCTCAATCCTGACACTACCTTCCCAGACAATATTTTTAGTTCACCTGCATGTTAGCTATCAAGCTCAAGAAAAGGTTACTAAAAACACGGGCCCTACCATAAAGCAATGATGGTAGGGATAACCCTAGTATCTGAAGGGAGGCTGAGAGTACCCTACTCTCCCACTTGAAAAAGACTGGTCCTGAAATGAGTGCAGCCTGCAATGTTCCTAGATGTGACTGTGAGCTATAAGCTCAGGCCATAGGGACTTAGAGGTCACATAGACTCTGGTGCTAAATATAAATATGCATTTACATCTGGGCCCTGGAGCAGGCGGATGGAGGGAAATAATTAATTTCAGCTACAAAAAAAAATTTTTTTATAAGAATGAGAGCTATTCCATTCTCTACCCCAATTTTCTAGTCCTTTTCTCCACTCTAACACCATTCTCCCAGACAATTTTCTCATGCAACCTCAGGCTAGATACCAAACTCAAGCAAAACTACTATAGTTGTATGCCCCCAGGAACACACCTAAAATGGATTTCCTAGCTTTCTTCTACCCTAAAATCCCTCATCTCACCTGCTCTGATCCTACTTTCTGGTTCCTGTTCATTAACCATCTTTTCTCTCTTGTTGTATTGATGGAATCCATTCTCACAGGTGTGAGGTAGAATCTCAGTGTGGTTTTAATTTGCATTTCTGTAATGATGACTGGACTGGAGCATTTCCACATATGTCTGTGGGCCATGTGCATCTCTTTTTTAGAGAACCGTTTATTCATATCTTCTGCCCCCTTTTTTACTGGGTTGTTCTTTTTCTTTTTGTTCAGTTGTATATGTTCTTTAGAGATGTGTGATATCAACCACTTGTCTGAAATGTAGTATACAAATATCTTTCCCCATATGCTGGGTTTTCCTGTTTATTCTCAGGGAATTTTCTTTTGATGTGTAGAAGCTCTTCAAGTTGATACAGTCCCATTTGTTCACTTTTGTTTTAGTTTCCCTTGCCCATGGGGTAGAGTCTCCAAATACGTCTTTACTGCTAAGGAATGTTTTACCGATGTATTCTTCTACCTATTTTATAGTTTCAAGCCTAACATCCAAATATTTGATCCACTTTGAGTTTATTTTTGGTGCATGCTCTCTGGTTTCATTTTTCTACATATGGCTGTTCAGTTCACCCAACACCAGCTGTTAAAGAGACTTTCTTTTCCCAACTGGGCAGTTTCGGCCCCTTTATCATATATAATGTGTCTATCCATGTGTGGGTTAAGTTCTGAACTCTCTGTGTTGTTCCACTGGCCCATGTCACCATTTTTGTTCCAATACCACACTGTGTTAATTACTATTACTTTGCAATATTAACCGAAATCAGCGATTGTGATGCCTCTATTTTTCTTTTTTCTCAAGAGTGCTCCTGCTATTAGTGCTTTTTTATTGTTCCACAACAGTGTGGAATTATACCCGTTATCTGAGAATTTTGTAATAGCAGTATTAAATCACCAATAAAATAAAATTGAAAAAAAACTATTTGTGGACATGCCTTTGGGTTATAACATCAGGTAGGTTTCTGGTAGACACGATTATAACTCAGTATCTGTGCATAATATATCAGGTTCACTGCTAAGAGTCTGACTTTATTCTCTATACAACTGGCCTTTTTTACCCCATTTACTCTCACCCCTAACTTAGATGCTTTGTTAATTCATGGAGATAATGAGCAGCAAACTAGATGATGGCACAATGAACAGAATTATGAGCGCTCTCTACATTAATTTACCTTGAGTCTGGCCAGCAGAATTCTGATTGCCCATTCTGTGATTATTCTCTCTGCATTCCTATCTAATTGGTCCATGAATGTTTCACACAGAACTTGCCTCGAAACTGACAGCTGTGCTCTCAGAGGATGGCCACCTCTTACTTCCTCTGTGTCTTAGAGAAAGACCTTATTCTAGGTAGCCTGTCTGAAAATAATTTTGCAGATGTATATGTAGCATGGAGCTCTCATGCCTTCCACGTATTTCTGGACAGTTAAAGAGTTGGATGAAAAAACATTAGCGTCTTGATCTGCAGTAAAACCATAAGCAGGTGATTCCAAGCAGTGTAGACACCTTTAGTTGAGGACAGTTTCTGTCCCTAAGCCAATATGTTGCTCCAGTTTGCTGTATGTTTGAAAAACCCAAACCTATTTTTGTTTTAATTTGGCTTAATTTAATAGTGCAGGTAGTTCTGGGGATCAAAGTGTGAACCTCAGGCATGGAAGCCCAAAGCTCTTCCAGCTGAACTATGTCTCTGGTCACTATTTTGTTTTGTGTTATCAGAGTACTGCTCTGCTCTGAATTATGGTGATGCTGGGGATAGAACCTGATATTTATTGATTTTTTCAGTTTTGTCAAAGCACTGTTTATCTCTGGTTTATGGTGATACTGAGGACTGAACCTGGAACCTGGGAGCCTCAGGTATAAAAGTGCTTTTTTTTTTTTTGCATAACTACTGTGCTATCTCCCCAACCCTTAACGAGGAATTTCATTTTTTTAAAAGCACTTTATTTATTTTGAGAGGACAAAGAGAAACTGAGAAGGAAAAGGGGAATAGAGAGAGAGAGAGAGAGAGAGCAGACACCTGAAACACTGCACTGCTGACCGTGAAGCTTTGCCCCTGAAGGTGGGGACTGGACGCTTGAACCTGGGTCCCTCTACATGATAATGTAGACACCCAACTAGGTGTACTGCCAACTAGCCCCTAAAAACCCAACCCAAACTTAACAACAAAAACTCTCCAAACATCACTTACGATTATTAGCTCTCCTATCAAGTAGATTCCGCTCCATGATTCTCACACAAGGGTTCTCATGAAATTATTGTCAGACTGTAACTGGATCCGGGGTCACCTTGCAAACACCCCCACTCATATGACCGGACTGGACTGCCGGCCCAAACACCCATAACTAAGCTTTTTACACCCCCTAAGTTCCTCACAGCATAGCAGCTAGAAACCAAGAACAAGGTTTTAAGAGCGAGCAAGGGGTAAGCTGTAGCTGCTTACGCGTCTCAAGAATAATACAGGGCCAGGAGCCGGGAAAGACTCAAAGGACCTGTGCTTATCTTATCAGGCAGGAGGGCTCAGTTTGACCCTAACACTGTGGACAGCACTGAAGGTCACTCCGTGGACCAAGGAGCGGTGCAGTGATGCGTTTCCCTCTTCCTGTCTACCTCTTTCCCCACCTATCTCATGCTCTTTAAGAATACAGAATTACAAACCTGGGTGATGGAGACCCCTCAGCATATTGTGCATGTGTGACTCACCTGATTCCCCACTGTTACATAACAAGCGTCAGCTCATGTTTCTTTCACCATAAAACGGACTCCACTATCTACTCCATTGAGCTCTGTCAAAAAGCTATGTCCAGAGGGGAGAAAAGGGGAAAGGGTACATGGAATCCACCTCTCATACCCATATATAGGGGAAGGTCCTATTTAAAAAAGGACATGTGGGAAAAGAAGGTAATATCATTGTCATTATTGGAAAATAAAATCTGCCAAATGTGCACATAGTAATGTCAAATCAAGAAATCCCTCAGTCACCAAATATATAAAGAGCTCAGCAAACTTAGCACCAAAAAAGCAAATGACCCCATCCAAAACTGGGCAGAGGATATGAACAAAACATTCACCTCAGAGGAGATCCAAAAGGCTAACAAACATATGAAAAACTGCTCTAGGTCACTGATTGTCAGGGAAATGCAAATTAAGACAACACTAAGATACCACCTCACTCCTGTAAGAATGGCATACATCAAAAAGGACAGCAGCAACAAATGCTGGAGAGGATGTGGGGACAGAGGAACCCTTTTACATTGCTGGTGGGAATGTAAATTGGTCCAGCCTCTGTGGAGAGCAGTCTGGAAAACTCTCAGAAGGCTAGACATGGACCTTCCATATTACCTTCCAGTAATTCCTCTCCTGGGGTTATACCCCAAGGACTCCATAACACCCAACCAAAAAGAGGTGTGTACTCCTATGTTCATAGCAGCACAATTCATAATAGCTAAAACCTGGAAGCAACCCAGGTGCCCAACAACAGATGAGTGGCTGAGAAAGCTGTGGTATATATACACAATGGAATACTATGCAGCTATCAAGAACAATGAACCCACCTTCTCTGCCCCATCTTGGACAGAGGTAGAAGGAATTATGTTAAGTGAACTAAGTCAGAAAGATAAAGATGAGTATGGGATGATCCCACTCATCAACAGAAGTTGAGGAAGAAGATCTGAAAGGGAAACTAAAAGCAGGACCTGATCAAATTGTAAGTAGGGCACCAAAGTAAAAACCCTGTGGTGAGGGGTAGACATGCAGCTTCCTGGGCCAGTGGGGGGTGGGAGTGGGCGGGAGGGATGGGTCACAGTCCTTTCGTGGTGGGAATGGTGTTTATGTACACTCCTAGCAAAATGTAGACATATGAATCAGTAGTTAATTAATATGAGAGGGGGTAAATCAATTGCATGTCTCAAAGTTTCTCAAAAGACAAACTGAATCTTTTTAATATATAGGCTGTGTATTTGATATGCGGACTCTCTCAAAAGCCTAGACCAAGTAGGTTAGAAGCATCCAATAGCACAGCTATATACAAGATACTGGATACTGTACAGCAAACTATAACAAAGGGACTTTTCAAAGTTAACCCAATTAACAAATAATGTGATGATAATATTAACTATCGATTGTCTTTTTGAACCCTAAGACAGCAGGAACCTCACATCTTCACTATAGAGCCCCTACTTCCCCCAGTCCTGGAACCCCTGGATAGGGCCCACTTTCCCGTATGCATCTCCCAATCCAAACCAAATAATATTGCATCCGCCAATTACAACCTAACCAACGCAACGATTGCTACCTCAACATGCTTCACCTCAGACTGTGTCCAGAGACTTCACGTGTGGAATGACAGCCCTTCAGCTTCATTACTCGGGTGAGACCTTTCCTTTTATAGTATACTCTAATTTCATCTCAGGTAGTTCACTTTCTAACAAAGTCCCATAACCTAGATATACACCAGTTTCTGTGAGAGAGAGCTTATGTTCACACGTACCCATAAACTACTGCAAAATATATACCTGTAAGCAGAAGTACACTAGAGTTTGCAGTGAGTACCCCCCTAACACTTCCTCTCCACTATTCCAAGCTTGGGATCCATGATTGCTCAACAAATTGTTTGGCTTCGTATGTTAACTCTCTTTTCAATCACCAGGTTCCAGATGCCACCAGGATGCTGGCCAGGCTTCCCTGGACTGAAGACCCCACCAATGTGTCCTGGAGCTCAGCTTCCCCAGAGACCCACCCTACTAGGGAAAGAGAGAGGCAGACTGGGAGTATGGACCGACCAGTCAACGCCCATGTTCAGCGGGGAAGCAATTACAGAAGCCAGACCTTCCACCTTCTGCACCCCACAATGACCCAGGGTCCATGCTCCCAGAGGGCTAGAGAATGGGAAAGCTATCAGGGGAGGGGGTGGGTTATGGAGATTGGGTGGTGGGAATTGTGTGGAGTTGTACCCCTCCTACCTTATGTTTTTGTTCATTAATCCTTTCTTAAATAAAAAATTTAAAAAAACCCAAAAAACTCTACACCTTAGTACTTACTACCCTGTACATGTTATGTCTATCATTCAAGCAGAGATTATAAAATGTATGAAAGAAAAAAAAACATTGAAAGACAAAGCAGTTAACAGAACCAGACTAGGCGACAGACCACTGTTACAACTTTCAGAGAGAATTAAAAATAACAATTGATACTTTTAGTTCTTTGTTTTCTCCTAGGGTCTATGCCACAACTCCTCTAAAACTTTCACATGTGGTTTCTTTGTTATTCTTGGTGAGTCCTTACATAGTTTTTTTTCAGGGGTTACATATTTCAGAGGTATTTCCGACTTTGATGAAGATGTGGGTGATTTCTTTTCTTTTTTTTTTTTTGGTGATTTCTTTTATTATTATTATATATTTGTTCATCCATTTCTTGCCTCCAGGTTTATCGCTGGGGCTTGATGCCTGCATTATGAATCCACTTCTCCTGAAGGCCATTTTGTCTACTTATTTATCTATTGGAAGGGACAGAGAGAAATGGAGAGAGGAGGGGAAAATGGAGAGGGAGAGAGACAGATAGACACCTACAGACCTGCTTCACTGCTTGTGAAGCAATCCCCCTGCAGGTGGGGAGCAGGGGGCTCGAACCGGGATCCTTACACAGGTCCTTGCATTTCATACTCTGTGTGCTTAACCTGGTGCGCTACTGCACGGTCCAGTGGGTAATTTATTTTGTTTCATCATTCTGTTTACTGTGTAATGTTTGTTTAGTGGAGGTCTCAACGCAGTTGTGCTTAGGCCACAAGTGGCTTGATTAGTGGTGAGATTCTTTCTGCTACAAATGGATTGAGTCTGGTTGTTTCTAACTTTCCAGTCTTTAATGACTAGAGCTAGTTGTCCTGGATCTGTCTTGGCAATGGCTGGATAAAGTCTGGAGGTGTCTCATTGGTGTGATCAGATGCATAGAGCTTCAGCAGAGACTGTGTATATCTTTAGTTCTAAAGTAAGATGCAGCTGCTGCAATCCTAGGTGAGTGTGACTTCAACTGCAAGAGCACTGCCCTTCTTGCCTTTCTGGAGAGTCATAAGCAGGCATGGGACTGACTTCTTTACAAGATGTGAACGTCGGGGTCGGGCGGTGGCGCAGCGGGTTAAGCGCACGTGGCGCAAAGCGCAGGGACCGGCGTAAGGATCCCGGTTCGAGCCCCCGGCTCCCCACCTGCAGGGGAGTCGCTTCACGGGCGGTGAAGCAGGTCTGCAGGTGTCTGTCTTTCTCTCCCCCCTCTCTGTCTTCCCCTCCTCTCTCCATTTCTCTCTGTCCTATCCAATAACAAAGCAACGTCAACAATGGCAATAATAACCGCAACGAGGCTGCAACAACTAGGGCAACAAAAAGGGGGAAAAATGGCCTCCAGGAGCGGTGGATTCATAGTGCAGGCACCAAGCCCAGCAATAACCCTGGAGGGAAAAAAAAAAAAAAAAAAAGAAGATGTGAATGTCAATTGGTCCAACCCTTGTGGAAACCAGTCTGGAAGTTCCTTGGAACATTAGAAATGGACATATACTATCACACAACGATTACTCTTTGGGGAAAATAAAGGAAGTAAAAACACCTATTCAGAGAACTCTATGTACAGATATGTTCATAGCACCACAGTTTAGAATAATCCAAACTTGGAACTAACCCAGATGCCCCAGTAACAGATGAATAGATAAAAAAGTTGTGATAGTTCTTGGTTTAAAAAAAAAAGTTGTGATGCACAATGCAATACTACTCAGTTGTTAAAACTCATGAGACAAAAACTGTATTGTTTACTCTTGGATAGAACTTAAAGGAATCACAATGAGTGAGACAAATCACAAAGAGATGGACAAATACAAGTGATCTCACTTACAGGTGGAATGGGAGGATCAAGGACAACAACGGAAGTCATGAAGTGAAACTTGTACTGGATGTGGTGTATTACACTAAAGCAAAGGACTCTGGGGGAGGAGGCGAAGGGGTGACATAGGGGGTGTTGGGGTCCTGATGCAGGATCGTAGAAAAGGACCCAAGTTGGGAATGCGAGTGTTGTTGCAAACACCTACCATGGGGAGATGAGAAACTGTATCCATGTGCCAGCAGCTGTACTGTAAAGCATTACTCCAATAACATTTTTAAAAAGAAAAGAAAATGTTCTAAATAGAATCAACAGCATAGTCACAGAGACGAGGAATCCCTTTGACAAGTAAACTTGCCTCAGTAAACTTGAAGACAGGTAATAGACTTAAACACACAAGCACATGCACATACAGGACTGGGGGGAGGATAAAATTTTTTTATTAAAGATAGCCACCAAGATGTAGCAACAGGCTTATTCTACTGTTATCATTGAAACTTTTAATTAGCTCAGTTATATAACCTTTAAAATGTCTAATTATAATTATTTCATGTATTATTTGTGAAATTAGAAAAAAATTGAACAGTAAAGGAAATCTATACATTAAACTGAGTATTGAGGCCCTAACATCCAGAATACGAAACATAATTTATCATCGTCTATTGCGAAACTGAAAAGGATAAAAATTTTTCTTTTTCTTCTGTTATTTATTTATTTTATTTTTACTTATTTGCCTCCAGGGCTATTGCTGCAGCTCAGTGTCTGCACTACAAATCCACTGCTCCTGGAGGCCGTTTTTTCCCTTTTTTTTCTGGTTGACATTATTGTTATTGTTGCCTTTGATGTTGTTGTTGGATAGGTCAAAGAGAAATCGAGAGAGAAGGGGAGATAGAGAGGGGGAGAGAAAGACAGACACCTGCAGACCTGCTTCACCGCTTGTGAAGCAACCCCCTTCAGGTGGGGAGCTGGGGTCTCGAACTGGGATCCTTATGCCGGTCCTTGTACTTTGCACCATGTGCGCTTAACTCACTGAGCTACCACCCGACCCCCCTTTGTCTGTTGTTTTTTAAGAGAATATGTTTGTAAGAAACTTTGTAAAATCTGAACTAAGCACCATAATAAAAGTAGTTTTCTAAAAGAGAATGCATTTTCTCCAAGATATGGATGTCCACAAGTTAGGAATAACTAGAATGTGTATTTTTGTTAAAAGAAAAAAAAAAAAGAAAGCCCATGGTTTTTCCAATGGTGTCCTCTCTCTCTGTGTGTCTCTCTCTTTCTCTCTCTCTCTTCCCTTCCCTCTCAGTGTGTGTATACCTTTAATTGTTAAATTACATGATAAAGGAAAATTAAAATTGCAAATAGAACTTAGGTGGTGAGTCAGTTGATTTAAGGATAAAGAGATGATCATAGATTCTCTTGATGAACCAATCACAAGTGTTCTTGTAAGTAGAAAAAGGAGCTTGAATAGTAAGTGGGTCAATAATGTGATATTTGAATCAGCCCATCATTACAGGTTTGAAAGATGAAGGAATATGGTCTGAGTCAAGGAATGCAGTGGACTCTACAAAGGACTCTGAGAAAGACAAGGAAATGGTTCCTATTTTCAGAAGCTTCAGAAGCCAAGCTGACTTTAGATGTACCACATAAGCAACACAAGAAGGTATAAACTGTGTTGCCTCCAGAAACTAAGTTTGTAGCAATATTTTACAAGACAATTGACAATGTGTGTGTAGCTCTCTCCTCATCCATAAAGCTTTAGTGAATATCTTGGTGTAGGTGGGAGACAACCTAACAGTTCAACTCACAGCTATGTTCTTTTTATTTTTTCTCTGCTGGCTAATTCCTTTCTTTCTTTCTTTTTTCTACTTTATTTATAAAAGGAAATGTTGACAAAACCATAAGATAAGAAGGGTACAGCTCCACACAATTCTCACCATCAGAACTCCACATCTCATTCCCTCCCCTGATAGCTTTCTTATTCTTTATCCCTCTGGGAGTATGGACGCAAGGTCATTGTGGGATGCAGAAGGTGGAAGGTCTGGCTTCTATAACTGCTTCCCCACTGAATATGGGCGTTGACAGGCTGATCCATACTCCCAGCCTGTCCCAGGCTGGAGTAGTGCAGATGAAGACTTGGAGGGGGGTGTCTCCGTTTTGTAGATAGCTAGTAGGCCTATTTTATTTCTATTCCAAAGGGCCTGTGACTATACTAGTTTTTTCCTTCCCCTAAGCCTCAATGAAATAGTAGTGTCTACTTAGATACACTCCTCACCTACTTCCTATTACACTTCCCTCACTCACTCCAAAACTAACCTTATCAAAGCAAGGACTGCAAAATCTGAATAAGCGCAAGAGACTGGCATGCTTTAACGATGACTCTTTAATCACTATCAGGCCACCCCATCAGCTGGGGTCCTAGTTGGGGAGTCCCGAGATTCCCAAACAGACATGATGGGCCTAGACCTCGAATAAATCCCTCTCCCTTCTATTACCAGTACCACAGAATGTGAGCTCAGATCTAGAGGGATGCAGAGGTCACATAGGCTCCTAAGCTGAATATGGGCCCCAGATCAGATCAAATCGATGGGGTTTACAGTCAACAATATTTATACCCCTTTCCCATATTTGGGAGCTACTCTCTTCCCTGATCCAGCTTTCTGGTCCTTTCTCCAGTCATGACACTATCTCCCCAGACAATAACTTGGATCCACCTGCATATCACAGCTATGTTCTAATAACAGTCAGATAAGATTGACAAGAAGATATGTTAGTAGTAATGAGAAACCAGTGGAGCATGTGCTAACAGGAAATCAACTGTGGACAGACAGAGAGTGAGCTACACCATTCACGCAGTATGAGCAGCTTATCATCACTTTGTGAAAACCTTTTCACCTTCATGAAATACGCACAAGTTTCCCTAGAGAACTTCTTAATATATACAAGAGACTATGTTACTCTAACTGTACTTTGTAAAACGCAGAACACCACTTCCCATCCCTGCTCTGAAGTTCACCTTCCAACTCCCCAACTTTAACCATCTTCAGGCCAATAAACCCTATTCTTTTTTGAAATTTCTTTATTGGGGGATTGATGTTTTATAGTTAACAGTAAAATAAACCCTATTCTTTGTCATATTTTTTTTCTTTTGAAATCTTTGAAGATAGCTTGACTGTAGAAATTTGAAACTGTAACCCCCCCATGCCCTCCTCCAAAAAAGAATACATCACTTCATGTAAACTAGGCTAAGAAAAGGCATAAAACATTAAAATATTTCTTCATTATTATCAGATGATTTTCATAGGTTGGTCTTAGTAATTGGGAAATTATGTATCTGCAGTGACCAAACATCTGATGAAATACACAAGAAAAACATTTAAAATGAAAAGTAGGAGAAGAAGAAAAAAACAAGACAAAAGATGAAAACAAGACAGCACTTTTAGCCTACCTGCATGTTAGCTATGTGGCTCAGGCAAAAACTACTACAGTGATGGGCCACTTGGAATATACCTAACACAGACTTCTTAGCTCCTTCCAACATGAAGGCCCCAAATCTCATGCCATATATTCTTACCTTTGGGCTCCTGATTGTTAAACAATTTGTTCTCCTTTGTATCTGAATGCTTTTCCACCACCAAGTTGCAGATGCTACCATGACACCAACCTGGCTTCCCTGGGCAGATGACCCCACCTATGTGTCTTGAAGCTCCACTTCCCTGAGCCCTGCCCCACTAGGGAAAGATAGAAACAGGTAGGGGGCATGGATTGACCTGCCAATGCCCATGTCTAGCAAAGAAGCAATTACAGAAGCCAGGCCTCCCACCATTTGCACCCCATAGAGATCTTTGGGGTAAATAAATAATAGGGAACCTTTCAATGGAGGGGAGGGGATATGGAACTCTGGTGGTGGGAACTGTGTGGAATTGTACTCCTCTTATCCTACAGTCTTGTGGATCATTATTAAATCACTAATAATAAAAAGTAGTTCATTCCTACAAAAAAAGACGAAAAAATATATAAAGATGTTATTACTTGGAAATAGTCTAAGTATATGTTAGGTTGGACACTGGAACATGTAAAACTGAAAACCTGAGAAAAAGAGAAATTAATAAATAGTTTCACCCCCAGCATCAAGGTCATGCGTGTGAACTGAAGTTTCTACTGAGTATTCTAAGTTATCTTTTGTGAGAATCCAACCTTCCATGATGTTCTTTTCTTGAAACTTTACCTCTAATTCTTTGAGCAGCCTATCCAAACTGACGTGTATAAAAATTCTTAGTTTGTTGAGTGGACCAGAGGGTGAGCATCATGTCAATTATCTTCAAGTTAAAAAAATCATATCGTGAATCAAGAAGAGCATTATCCAAAGTAAAAAGCATGCAAAACACCTCCGAAGAACTGACCTCACAGAAGGTTCCATGATAAGGACTTCACGTATTAAATGCAAAATCTCTTTTAATCATCTTTCTTTCTTTCTTTCTATTTATTTATTTATTTATTTATTTTTAATCCTCTTTCTTTATGTGGTAGCTATAAAAGTATCCTGATCAGCAAACAGCCTCACAAGGTTGTAAGTATCTTGCCCAAGGTGATACCAACCAGCAGAGGTAGCAACTTGGCTTTTTAGAATAGCAACACGGAATGTATTCAAACAGGGAGACTCTTAGAATCAGTTGTCTTTGCTAAGAACTACAGTGTGCCTCCTGGTTTGGGTATCTTTTCATATAAAATAGAAAAAATTAGTATTTTATGCTTATACCCTAAGTAGAGTAATATATAATCCAGTTCTACACTTTGGATGCAATGTGTATGGCTCCTCCAAAGGAAATAAGGATGCAAATGAAACTGGGAAAACTGGAAGGTGGAAAAACAAAGTCTGGGAGCTATGATTCTATTCAAAGCATCAATAAAATAGAGACAGTAAGATAAATGCAAAGGCAAAGAATTTAACTCTGTGATAGTAGGAGAGGTACAGGAAGAATACTTGGGAAGGGGAAGAAGTTAAAAATGCTTAGCATGCTGTGAGGCCAAGGGTCATGAAGTACTAGTCCAGACAGCAACAAAAGTTCAAAGACCAAGACAAAAGCAGTAGGCTCAATGTTGTGTCAGTTAGCCCAATGCATACTTTCCACTTCTTCAAGTAACAAAGGAATCTGAGCTTCTCTGAGTTTTGCCTTGAGGTCAGTGGTCCTGGTCATAAGTGTCCAGTTGTGTGGCTGAGAGAAAGCTCAACTTCTTATTCCTTCCACTCCACAAGCATGTGTCAAGTATCCATAGTGTGCTACATATTGCTGACAGCACTGGGGACAGACAGAAGAATAAGATCCAGTCATTGGATGACGGAAATCAGAGGCCAGAAAGCACATAGGTAGGTTAAAGACTTTCAGAGTTTTGGAACAGTTATTGCGTCAAACAATGTGCAGAATTACAGGTGTCCTGGAATAACACTTGAAGTCTTCCCAAAGAGAGGACCACAGAAGTCGGAACCAAAGAGCTCAACAAAGAAGAATAAGCATTTCACTTTATTATCATCACTGAAACTTTGCAGAGAGAGAGAGAGCAAGACAGAGTGAGAGTGGGAAAGATACTGCAGGATGGAAGCTTCCTAAAAAATCATGGGGCCCAAGCTCAAACTGGGCAAACTATAGGGGAGAACTATCTTGCTGGCCCAATGATCAACATTTTAGGCAGTCATCTCATACCTCGGCACATACACTAAGATGCCAAATTTTAAATAAATCTTTAAAGATTTTTTAAAAAAATATTCAAGCCAGGTCGGTTCTGAAGTTCTAATTTGGAAACAATCAACCAACAATGATGGATAACTAGCAAAGTGTTATCTCAAATCAATAGTCCATTCAACTGCTTTAACTAATAATGACAATTTCACACAATTGAGCACATTGTCATTTTAACCTAGTGAAAGTTATTCCAACAAAAAGGTTGATGAAGACTTATAACTAGAGA
This sequence comes from Erinaceus europaeus, assembly GCF_950295315.1. Taxonomy (NCBI): domain Eukaryota; kingdom Metazoa; phylum Chordata; class Mammalia; order Eulipotyphla; family Erinaceidae; genus Erinaceus; species Erinaceus europaeus. The sequence goes on along the minus strand of NC_080182.1, from coordinate 1,286,279 downwards.
GAAGATTCATGATATAGTAATGGGAAAAGTACAGAGAAAAATCTACGCGTACTATAAAACCCAACTTGCAAAAGATATTCATTTCCAAACTGACAAGGATTAGAAAGAAAGCAGATGAATGAAGTAATTGTAATGAAACAGCAGAAGCAGTGATAATATTACACTCCATTCATGCTATTTCTCTCTATAAAGTATGTATGTACACACATGCATATGAATTTAAAATGTAGCAAATCGAGGTGATATTAAATTATAATCAAAACCCCTTAAATGTGGTTTAGTAGGTTACTAAAATATTTCATTTTATCTACACCTGAAAGAAACATGTCAGCCTATTTCTCTAGGGGAAAAAGGAGTTCAGTGATTTGATTCTGAAATAGAAATAGCAAATAGCAGCCAGCTGAAGGAGGAACAATTTGCAAGCTCAGAAGCAGTTTCTAGGGGGTAATGTCCCAGAACACATATTCATCCCTGCTGTTGTCACACTCTCAATCCAAAGTGTGCTGTGCTTAATTACACCTGACATGGATTTGAAATTTTTCTGTTGGGGATTTGGGAGAGACTTAATTCTTGCTGTACCTTGGGTCTTTGGTAACAGGTTGTAATGGTGTCATCTCTTTTGAATCTGACTTCTGACTGATTAGTGGGATGCATTGGATTGACCTTCTCGTGGTACATCCCGTGAGTACCCATTCATTGGGGAAACTGATGATCCTTCCTAGCCGACTGAATCCACATGGATCCCAGTCACTTTCAAAGCCAGCAACAAGCAGCTCCTGACAGCTTTCAACCTGACGCTGTTGACTGGCTACGGAAGAAGGGCAAACGCCAGAAGAAGAAGTGGCAAAGGTCCAGTGTCAGGATCCAGTGTCAAATATCAACTGGGAAGACAGGATAGAAAACATAAACTCATATAGCATGGCATCCAAGAAAGATTTGCTGTGCAAGTCGGAAGATAGCCTACCCAGCTGGGTATGTGTACTAGACCCTTGGCTTAAGCCCCAGAGCCACATGGGATGACCATAGGTGTTACTGGGAAAGCAGGCTTCATGGCGAAGCTTGTTCTGTGATGGTGAAGCAGAGCTAGGTTGTCTCTCTTCTGTGTTTTTCCCCTCTCTTCTTGCTCTCTCTATATTAAAACTAAAAGAGTTGTGCCTGGAAGCCTACCAACAATATCATTCAGGCACAAGACCTAGAGTCCATTCACTGCAACACATTAAAAATATAAAAATTAAAAAGATTAAGACATAAAACAAAAAGGTTTTGCTGTGCTCACATACTCAAAACGGCACTGTCTTCTGAATATGACAGAGACCTCTCTATACGTAGGGTAGTCACATCTGTTTAGTTGGGAATGGCTGTTATTCTACAATTAGAAACAGGAAATGAATGCCTTCTATGTGTCCAGAAAACAGGGAAGTCTGCAAAAGTATCCTTAATATCTACCAGAAGAACCCTTCTCTCTCTCTTCCTGCAGTTTTTCTTTTAATTTTTTTATTTAAGAAAGGATTAATGAACAAAACCATAGGGAGGAGGGGTACAACTCCACACAATTCCCACCACCCAATCTCCATATCCCACCCCCTCCCCTGATAGCTTTCCCATTCTCTATCCCTCTGGGAGCATGGACCCAGGGTCATTGTGGGGTGCAGAAGGTAGAAGGTCTGGCTAATTGCTTCCCCGCTGAACATGGGCTTTGACTGGTTGGTCCATACTCCCAGTCCCTGCAGTTTATTTTTAACTGTGGCATGAGGCATTGAGATGAGATGGTATCTGTGCATTGCAATATGATCTTCCAGAGATGGTCTGCAGGGTCACAGGGCATCGGTAAATAGGAGGAGGCTTATAGCAGATCAACACAGTTTTAAGAGGTTGGTGGGTCTGGCACATACAGGAGTATTAGAAGAATTAAATATGTATAGTTTGGCTGAGCACACCCAGTAGGGAGCAATAGTGGGTGGTGGAGGTGGACATGGTAACAATTTAAAAATACTCCCAAGATATAAAAGATCAGAAGGGAAAACTAGAGAGTGTCACTAGACATTCTAAGAAAGACAAAGGAAATAGACTCTAGGATCATGAAACTTGACAAAATTCTAGAGGTAGAGATAATGAGACAAAACAGAATTCATGGATTTTTTTTTTTCACTTGAGAAGATAGGGAGAAAACTCAAGGATGAAAAGTGGAATTATGTAGGGATGAAGACAAAGGACAGGAGGGTCAACCTTTCCTCTTAAATTCACGCTAGAGATTCAGGATTCACTGTCAGATACCAACTAGGAAGACAAGCTAGAAGAAGTTTCATCACCTTTTAATGTTTCTGGGAATTTAGAGTAATCGAAGATTAAGTAAGCCATGGACTGCTTTTAAGTGGACTCTCCCTATAGTGCATTGTGGGAACACGCCAGACCTTCCTATATATACTACTCACTGTATACTAGGAAAAAGTTTTAAAAGTTGTTACAATTATAGCTCATTAATTCACTTCTAAAAAAGCATTTTAATATCTTTCCCAGACTAGAAACATAGGTTCTACTTGGTCCGCAGTTAACACTGAGACTCAGGTACTTATAGGCTCTCTCAAATATGTGACACTATTGGGCTATTTTCAGAGGTGACAGAATTTAGATTTACACCTTCTCATTAGTTCCTTTCAATCTCACATCACAGATTTGCCTGATTTAATTTGAAAAGTTTAATATTTCTTAATTTGTTTTTAAATATATATGTTTAGGGGTAGAGAAGGAAAAGAAGAGGAAGGAAAAGGTATAAAGCAACATTGTACCATCCATGGTGATCATATGTGATGCAGGGGCTCAACCCCTGGGATTTATGCATAGTGATGTATGCACAGAAAAAACAACAACTCTACCTGCTGAGCTATTTCCTAGCCCCTGTTCTGAAAACTTTAAATATGAAATGGGGGGAGGGTGTGGGTGGGAGTAATTGTCTGCAGGGACATGAGAGTAAACTTCAAAATGTATCCTCATGTCAGACTTCAAAATGTATCCTCATGTCAGACTTCAAAATGTATCCTCATGTCAGACTTCAAAAAGTATACTCATGTCAAACTTCAAAATGTATACTCATGTCAGACTTCAAAATGTATACTCATGTCAAACTTCAAAAAGTATACTCATGTCAGACTTCAAAATGTATCCTCATGTCAGACTTCAAAATGTATACTCATGTCAGACTTCAAAATGTATCCTCATGTCAGACTTCAAAATGTATACTCATGTCAAACTTCAAAAAGTATACTCATGTCAGACTTCAAAATGTATCCTCATGTCAGACTTCAAAATGTATACTCATGTCAAACTTCAAAATGTATACTCATGTCAGACTTCAAAATGTATACTCATGTCAAACTTCAAAAAGTATACTCATGTCAGACTTCAAAATGCATCCTCATTTCAGACTTGAAAATGTATACTTATGTCAAACTTCAAAATGTATACTCATGTCAGACTTCAAAATGTATACTCATGTCAAACTTCAAAATGTATCCTCATGTCAGACTTCAAAAAGTATACTCATGTCAGACTTCAAAATGTATCCTCATGTCAGACTTCAAAAAGTATACTCATGTCAAACTTCAAAAAGTATCCTCATGTCAGACTTCAAAATGTATCCTCATGTCAGACTTGAAAAAGTATACTCATGTCAAACTTCAAAATGTATCCTCATGTCAGACTTCAAAATGTATACTCATGTCAAACTTCAAAAAGTATACTCATGTCAGACTTCAAAATGTGTCCTCATGTCAGACTTGAAAATGTATACTTATGTCAAACTTCAAAATGTATACTCATGTCAGACTTCAAAATGTATACTCATGTCAGACTTGAAAATGTATACTCATGTCAGACTTCAAAATGTATACTCATGTCAAACTTCAAAATGCATACTCATGACAGACTTCAAAATGTATACTCATGTCAGACTTCAAAATGTATACTCATGTCAGACTTCAAAATGTATACTCATGTCAGACTTCAAAATGTATCCTCATGTCAGACTTCAAAATGTATCCTCATGTCAGACTTCAAAATGTATCCTCATGTCAGACTTCAAAATGTATCCTCATGTCAGACTTCAAAATGTATACTCATGTCAAATTTCAAAATGTATACTCACGTCAAACTTCAAAACGTATCCTCATGTCAAGCTTCAAAATGTATACTCATGTCAAATTTCAAAATGTATCCTCATGTCAGACTTCAAAATGTATACTCATGTCAGACTTCAAAATGTATACTCATGTCAAATTTCAAAATATTTTGCTAGCTGAATTTTCTTTTTGTAATGTTTTAAATTAGTTGATTTTCATGATAGGTGATTAGCAAGATAGAGTACTACTCAGGTTTGGTATACGATAATGCTGGGGGTTGAACCTTGAACTTCTGGGACTTCATGACTTTTTTTTATATTTATCTGTTTATTTATTTATTTATCCTCTTTTGTTGCACTTGTTTTTTTATTGTTGTAGTTATTATTGTTGTTATTGATGTCGTTGTTGGACAGAACAGAGAGAAATGGAGAGAGGAGGGGAAGACAGAGGGGGAGAGAAAGACAGACACCTGCAGACCTGCTTCACTGCTTGTGAAGCGACTTCCCTACAGGTGGAGAGCTGGGGACTCAAACCAGGATCCTTAGGCTGGTCCTTACGCTTTGTGCCACCTGCGCTTAACCCGCTGCGCCAGCACTCAAGTCCCACTAACTGGATTCTTATGAAGTGTTTTCAAAGGACAGGAGTTCAATAAGTAACTTTCTCCGAGATCTTTTCTTTTTTTACATATATTTATTTTCCATTTGTCATTGTTGTTGTAGTTATTATTGTTGTTGCTATTGATGCTGTCGTTGTTGGATAGGACAGAGAGAAATGAAGAAAGGAGGGGAAGACAGAGAGGAGGAGAGAAAGACAGACACCTGCAGACCAGCTTCACCACTTGTGAAGCGACCCCCCTGCAGGTGGGGAGCCAGAGGCTCGAACCGGGTTCCTTCTGCCGGTCCTCGTGCTTTGTGCCACCTGCACTTAACCCACTGCACTACCACCGGACTCCCATAAATGTCTTTTCTAAGAGGAACCATGAACTGTTTTGTTTGGTTGGCTGTTTTCTAGATGTAAGCTGCATTATTTTTCAAAATTAAAAGATTCTAATCTTTTACGGCCCTTACACAGGAGTGAAAGATGCTCCCACTCACTTCAGAACATAAAACTCATCTGATTCAAAGTTTTCTAACCTTCTAAGTTTCTAAGAGTAACTGTAAAAACAGCTAGCAAAGACTATGCAAATGTATCAGCACAGGGACACTTGTTCTAATCATCCAAGGTTATTAAAGAAGGATTGGCATAATATAAATTTATTCTGATTTATTTAACCATTTTCTTTTCTATTGAGGGATTAGCTAACTAAATGTCAACTTACTACTTCTAGCTTGTAATATCAGATCACCTCAATGCTCCAAAATTAGCAAATACTATCTCTTTATTTTTTTGATCACCTTGATGAAGGTATAATTTATATACAGCAAACAGTTTACAAAGAAGGGTGGGGAAAGACTTTTTTAACCGGAATTGTAAATGGTTCATAGAATAGGATTAGAAATTTGTAAGTCTTCTGCAGAAAAAATAAAGTAGGGTGAGAGAATCAGGGAATGTGGGAGTGGCCAAAGATGTAGTTTGCAATATATTCTAAACCATAGAGGAGAGTCAACTAACAGCCTCACACATGCAAGATTTACTTACTATGTATTTATTATTTTCTTTTACTGTTATTTTATTTATTATTTTCTTCTGAGAGACAAAAGGAGGAAAAGATGAAGAGAAGAGAGAAACAGACAGAAAAGAGAGACACCACAGCACCACTCCCTCATCCATGCAACATCCTCAGTGCTGGGGTTAAAAACAGCAAGGCAGCAAGCACATCAAGCACTGCAGGGTTCCCATTCTACCAGGCGAGCTGTCTCCTACAGCCTGCATTCTGCACAACTAAACCATCAGCTCTGGAAACCATCTCTGAAAAGGTAGGGCTTTAAGCAGGGAGTGCTAGACTTCTAACAACTAAAGAGTTCCAGGCAGAGGGAATAATCAAAGCACAGACCCTTACACAGGAATGTAGCTGGCATATTGAAGCATCAGCCAAAATGCCAAAGTGGGAGAGTTCTAGAATGTAGGACAACACAACAGGCTGGAAGGGTGACAGAGGAATCCAACCTGGTTGGGTCTCAATGACCACTGGAAAAGTAGAGTGATTAATCTTCTTCTCCCTCATATATGCTTGTGTGGAGAGAGAGCTTGGGGTCAACAAGATCATCAGTCAAGGAAATGGTGGCAGGTACACATATCAGTCTTGGTCCAAGACCCTAAAAGATGGAGCACTGAAGACCAGCGAGGGATGATGATTAGTCAGGGAAGGTCAGAGTAACACAGATCTTCCAGGAAAGAAGCCAGAAGGTACAGGAGACAAAAAACAAAACAAAACAAACAAACAAACATGTTGCTGAGCTCCTGGCAGAAGTTAAAGTGAGAAACACCCCCTTGAGCCACTGACAATGGAATGTAGTCAAGTCCTTTCCTAGCCTGTTCAAAGAAGCAGGATTTCACCACCTCTTCTAAATGAAAAGAGTCTAAATAAAAGAAACACCGCCTACCCACATCTGAAAGGTTGCCAACTCCTATTTGTAAGTCAGAATCCCAGGATCTTTTCAGCAAGGGACTGCAGTCTAATCTTTAAAGGGGGGAAATGCACCATGTTGTTCTGCACAGCTTCCACCACTGAGGTCCCCTAAATCTTGGAACTGCAGCTTTCACTTTCAGAAGTACTCCCCCAAACTCAGTGTTTCAATAGCAATCCTCTGATGAGTCGATGGAAAGGGGTAGAATTTTCAGTCCTTTATAGTCAATGCCAAGAAACTGGTCTCCTTTCAGTCAAATACAAATTTGCCATATTAGTTGAGTTTATAAATACGCCAGAAGATTTATGTTCACTCCTCCACACATGCTTGAGTAACTCCCATTAGTGGCACTAGGAATTGCAACAGCCTACACAAGGGGGGAATAAAAGCTTTGCAGGAACAAGCAATAGGAAGCAGCAGACACCGAAGGGAGTCACCTGGTGGATGTTACAGAAGACTGACTGTGCCTCAGTTTATCCATTTGGCTACTGAATTTTGTTTCTGTCCAAAAGATGTGGGAATGGGACTAAGGACCCATGCTAACAGCTACACATGCACTGAGATACTACTGTGTGTCCAACGCTGGCTGAGTTCTTACTACTCAACGTATGGTCCGTAGGCCAGCAGCAATGACCTCAACTCGGAGCCTGTTAGAAATGCAGACAGAGTTAAGCGCACATGGCACTAAGCTCAAGGACCAGCATAAGGATCCCACTTCAAGCCCCTGACTCTCCCCTGCAGGGGGGTCACTTCACAGGCAGAGAAGCAGGTCTGCAGGTGTCTCTCTTTCCCTCCCCCTCTCTGTCTTACCCTCTTCTCTCCATTTCTCTCTATCCTATCCAACAAAGACAACTACAATAATAAAACAAGGGCAACAAAAGAGAATAAATAAATAAATATAAAATAAAAAGAAATGCAGACAGAACCTCGGGACCATGCTTAACCTGCTGCGTCAGAATCTGCACTTTCACGAGATATGTGTCAAATGTAAACATGATCAGTCCAGTGCTGAGTTTATTTAAAATTGAGCTTACAGCCTGGAAAGTGGCACAGCAGATAAACCACTAGGTTTTTAATTATGAGTTCCTGAGTTCTATCTTTGCTATTCCATGTGCCAGAGTAATGCTCTGGTGTCCTCTCTCTTATTAATAAATAAATCTAAAGAAAACAAAAATCAAACACCCTATTCAATCTTTGTAACAGCTACAAGTAGTAGATAAGCTCAGCCCCATTTCATGGGATAAGAGATGGCAGTCTATCCCTGATGTCAATTAAGTGGTAATGCCTGGAATCAGATTCAGAGGTATTTGATTCCAAAAGCATACAAGCTGTTCCCAATAATTTTTCACTACCTTGGGATATGTGTGGTATGCCAAGAGAAGAAGACCAAGTGATGAAATGAGGGGAATATTCATACATTACCTCACCACAATGTTTAAAAGAAAAAAAAAAGAAAAGAAAAAGGCCACCATTAGCATATACAAGCCACTAAGAGAAAAATAGAACATCAGCATAAGGCAGATTTAAAACATATTGTAATTCAAGGGGAAAGAGAAGTCTTCTACAAAGTCAAAGACCAAGGTACATGCACTTTGTAAGACACACATACACACACACACACACACACACACACACACACACACACACACACACACAATTTTCCTTAAGAAAACCAAATCCTGCTCAGCATGAATATGTATAATTAGATGTTCCCCGGGAGTGAGAAGTAGTAATTAATTCAGTGTTAAACATCACAATCTATTACTTGAACTCCATAGCAACCGTGGTTGCCAATAGAGAGAAAACAAAAATTTCAGAGGCTATTTTTAAATGATTACATTGAAATTTTTGTTTTGAAAATGTGTAAGAGCTGACACCTGCTATTTTTAGGCTAGAACAATAGCCATTAACTCAGCAGATAAAGAAAGATGAATACAGACAAAAGGATATATAATCTCATCTGAACCATCAAAACCATTATGTGGACCAAACGATTGTGACCATGCTCATATTCCAGCTGAGTCCAGCTGTTAACTCTGAGAGAGAAATTTGTTCTTCCAGGCTGAGAAGATAGTAATAGCTTCTTGAAAGACTTAATCTTTCAGGATCAAATTAAACTTGATTTGATGCCACTTTGCCATGTCTTGTGCTTCCCTAGATAAACTGTTCATTTTCTTCAATTCCTTCAACTGTTAATCAGGTAGAACAATAGACAACTTAAAAGGTTCCTAATGTGATTCAATGCAAGATACCCAACACAAGATGGTGTTCCCCTGGGAGCAGGTTCCTAGGTTAGCATTCAGGACATTTTTATTAGAGAAAGTCTGTAGAGTCAAGGGCACAAAACAGGTTGGCTGATCTCCTAGGATACTCTGGAGCCAACCTGGCCTGATACAACAGAATGGCAGAGGACGGAAATGGTCAGATTTATCCCACCTCTTTGGGTCAGTCAACAGACATGGTCTGTTCAGGGAGGGACATGACTTTCACTAAATAATGAAGGAGCTTTCTGCCACGGAACAGGGGCTGGCTGGCCCAGCAACAAGCCCTTCCTAAGAGTATCTGGGTGCCCATCCCTAGGCCCATTGCATCCGATGCAAGTCATGTCTGCTAATTTTCTTTTTTTTTAATGTTTTAATTATGTTTATCTATTTATTAGAGACATCCAGAAATCTAGAGGGAAGGGGGAGACAGAGAGGAAGAGAAACACCTGCAGCACTACTTCACCACTTACAAAGCTTTCCCCCTGCAGGTGGGGACTGGGGACTTGAACCTAGGTCCTTGCACACTGTAAAAAGTGCTCTCAGCCAGGTCTGCCACCACCCGGCCCATTTGCTAATTTTCTTTTGCACAAACAATCCCCACATACATTTCTTACTAGGATTCTAGTGTCCAGATAAGAAAAACAAAGTAACAAGCAACAAACAAACAAACAAAACTTAGCATCCAAACAATTTCTCTTAATAAAAATACCTCTTACTAGTTTCTAAAATTCTGGACTCGGACACTTTCATCTCATTGAAACTTCTCCAGAATTCTTTGTGGTAGTCTTCATCTCCATTTTACAGCTGAAGAAATAAGTGCAGAAATTAAGCAGAAATAGCTTGCAACTGTGAGAGCAAAGACTGCTGAGGAGGGTTTAGTGGGGCTTTCTGCTACAGCACTGCTGTACATGTTAACCCACTCTTCCCCCCCCCCACACACACACACTTTTTTTTTTTGGAGGAAAATGAACTCATGGACTTGGCCACCTCACTTTACCTTTATGTCACAATGCTTCACATTTTTAAGAGTAATCAGCTCTTGTTTCACACCCCCACCCCTCCAGAGAACTGTAACAAAAAGAGTGATTGGATTACAGGACCTCCAGAGCTCCTTTGACCTACTGAATTCTCTACGGATGAAATGCAGCTTGCTTTGATTCAAGCTATGGGGGAATGCTTCTGAGGCAAATCTAGACTGAAGGTCTCAATCAGCTAGTTTCTTCGTTGGAAACAACAGAAACTAGTTAAGACTAATTCACAGATTACTAGGGAGTTAGGGAAACAGTGGAAAGTTTGAGGAAGCTTAGGAACTGGCAAAATTACACACCTCCAGCAGGATAGGCACTGGGAACCCAATGGTTTCCTCAACTATAAGAAATCTAGACAGATGTTTTCCATTCTGTCTGTGTAGCCACTGTGACAAACAGTTCACAAATACATCCTTCATCACTTCCTCAAGATGAGAGTTCTGGAGAGAAATTATCTGTTGTCTGCCTTGTGGCTGTAGCAGAGAGCATACAGAACAGTCATAATCCCTTAGGTTTCTAATATAGACGAGAGCACATGGATTTCCCTTCCACCAAAACTACACAAACTGGAGGAAACTACATTTCACAAAAAGAAACAGGTATACTTAAAAGGATGTATGTATTACAATGCAAATTTCTTTTAAATTTTTTTACATTTATTTTCCCTTTTGTTGCCCTTATTGTTTTTTATTGTTGTAGTTATTGATGTCGTCATTATTAGACAGGATAGACAGAAATGGAGAGAGGAGGGGAAGACAGAGGGGGGAGAAAGACAGACACCTACAGACCTGCTTCACCACCTGTGAAGTGACTCCCCTGCAGGTGGGGAGCTGGGACTCTAACCGGGATCTTTAAGCAAGTCTTTGTGCTTCGCGCCATGTGTGCTTAACTAGCTGTGCTACTGCCCAACTCCCATGCAGTGCAAATTTCTATACTTACTGCTACTTATTTATCCATTCTTTTTTTTTTTTTCCTCCAGGGTTATTGCTGGGCTCGGTGCCTGCACCATGAATCCACTGCTCCTGGAGGCCATTTTTTCCCCCTTTTGTTGCCCTTGTTGTTGTAGCCTCGTTGTGGTTATTATTATTGCCATTGTTGATGTTGTTCATTGTTGGATAGGACAGAGAGAAATGGAGAGGGGAGGGGAAGACAGAGAGGGGGAGAGAAAGATAGACACCTGTAGACCTGCTTCACCACCTGTGAAGCGACTCCCCTGTAGGTGAGGAGCCGGGGGCTCGAACCAGGATCCTTATGCCAGTCCTTGCGCTTTGCGCCACACACGCTTAACCTGCTGCGCTACCGCCCGACCCCCTTATTTATCCATTCTTATGTTAACATTTTTTGTTTGTTCTGCTTTTTCTTCTTTTTTTTTTTTTGTCTAATCTACATGTATCTGAATTTTTTCAGGACCCTACTTCCCAGAACTTTAGGTGTCTCCTATTTATATTTTATAGACATCACTAGAAAACAGGAAATCTTGGCAAGTCAACTCTGACAGCCTCTTCAAGGGATTACCTATATCCTCATTAGCAAGAGAAGTGTAGTGTTAAGTACCATTTCAAGGAAGCAAGAAAGACTTGGTAAATATTCCAATAATCTGGGGAAGTTGATCTTTTATTTCCTTCTAATAACTAGGGTAGAAGCCAATTAAATCCTAAATTCTGTGAATTAAGAAAAAGCAGGATTTATGAAACAGAGCAAAAGCTAATGTGTCTAATGAACTGGTTAATTATGTGAAATAAAACTTTTCTTTTTAAGTTCCAGTGAAAAATCCTTGGGTTTTTAATCTCCTGTCAGGATACAACAGCAGGAATTTGCTAATACCTCTGTATAAGGCCTAAGAGTGTTCCCGTACAAAATTTGGAATTAAGTTTATTATCAAGAAATCCCAAAGGAGTTTTGTGCGTTCTTTATGTTGCCTGTCATAATCTTTGAATCAGCATAGACCAATGAGTCTAGTGTTAGAGCAAATACATTAATTTACAAAGTGATAAATTAATAAGGTTTATAAAGCAATTCATTTCTCTTTCTTCTTCTAAACATCCATCCTTCTCTCATTTCCTGTCATATAATTAAAATTTTACTAATTCAATAGCATGGACAGAATTTGACCATCAAAGATGATGCCTTCCCTGCCTGGGGAAATGACTTTTCTGTCTTCACAGAAAACCAAATATGTGTTTGCATGCAGTATTACAGAGTAGCTCTCGGTGCCTTGCTCACACAGATGGAGTACAAACCCAGGTCCATGCCTCATTCCTGAAATCCAGGAAAAGTCACCTCTCTAAGAGTTTAATTGGGAAGTATTCCTATTTTATATGCATCGCTTTATTTTTATCCAAAATAATTTCCCTGGAGGCAACAAATAAATTATGAGAATACAAGTTGTTCTTATTCAATACAAGGGAAAGAAAATCAGAATTTAATGGAAGCCTACTATGTACCAAGCACTGTGCACAGTTGAGCATATGCTTCTGTTTTCTTTTTTAAATTTTTTTTATTATTTCTATTTATCTACTGGTTAGAGACAGCCAGAAATAGAGAGGAAGGCAAAGACAGAGAGATAGAGAGGACGCGTGGTGGTACACCTGATTGAGCACAGATGCCACAATGTTCAAGGACCCGGGTTTGAACCCCCAGCCCCCACCTGCAGAAGGAAAGTTCTTCAAGTGGTGAAGGAGTATTCCAAGTGTCTCTCTGTCTCTTTCCCTCTATCTCCCCTTCCCTCTCAAATTCTGACTATCTCTATCCAATAAATAAATAAAGATAATTTAGAGAGAGAGAGAGGGAGAGAGAGAGAGAGGGAGAGAGGGAGAAAGAGAGAGAGGGAGAGAGGGAGAGAGAGAGAGAGGGAGAAAGAGAGAGAAGGAGGGAGAGAGGGAGGAAGAGAGGGAGAGAGAGAGAGGGAGAGAGGGAGAGAGAGAGAGAGGGAGAGAGGGAGAAAGAGAGAGAAGGAGGGAGAGAGGGAGAGAGAGAGAGAGGGAGAGAGGGAGAAAAAGAGAGAGAGAGGGAGGGAGAGAGAGAGAGAGAGAGGGAGAGAGAAAGGGAAGAGAGAGATGCCTGCACCATGACTCATGAAGCCCTTCCTGCTCCCTGCACAGTAGAGACATGGGGCTCGAACCTGGATTCTCGTGCATAGTAACCGTGTGCTCTCCTCAGTGTGTCACTATTTGACCTCAAGCTGGATTATTTTAATTGAATGGGTTTTTGAAAATGTTAGTAACTTGACCCCAAATCCCATACTGTCACAGGCAGATTGTATTTGACCTTAACCCAATGTTGTCCAGTCTTTCACTAAGGCATTTCCATCAAGTCAGAAACTGTGCAAAGCCACAGTTTAAAAATTAGCTGTTTGGTCCCCAGAGACAACATAATAGTTCTGTAAAAAAAACTTTCATGCTTGAGGTTCTGAGGTACCAGGCTCAGTCTTCAGTATCACCATATGCCAGAACTGAGTAGCACTCTGGTCTTTCTTTGTACTCTTTTTCTCTGTATATCTCTCAATAATAAATATTTTTCAAGAAGGAATTGGTCTCTTAAAGACAGTCACATCAATATAGATACCACCACCAAGAGTTGCTAGGATTAAAATGTGCCATATGTTTCTGAATATAGACAGAAAAGGTCAAGACTTTCATTTTCACTATGTACATAGCAATTAAATATCTTCCTGAAAGCAAATGATGGAGGCTGAGCTTTGCAGCATCACTGAGGCACTTTCTAATGAAGGCAAAAATAACAGGAGTTGTAAAATCATGTTGCAATCACACCCTCCTGAAAGGTTAGGCACTAAGGCCAAATTGCTTTCATCAGCCACACTGGAAAATATTTAAAGATAAGCACATGCTGCGGAGTTTAAATAGTTCCATAGATAAAAAGCCATTTTCTGTCTCCAGTCTGATATCAAGTGTAGCAATTCAGCTATTTTTTCTTTTAATTTATTTAAATAAAAATAGAAATGGAGGCATTGTCATACACATTGGAACTTGTAACTAGCTTACAAGATCTAGATATAGGAATTGTTTCATGATTCTCTGGAATCCTTTCATCACTTAATACATAGGCAATATATAGCACATTCTTGTTGTGTGAGCGAATCAATCAATGATAGGACACGTTTACTTACTTAGGAAGATTCAGAGGACAGAGTCTAACAGTGGTGAAGAATCAGTAATATTCCAATATTCTCAGAGAATTAAGAACACTACTTTAGAAGACAGAAAACCTGACCTCAATAGCTAACTACTTGGCTTAGTCATCTAAGCTCTTTGGCCTTTAATTTTATTTGACAAATAAGAAATTGGAGAGGTCATGTATAATACTTTGGCTTATGATTCTATGAAATCAAAGCTCAGTTATTCAGGTCAGACTTAGTTTCTGCTATCTTTCTGACTGTATAATAACACAGGAATTTGACTTAAATGTATCTTTAAAAGAAGTGCAGAATTAATGTTTATAAAAAGAGAACTACCCACCTCTTAAAGGGAAGTTTACTTGAGAATTTCTAAGTGTCAAAGGATAAATTCAAGTCTTTAGCAGACACTAGAAATCTCTGCAGGAATGAAAGTGAAAAAAGGGTTTGGTGGCAGTGAGGGTGATATACTGAGGCTGGTACCTCTCAGAGTTCTAATGAGGTCTTCTGATATCTCTGGTCTCAGTTTTATCCAGAAATAAATTATATACAATTTATCCAGATATAAGTTAAATATATATTATCCAGCGGATAATCCTGTGTAAACTTTCTGACAACAAAGTATGTAGGCAAAAGCACATTAAAGCATAGGAACCTCTTGAGAAGGAAAAGACTTTTCCCAGTTGTTTGGTTTCTTTGGTTTTGTTTTTTTTTCCTCAAATGGCTCAGAACTTAGAAAGAGATGAACTAGAATAGGAGACAAAGGTATTCTGCTTGTGGCAAGGGTAGCTGGGGTTTGAAAATGGTCCTTTGTTGGGATTTTAGAATAGACAATAGATCAAGGAGCAGGAAATAAGACAGGACTGACATTTCTAAAAATCCCTCCTGGGAGAATAGAACCTTGAAGCCTTGGAGAAACCACCCAAGTGGACCCTCTAGTTCTATTCCAGCACCCATGAACTGATGCAATGAGTTGACTGACTCCTGCAGCATGACCCTCTGAGGGACTGGTAGCATGACCTTTCAGGACTAAGACAGACCCCAGCATGAGATGCCATAGCAGCAGGAAAGGAATTATCTCAACTATAAGCAACTACTGAGTGACTGGGATGGTGTGAGTGGTTCTATCAGCATAATCCTTTAATTTGTCCTTAGAAATGACAGATCAATTTGGCAAAACCAATTCCCTGATTTTGAAAGAGCGGGTTCACTGATCATGAACATGAAAGTAGTTATTTTTGTGAGAAGTAATTTCTTTGTTACATATTTATTTATTCTCTTTTGTTGCCCTTGTTTAATTGTTGTAGTTATTATTATTGTCGTCGTTGTTGGATAGGACAGGGAGAAATGGAGAGAGGAGGGGAAGACAGAGAGGGGGAGAGAAAGATAGACACCTGCAGACCTGCTTCACTGCTTGTGAAGCGACTCCCCTAGAGGTGGGGAGCCGGGGGCTCAAACCAGGATCCTTACACCGGTCCTTGCGCTTTGTGTCACCTGCGCTTAACCCGCTGCACTACCACCCAACTCCCAAGAAGTAATTTCTAAGGTAGAGCTTTTCCCTGAGAAGGATGTGAAAATGAAGAAGCATACAAGAAGTCCCTGTTCTCCTATCAGTCTAGCTGCTTCCCATTCACATCCTGCTATTCCTGAAATAGAGTATTTACACAGAAAATTCAGTATGCACCCATGATGTGGAGGTTTAAGCTGAGAGAGGTTATAAATTCATTACCTGGGTCAATGATTGTGATTTAAGTCACCAGAAAGAGACCCAACCAAGGTACTTAGACTTTGTATGTGTTACAACACACACCCTGAACTCTCGGTCATCTCATTCAATATTGTTCAATTCCAACAACAGGCTCCAAAGCACAGGTCATCTGTTCTTAGCATGGCAGCTGATAACTAAATATGATTCAGGGCCTGGACCCTGTGCCCCAGGTCTTGGATGGGCATTATGTGAAGCCTGAAATAATAAAACAAAAATGAAAGAGACCCAGAGGAGCTGAGAATGCTACAAAAGTTGTGGCGGAATCTATGTCAGATTTGGGGGGAAATGCCTGAATTCATATTTTTGTAGATGCAAAGGGTTCTGGAACACCCCAAATGGAATCACATTGAATGAAATAAGCCAGATGGAGGAGGGCAAAGCTGAACAATCTCATTCCTGTGTGAGAATTAAGAAACGAAGCAAGGTACAATACAAGGTGAAACCAGTGGATTGTCACTTATTACAGCAGGTCAGGGCTTCGGTGAGAAGGACGGGGTATATACTAAGAACAGTGGGGTTCCAGGACCCAGTGCTTTCTAATGGAAGGTGATAACCTGGTAAAGGGTGAGGTGTAGTGACACTTTTCCTGGTAGAATGGGGAGTTATACTCTGTGGAAACAGCAATCTTATCCCTCAAGATGTTCTCTATAAATTGATATTGACGTTAAAATAAAAAACCACAAATCCTCAGCACAGGAACACAGAAGTTACTAAATAGAAGTCTGGTACGTGTATGAATAAATAAGTGTGATTAGCGAATGTTTATGGAGTTGTGGCAGAGCAGAGGGGAGAATGTGGACCCTGCAGCCAAATCCTGTCAAAGGAGAGCCTGAATAAGTTACATAATCCCCAGGAATCTCCACTTCCCTGACAATAAAGAGAATAATTTATACTTCAAGGATTTATGGGTGAGTAAGAAATAAAAGTGTGTGTGTGTGCGCACGCGCGCAAATTCTCAATAACGTACTGGGCCTAGTGTAGATAGTCAAAAAGTACATTTTTTTAGTATTTGTTTATTTATTCCCTTTTTGTTGCCCTTGTTGCTTTATTGTTGTAGTTATTATTGTTGTTGTCGTTGTTGGATAGGACAGAGAGAAACGGAGAGAGGAGGGGAAGACAGACAGGAGGAGAGAAAGACAGACACCTGCAGACTTGTTTCACCGCTTGTGAAGCGAGTCCCCTGCAGGTGGGGAGCCGGAGGCTCGAACCCGGATCTTACACAAGTCCTTGCACTTTGTGCCACCTGTGTTAAACCCGCTGCGCTACCGCCCGACTCCCGAAGTATATCTGTCGGCTCTTCCTAATCTAGGAGAAGTTGAGAGAACCTGGAGATTTTTTTTTAACCACAACACTGCTCAGCTCTGGCTTATGGTGGTGCGGAGGATTGAACCTGGGACTTTGGAGCCTCAGGCATGAGAGTCTGTTTGCATAACCATTATGCTATTTGCCCTCTTTGTGTGTGTGTGTGTGTGAAGAATAAAACAAATGATTTAAAGAGAAAAACTACATTACGTGAGGTCGGTTGGATAGATTGGATAAGAGGAGGCTTAAGAATCATTTCATAAGGGAGCTGGGTGGTAGCACATCAGTTTAAGTGCAGGTGGCGCTGCAAAGCACAAGGACCGGCGTAAAGATCCTGATTCGAGTCCCGGCTCCCCACCTGCAGGGGAGTCGCTTCACAGTCAGTGAAGCAGCTCTGCAGGTGTCTGTCTTTCTCTCCCCCTCTCTGTCTTTCCCTCCTCTCTCCATTTCTCTCTGTCCTATCCAACAACGATGATATCAAGAACAACAATAATAACTATAACAATAAAACAACAAGGGCAACAAAAGGGAATAAATACATAAATATTAAACAAATAAAAAAAGAATCATTTCGTAACTACTAACGGATAGAGCCAGAGTCATAGGAAGTCAGAGTGCTGGAAGAAAACATTTCTTTGGACTTACAGATAAGGCCCTAGGGACAAGAATGCATTTGCCTGAGATGGTACAGGATTAACCCCATTTCTTCAGGTTCTGCTCAGTGACTTCTCCCACTCTGTGGTGTCTCCCTAATTTAAAGTTTCAATAATGTCACTTTCCATCCCTTCTCCTACACCATAAAGGTCAGAACGCAAGGAAAACAGCAAGATGGAGCTTGAAAAGAAACAAACCAAAAACCCTTTATCAGCAAATATTCTCCATCCAGCTTTTCAGCTCAACTCAAGGGAGTCAAAAAGATGCATTCAAAACTTTGTGTCAGATGTTTACATTTGGGAAAAGAAAGGAAAATGTCTTAGCCTGATCACTTTCAAGAAAATAGGGACCAGTAGGGCTAGCCCAGTTCTCAACTGCTTCTGTGTGTGACTTGAGACATCAAATTAGCTAAACCTAATGTCTTCTTGGGAAAAACATCAGACTTTGCATTGTAAAGATGACATATTTATTCCAAGACTTCTTCACTTATCAGTAAAGGAAACCTGTGACACAGTGCACACGGTTATACTCAGGGGAGGGGGAGGCACCAAGCGGGGCAGTAAGCTGAGGAGACACAGTAACCCATAGGTGTTGTGACATGGACAATAGTAGTGAGTTCATGGACAATAGTAGTCATTGGTCTTGTGTTCAGCTAGAAAGTGGAGGAAGGCCACTGTGAAGAGAGACAAAGAGATGCTTTATATCTGCACACGAAGTCCCAGGCTCACATTGAAGTGATTCGTGCAGCAAGCTAACTGTTATCAGCACTATGGATGTTCTCAGAGCTGAATCCTGGTCTAAATTCTTAAGCAAGTTTAGGCTGCCCTGTGAGTAATATGCAAGTGAGGTAGACCAAAATAGAATACCAAAAACTGGGAGTTGGGCGGTGGCGCAGCAGGTTAAGCGCAGGTGACACAAAGCGCAAGGACCAGTGTAAGGACTCCGGTTCGAGCCCCCGGCTCCCCACCTCTAGGGGAGTCGCTTCACAGGCGGTGAGGCAGGTCTATAGGTGTCTGTCTTTCTTTCCCCCTCTGTCTTCCCCTCCTCTCACTGTTTCTCTCTGTCCTATCCAACAATGACAACAACAATAATAACTACAACAATAATAAAAAAGAATACTAAAAAGTTTTTCATTTATTAATAATATCATTCCTCTAGACCTAGAATACTGAAATACTGTACCTTGAGGGAAGGACAGTGGACAGTATCTTTTCATCAATATTCCCTCAATGTTTGGCATATGGCCAGTCAATATTTACCAAACGACTACACAAATATCAACCACATGAAACATATGCTTCAAATTTACATCTTACTGATAACAGTTTAGTTACAAGCTCTTATCAATAACCCAACCACATCAACAAGAGATGAAAGCTACAGGTATGAGGAATCAACATTTAAATCCTAGATAGAATCGATGAGGCAGCAAATATAAGAAGATACCCAGAACATTAAATACACAAGCAAAACAATACCACTGTCATACTATGCAGCAACCCAATATGAGATTGCTTGACACTGAGCATTCTAAGCTGCAATAAATCAGAAGTGACAGACCTTAAAAACAGTATAGGGAGCAATTGGTTTGACTTACGTGTCATCTGCTGTTGAAATAACTTCATCAGGGCCATTTAGCAGCAAAATTTGATGTTCTTTCCCTTGCTTTGTTTCTTTATTTATATCATTTGGCAGAGATTATTCAATATTCTCCTTTATATGAATATCTTTAAAATTTCTTTTTAAATATATATTCCATTTATTGGATAGAGACAAAGAGGAGAGGGAGAGAAAAAGAGAGACACTGGCAGCACTGCTTTATCACTTGTATAGTTTTCCCCCTGCAGGTGAGGGCTGGGAGCTTGAACCTGAGTCCCTGTGCAGGGTGACTTGTGCACTCTGCTGGGTATGCCTCCACCCACCCCCCTTTGTATCTCTCACAGAGTCAGTTCAGTGGTGGTGGATTCCTTTAACTGTTATTTGTATGAAAAGTTATTCAGATTACAGATATTCTGATACAAAAAGCCTAGTCAGTTTTGAATGGAGAGTGATAGTAAAGAGATAGGACAAATGAGGCTGCTTTGGGGAGTAAGGATGATCTCTTGACTTCAGTTTCAAAAGAGGAGAATGTTAGCTATAACAAACTGTAAATGCCAGCGGTACCAGAGAGGGCTTGCTCAAAATATTCACACATAAAACTTACTTGATCTGACTTACTTGAGAGCAATTCATCAAAACTGGGGAGATGTGCAAAGGTCACCACTGACTCATCAAGAACATTCAATATTTTCTCATCTTTGCCCTACATCTCACCATGATTCCCTCCTCCACTGGGAAAGTCCTCACTGTTCCAGCACGATGTATTCATCATTTAAATTATATTTCCCCATGGTACCAAAGCAGAAGCAATTGGAGGACTAATTGTGACTTCATAATCACATTGCTGTTAAAATGAACTGTTGAATTATTTGAATAATTTAAAAATTAAACAGGAAAACAAGACAAATCTGCAAACTGATGTAATTATTTCTTCATGAAATGATGAATTCAATTCCATATCTTAGAAGGTGAGATGATAATAAATATTCATATTTTGCACTTTTTAAAGACAAAAGCTAAAGAAAGAGAAAAAGCAGATTACAATGAAGTCTTTGATTTAATTCCCTTTATCTTTATTTTCCTGCATTTCCTCCCATTATTAGTATCATTGGAACAGCCAGACTTAAAAATTTTAATTATGTTTCTTATTTGTTTATATATGTGTATATGTATATATGTATATATGTTTGTTCTTTTAAATGTGGATTGATGAGGGGACAAAGACAAAAGAAAACAAGGAAAGTCTTTCACTACCATTTTTGATGAAATTTTATTTTCTCAAATTCTAAGAGACAGTTTGTTAGACTTGAAGGTGTGGGTGGCAAAGAAATTCTTCTTTGGAAGAAAAAAGGATTATTCATTCATTAATTATATCTGTAAGTAAAGAGAGAAAATGTCACTAGATAAATAAGACTTCTGGGACAACTACTTATTTGGAAGTAAAAAAAAAAAAGTCAGGTGACATTGTTTTTCACCATAGAATAAAAATATACCTAAGATGGACTATAATTTAAAAGCCAAAAGAAATTGAAGAAAATATAATTGATTGTTATCAGAGCCTACTCTTAGAATATAAAAAAAATGAAATGACAGCAGGGGAAAAAAAAACTATGGATTTTAAAGAATAATACAGGGGCTGGGTGGTGGCACACCAGGTTGAACATACATATCACAGTGCACAAGGACCCGGGTTTGAGCCCCTGGTTCCCACCTGCAGGGGGAAAGCTTTGCAAGTGGTGAAACAGTGTTGCAGGTGTCTGTCTTTCTCCCTCTCTATCTCCCCTCCTTCTCTCAATTTCTGGCTGCCTCTATCCAATAAATAAATAAAGATAATGAAAATTTAAAATGATATTAATAATACAAATACAAGAAAGCAAAAGGTGCTACTTTATAGCAAATAAAATGAATATAAGCAAGTAATACAAAGTATTCTTATTAAATAAGAAATACTTGTTTGAAATTGGCTATGAATAAGTAATTCACAGAAGAAAGGAAAAATTAACAATAGACACAAAAAACATATTCTATCTCACTACTCATGAAAAAAAAAAAAAGACCTTCTGGTCCTGGTCAAGATTGAATAAAGCATATTCTACCCATTTTTGTTGACTGCAGTCAAAAACTTGGACCCTAACAGAGCAACTATCACAAGATTCTGAAAAGTGGAATATATATTTAAAAAAATGGCCTGCCTAGGGACAGAGGACTTGAGAGTTGACTTACTTTATTTTTGTCTCACACATATTTTATTCTGGGTGCTAGAACTATCTTCTGCTCAGAACCACAAAACAGTCCAATTAATTTAAAAAAAAAAAACTTCAAAGCCTATTTGCAACATACAGAATAATAGGAAAAGGGAGGCCCTTTCGGATGTTTCTCTGTTACCCTACCTGCCTTACTAAGACATAAGAGGCAGTGTGCCTCCAGTCCCTTAAAAGGACATCCCTGGCAGACTGGCAGTGCCCTTCTCATTGTCTTTCCCCAGTAAGGGCATCCCCCAGTCTTGGAGAGGATCCTGGTATATTCACCCCTTCCTATGCTGGGCCAAAACCACTGAAGACTTGGTGCTGTCCCTTGTATGAGTGCCACAGAGCTATAGGACTACCCAAACCTTACTAGGTGAATATAAATTGAGGCAACATCTCCTTCCATCCTGTCTTCTTGCCTTCCTTCCTTCCTTCCTTCCTTCCTTCCTCCCTTCCTTCCTCCCTTCAGCTAGAAAGTGGAGGAAGGCCTACTGTCAAGAAGGAGACAAAGAGATGCTTTATATCTGCACATGAAGTCCCAGGCTCACTCTGAAGTGACTTGTGCAGCAAGCTAACTAGACTCAGCACCATAAATGCTTTCAGAGCTCAATTCTGGTCTAAATTCTTAGGCAAGTTTAGGTTGCCCTGTGGATAATATGCAAGTGAGGTAGACTAAAATAGAATAACAAAAACTTTGAAGTAAAACGTTCATGATCATAAATGCAAAAACTCCCAACATATAGGCATATTTAAAAGAAACAGTGCAGCACATCAAGTAGACTTTATTCTAAATGTTTTTTTTAATTTTTTTAAAAAAATCTTTATTTATTGGATAGAGACAGCCAGAAATCAAGAGGGAAAGGAGTGATAGAGAGGGAGAGAGACAGAGAGACACCTGCAGCACTGCTTCACCACTCTCAAAGCTTGCCCCCTACAGGTGGGGACCAGGAGTTCAAACCCAGGTCCTTGAGGATTACAATGCGTGTGCTCAACCAGGTACGCCACCACCTGGTCCCAGAGTTTATTCTAGAATACAAAATTGGTCAGTACTCAAAGGTGAATTAATACAACTTGCCATATTGGGGAAAATCCACACCATCATGTTGATTGAGGTGATAAACAAAACAGAATTCATAAAATTTAACATTCTTTTGTACTTAAAAAAAAACCTCTCATTAAAGTAGAAACAGAAAGACGTCATCAACATTACAAGAACTGTCTGCTAAACAATCTAGTTCACATCAGATTTAATGATAGATGATTTACATTATCCCTAGAAATCAGGAAGCAGATAAATGTCTTTCATCACTCCTAGTAAAATAACGGTGCTTTACTTTAAACAATTAGGCAAGCAAAATAAGTTTATTTGGAGAATAAGTATGTAATTTGCTTCATTACTAGGGGCTAGGTGAGCAGGTCTTAGATATGGCAGTAGATGAACTACCATAATCTGCTGAATATTAGAATTAATAACCCAGCTTCTGTAGGGATTGTTGAGAGAATGTGTGTGAGCTGCAGACAGGTAGAAAACACACACACATCACATCACATCACATCACATCACATCACATCACATCACATCACATCACATCACATCACATCACAAATACAACCAAAGACATTGGATCCAGAACATATACAGAACTCTCTAACCTCAATAGTAAGACACTAAGCAGCTCAATTTAAAAAGAAAGAAAGAAAGGAAGAAAGATAGAAATGCATGAAATACTTATACACTTCCTTCCAAATGCACAAATGGTATATGTCAATATAAAGATTCTCAACATCAGTAGATATTAGTGATATGCAAACCAGAGCCACAATGAGCCATCACTGCACACCTAGAAGAATGGCTAAAACAACAATATGGCGGTAGTTGGAGAAGCACGAGACAGAAGAGCAATTAAGTCTCGCAGTTATTACTGACGGTATATAAAACAGTGGCAAAATTCTGGAAAACAGCTTGGGGGTTTCTCATGGACAGGCACTTAAGTACTGAGCAACCCCACCCCTAAGAATGTGGACTAGCGAGAAAGAAACCTAGACTCACACAAGCATGAACTTTCATCACCTAAAACTGGCGACAATCCAGGTCCCCAGCACCAGGTTGAACAGGTGAACAAACTGTTGACTATTCATTCATTCCATCAAATACCACACAGCACTGAAAAGTGTCACACTACTGATGGACACAGCCTGGATGAGTTTCAAGTCAAAATGCCCACCGTCAGCGATGACACCGTGTGCATGATTCATTGGGAAATGACAAAATCATAGTGTGGGGGGGGCAGATTAGTGGCTGCCAGTGATTATATATGGTTGATGGAGTGATCTGTAAGTGGATACCACAGAGTGTGTATCAGAGGTGTTGGCATGATGCATTAACTGTAGTAGTGACAACAAAAATCTATTTAATAAAACTACACATGCCCCCCTCTAAATACTTACTATTTAGATACCAGTGGTAAATTCCTATTCATCATGGCACTAAAGCCATATATATGGTGTTTTATTTGAGGAAAATTACATAGAGAGAGCTCTGTACTAGATTCACTTAGGGTTTTTTTTTTATTTTGTCAGATACCATAGACACAGCAAAAGATTCATTTATTTTCAGTATGCAGTTGAATGGTTTCAGTGAATTGACAGAGTTGTGAAACCATTACCACTAACTGTATTTAGAACTTTTTCATCACCTCAAAAGAAAGCTCATGTTTATGTGCAGCCACACAAAATCCCACTTACAACTTGAAACTGTTTTCTATCTCTACAGATATGCCTTTTCGGAGCTTCAGATTAATTTTGCAACTTCTGAGCTATTTTTAAACTGTTTAAAAATGAAAATGCTAAAAAGAATGCTTTAGACTTAAAATCTTAATATGTATTTCCCCAAAGTGAAGTAAAACTAACAGATATTCTTACTGAATCCCATACACGGATGTTTTTTTTTTTCTTATTTTTTTTTATTTAAGAAAGTATTAATTAACAAAACCATAGGGTAGGAGGGGTACAATTCCACACAATTCCCACCACCCATTCTGTTTTAAGATTTCATTTATGTGTATATCAGACAAAGTAATAACGGTAATATCATACCATGGTACTGTTACTGATACTTAAAAATCATTTGTCTCTGAGAATACTCAGTAGCACTGAACTTTTGAATAAGCAAACTCAGTTATTATCAGTGAAAAATTAACCCCAAATTCAGAAGCTCTAAAGCTGTATATAAGGGATGTAAGGCATTAGAAAAGTTTATCTTACAAGGGATATATTTTTAAATAATTGACAAATCTTGAAAAGTCAATGGTGAATTAAAGAAACAACACTTATTTTTCAGGTTGTAACTACTATAATAATAATTTTGATAACATTGTAGCACTATTTGTTTGTGCCTCCAGGGCTATTGTAGGGACTCAGTGCCTGCACTAGGAATCCCCTGCTCCTGGAGGCCATTTTTCCCATTTCGTTGCCCTTATTGTTATTGTTGCCATTGATGTTGTTGTTGGATGGGACAGAGCGAAATGGAGAGAGGAGGGGAAGACAGAGAGGGGGAGAGAAAGACAGACACCTGCAGACCTGCTTCACCGCCTGTGAAGCGACTCCCCTGCAGGTGGGGAGCTGGGGGCTCGAACGGGATCGTTTTTCAAAAATATTTATTTATTCCCTTTTTGCTGCTCTTATTTTATTGTTGTAGTTATTGTTGTTGTTGGATAGGACAGAGATAAATGGAGAGGAGAGGAAGACTGAGGGGGACAGAAAGACAGACACCTGCAGACCTGCTTCCCTGCTGTGAAGCAACTCCCCTGCAGGTGGGGAGCCAAGGACTTGAACCAGGATCCTCACGCCGGCTCTTGCACTTTGCGCCACCTGCACTTAACCCGCTGCGCCACCGCCTAACTTTCTCAAACCAGGATCTTTATGCTGGTCCTTACACTTCACACACCATGTGCACTTAACCTGCTGCGCTACTGTCCCACCTCCTGCAGTATTTTTTTAAAGATAAAGAGAGAGAGAGAGAAGGAAAGAGAGAGAGAGAAAAAAAGTGTGTGTGTGTGTGTGTGTGTGTGTGTGTGTGTGTGTGTGTGTGTGTGTGTGTGTGTGTGTGTGTGAAAGAGAGCTCAACACTGAAACTTCCTTCAATGTGGTAGGAACAGGCTCCAATCTGGGTCACACACATGGCAAAGTAGCACAGTATCCAAGAGAGATGCTTCACAGGACACATTACAGCAATTTGCTCTGTTCTGTTCCATTTGTTCACTTGTTTTGCTTCTTTATATTCCATGTGAACGAAGCACATGGCATTTTTCTTTTTCCCTCTGAGGTGTGCCACTTATCATGTACACCACAGCACCTTCAAGTTCTGTCCAAATCACATATGACAAGCTTTCACCCTTTTTCAGAGCTAAATAGTATTGTCTAAATAGCCTTAATTTAAAAGGCAGTTTTTACTATCTATAAATTAAGAGCATAGTCTACTTATTTGGGATCAGAACTTTGACATTTTTAATCACTATAATTCACATTGCATACACAAGTGTTAAGTATATATAGAATATATAGGAATTATTGAAACCCACCTTCATACTAATTAATATCACTAACATTTCTTTCTTTCTTTCTTTTTTTTTTGCCTTCAGGGTTATTGCTGTGGCTCGGTGCCTGCACCATGAATCCACTGCTCCTGGAGGCTATTTTTCCCATTTTGTGTCCTTGTTGCTGTGCTTGTTGTAGTTGTTATTGTTGTCATAACTGTAGTTGTTGGATAGGACAGAGAGAAATGGATAAAGGAGGGGAAGACAGAGAGGAGGAAAGACAGACACCTGCAGACCTGCTTCAAAGCTTGAGAAGCGACACCCTGCAGGTGGGGAGCCGGGGCTCGAACCTGGATCCCCACACTGGCCCTTGTGCTTCGTGACCATGTGTGCTTAACCCATTGCGCTACTGCCCGACTCCCTATATTTCTTCGCTCTAGTCTATTGTTATATGACTTTTTTTTCTGATTTACAAAATTTACTTTTAGTAAAAGTCCCTGTACATGGTAGCATGTATGATCTACCATGTGTGTCAACACATGTTCCATGGAGAAATTTCAAATCTCTATGAGAGAGATGAATCACATAAACTGGGCTAAGCCCACACAATGAAAATGGTAAGGCAGTCGATCAAGACCAGATTTATAGACGTAATATGCATTCTACAAGATGATGATTATGGGGCTGGACAGGGGTTTGCCTGGTAGAGCACACAGAGTGTCATGCGCCAGGGCCCAGGTTGAAGACTCTGGTCCCCTCACATGCAGGTGGGGGAGCCTCACAAACTGAAGCACTGCTGCTGGTGTCTCTTTTTCTTTCTCTGTCTCACTGTGCCTCTGTCTCTATCAAAAATAAATAACTAAAATGCTTATATTGCAGTGTAAAGTGAATTCTGAAGAACAGAGTACAAATATGTATGTATATGTATTACAGAAAAATATATTCATGCAACCGTGGAAATAGCTCAAGTGGCAGAGAGCAGGCCTTGCCTGCCTGAGGCTTCTGGTCTGAGCTGCAGCACTGCATGTGCAGGAACATTGCTTTGATTTCTCTCTTTTTTGATTTCACTATTATGTGAAACTCTAACTCATATGAAGTAAAGTAAAATATTTAAAAAGCCTATATGAATGTTTTAATTCATGCTATTTTAATATGCTTTTTATTCTATATCTAATTTAAAATGTTGATAAATGTTGATTTATACTTGCAAATAGGCCTCTTGTTGTACATACTTAATATTTACATGCCAATATCACAACTGCCTGCCAATTTATTTATTCCTATGCTATTTATACACATATATATTTATTCCTATGCTATTTATACACATATATATTTATTCCTATGCTATTTATACACATATATCTAATACAAAATTGATAACAGTTCATGTGACTGCTGGGATTATGGGTTCCACTGTATTTATCATATAGGGGAGCATGCTTACTTGCAATGATACTATAATGAGAAAAAGACTACCAACTAGAGACAGAGGAGGTGCAGGGTCTAGTTCCTGTGTATAGCAGCCAGGTAATCTCAGGCAGGTTGTTAAAACACTCGTCCTTGGTCTACCACCAATTCCAGAGTCATCTCAGAGTCCCAGTTAACTCGGTCATTTAGGAGTTCATTTCCTTTGGGGCCATGCAGTGGCACACCTGGTTAAGAGCAAACATTACAGTCCACAAGGATCAAGGTTCAAACTCATGGTCCCCACCTGCAGGGGGAAAATTTCATAAGTGGTGAAGCAGTGCTGCAGGCCTCTCTCTCTCTCTCTCTCTCCATATATATATATATATATATATATATATATATATATATATATATATACTGCCCCTCTCAACTTCTCTGTCTCTGTCCAATAGTAGATAAATAAATAAAAATAATAAAGTATTTTAAGAAGTTCAGCTCCCTAACATGTACAAGGCCACATATGTGGCAATAGAGATGAACTGGGTACATTTAAACTCAAGAACCTTAATTTACAGTTATGAAGAAGCAATTATAAACACACAGAAATCCATGTAGCATGGGGGAGAATTCAGTGAGTGTCTCAAAGGATTGGAGCAAAGGAGAAGTCACATCTGGCCGAGTGTGCAAAAACATTTTCATCAAGGAGTTAGCATAATCAGTCTTATCTCTTCCATCCCCAGTTCAGCTGATTTTCTCCTCTATAATTTTCTCAATTGGCTTCCAATTTTATTCCATTAGTCGTTTGGATCATTATTAGTTTTGATTTCAATTTCCTCTGCAGTGAGTCCTATCAGCTGCCAGAGTGGCACAAAATAGTGAAATGGAATCCAAAAGAACAAATCGCAACACAGTTAACAAATATATTGGCTAGATGCTGGGTTCAGAAGGAAATAGTCAGCCAAAATATTTATCAACAGGATTTGAATTCTGCAGTTTGATTTGAATCTCCACTCAGCTGAGAGTGGTATATCTAGATGGTTACCAGGAAAATTCTAATCAAAGGGCTGTCAAAACAGCAAGACAAATATTTGTGTTAGCATTCCAGTTGCCAACTTCAGATGGTATATTGCTTGAACATATTCAGACAGAACCCCAAGTCGTTGGTAGCCCTTTAAGCAGTATATGAGGGAGTTTAGTATTAGGGTGTTTTGTTTGTTTGTTTGTTTGGTTTTGCACCATGCTAGCTGAATGCTCCCATATGCCCAGTGGCTTCATTAAACACATATTCTGCCTTGCTAGTGACCTGATATTAGTGGGAAATGCACTTGGAGTTATTTTGTCAGCAACAATTTTGTAGATAAGCATTCTCATGATATCACAGCTATTTTCTAGATATGACATTGGACCAACTGCTATGATATCCCCTTGGAGAAGCGTCTCAAGGAATGGGTGTCTTCTTTCCATCTTGTGCTGTTGCTGTCAGCAGCTACACTTGCCCTCAGAACAGAGTTCTTCCCCAACCTGTCAGCAGCCACACCTGCCCTCAGAACAGAGATCTTCCCCAACCCTTCTCCTGTCAATCCCTGAAACACCTTCATTATACTGAGATTAGAAAGATTAGAAGGCGGGAGTTGGGCTGTAGCGCAGCGGGTTAAGCGCAGGTGGCGCAAAGCACAAGGACCGGCATAAGGATCCCGGTTCGAACCCCGGCTCCCCACCTGCAGGGGAGTCGCTTCACAGGTGGTGAAGCAGGTCTGCAGGTGTCTGTCTTTCTCTCCCCATCTCTGTCTTCCCCTCCTCTCTCCATTTCTCTCTGTCCTATCCAACAACAACAACAATAGTAACTACAACAATAAAACAACAAGGGCAACAAAAGGGAATAAATAAATAAAATAAATAAATTTTAAAAAACCCTAAAAAAAAAAGAAAGATTAGAAGGAACCATTGAGTTACTTCAGCAAGATGAGAGCTAAATGGTGTTATGTGGGGGATGGATAAGGATAGCCAGCCTCATAGCTGGGAAGAAGAAAGAACAGGAAATTAAGCTTTGGTTTAGATTCCCCCAAAGGAGTGACCCCACCCCAACCTACCTTCATTAAACTGTCCTGAGGTAATAGGATTTCTATATAGAATGATAATAAAGGGTATTTAGTTATATTTGTAAAAATGCAAAACTTTATCACCAAGAAAGCATCAAATTCATCCATCATTGCAATGGACATGAAGTACATGGCCAGATGTCCAGGTGCTATGGGGAACACCTCCCTGGCAGAGTTCACATTAAGCCCTAGAGGAGGCGTAGTATGATATAAAACTGCAGGTGATTTCTGGTCACACAATGGGAAAAATTCTCTGTGTGTCAAAGAAGCACAGAGATTGGGGCTGGGTGGTGGTGCACCTGGTTGAACACACGCATTACAGTGTGTGAGAGCCCAGGTTCGAGCTCCCAGTTACCACCTGCAGCTTCACAAGTGGTGAAGCAGGGCTGCAGGTGTACGTCTCTCTCCCTATCAGACCCTCCCCTCTCAATTTCTGACTATCCAGTAAGTAAATAAAGATAATAAAGTATTTTTTAAAAGAAGCAGCATAGAGATTGACACAAATACGTAGAAGGATGTAGACAGACAGACAGAGGAAAAGCCTAGGGTGCACTGAAACCTACTTGAGTCCTACCCACGGTCTATTTCTTTTTTCTTTTCTTTTCCTTTTTTTTTTTTTTGCCTCCAGGGTTATTGCTGGGACTTGGTGCCTGCACCACGAATCTACCGCTCCTGGAGGCTCCCCCACCCCACATTTCATTGCCCTTGTTGTCGCCCTTTTTGCTGTTGTTGTTGTTGTTGTTATAGTTGTTGTTTTGTTGGATAGAACTTACAGAAATGGAGAGAGGAGGGGAAGACAGAGGGGGAGAGAAACACAGACACCTGCAGACCTGCTTCACCGCCTGTGAAGTGACCCCCATGCAGGTGGGGAGCCGGGGGCTCAACCCAGGATCCTTATACTGGTGCTTGTGCTTCGTGCCATGTGTGCTTCCCGCTGTGCTACCGCCCGGCCCCTGTCTATTTCTTTAATAGATAAAATGAAACTCTGGACAGCGCTGGGGTCTTCATAAAAAGTCCCTGACCGATTCAAAGCCGCCAGAAAGAAGTGGTGAAACGGAAACTTGGGAGGGCCAGGTGGCGGCGCGGCCAGTTAAGCGCTCACGGTCACAAAGTGCGAGGACCCACTCAAGGGTCAAGCCCCCAGCTCCCCACCTGCAGAGGGGACATGTCATGAGCTGGTGAAGTAGGTGTGCGGGTGTCTGTCGAACTTTCTCTCTCCCTCTCCTACGTCTCTCCTCTCCATGTCTCTCTGTCCTACCCAATAAAAGGGAAAACAATAGCTGCCTGGAGCAGTGGATTCATAGTGCCAGCACTGAGACCCAGAGATAACCCTGGAGGCAAAGACACACATGCAGAGAGGGGCAGAGAGAGAGAGAGAGAGAGAGAGAGAGAAGAAACTCGGAGAAGAGCAGAGGGAGGAGGAAAGTATGACTCAGTTTCCCGGCACCAACACACGGTTTCCAGACGGCTTGTAGAGAATAAGGACGGGCCAAAAGCCCAGAGGCGGAAAAATGACTATGGCGCCATCTTCAGTGAGCAGACCTAGACTCAGTAAGCGCAGCAAGCAAGCAGAGCGGCATAAAAAAGACACAAGTACTTAAGTGTTGTTTTTGACGGGCTATGTTGTTTTCACCGGGCTGGCTTCATGGGCAGGTAACAGACGACCAGGGACTCATGGTTGAGCTGTAGGCAGTATCTCTTTATTCATGCAGGATGCAGCCCAATCTAAGCCGAGCTGAGCTAAACTCAAGGTACAGTACAGTACTACTCACAATGCTGTCTTTATATATACTTGCCAAGTAGGGTGGAAACAGGATGTGACATAGAGAGGGTGGAGAGAAAAGTGACTGGTGAAAATCAGAGTGTGACAAAGAGGGGGCAGATTAGGCGAGAATCCTATCACTGAACCACAAATGCCCTGGAGGGAGGGTGGAACTTGTTAACAGTGGTTATGTAAATAGAATGAAGTGGTTATGTAAATAGAATAGTGTTAAGCAGGGGGGATTTAAACCAAATGAAACAGAAGGGGTCTCATGCATACCAACACTTAAGCATATTTTCCACTTAGGCCTAGATACCCTCCTCTCCTACCCCATACTTGACTTCCTTCAATCACTTTAAGTCTACCCTTATGAGATAAAGTAAGGACTACAAAAGCTGGATGAGGGCAAGAGACCTGCACACTTAAATGATGGCTCTTTTGGCCACTACCAGGTCACCCCATCATCCAGGGCCCTAGTCAGGGAATCCTGGGATTCCCACACAGATATGATGGACCTAGACCTCTAATAGACTCCTCTCTCCACCATCACTGATCACTTCCATCAGGAACATCATCATAAGCCCTCTTGTGAACCTCTCCAGGACCTTGCCCTCAATGTAGAGCAGCAGTGGCAGAGACGGCCCCACTCTCTGAAGGGAGGCTGGGTCAACATGCTCTGCCACTTGAGGAAGAATGGTCTTGAAATGAGCCCAGCCTAGAATGTTCCTAGCTGTGACCATGGACTGAGAGCTCAGACTGATAGGCATGTAGAGGTTACATAGGCTTTTATGTTAGATATGAATAGATATGGGCCCTAGGTCATATTTGGGAGCTACTCTCTGCCCTAATCCAGCTTTCTAGTCCTAGTTTCAACTCTGACACCATCTTCCCAGTCAATACTTTTAGCCCACCCGCATGCTAGCCATTGGGCTCAGGCAAAAATTACTGAAATCATGGGCCTCTTGGAATATAACTAAAATAGATTTCCTAGCTTCTTTCCACACAAAGACCCTTAGTTCCATCTGCTCTATTCTTACCTTTAGGTTCCTGATTATTAAACAATTTATCCTGCTTTATATCTTACCACTTTTCAGCCACCCAGTGCAGGTACTACCATGATGCCATCCTGACTTTCTTGGGCAAACAGTCTCTCTAATGTGTACTGAAACCTTGCCTCCCTGGAGCTCTGCATCACTGCTGGGAGACAGAAACAGGCTGGGAGTATGGATGGACCTGGCAACATCCATGCTCAGTGAAGAGGTAATTACAGAAGTCAGACCTTCCACTTTCTGCACCCCAAGAAAAATTGTGGTCTATACTCCAAGATGGATAAAGAATAAGAAACTGGGGGTCAGGTGGTAGAGCAGTGGGTTAAGCACACATGGCACCAAGTGCAAGGACCAGCTTAAGGATCCTGGTTCAAGCCCCAGCTACCCCCCTGCAGGGGCATCACTTCACAGGCGGTGAAGCAGGTCTGCAGGTGTCTATCTTCCTCTTTCCCTCTCTGTCTTGCCCTCCTCTCTCCATTTCTCTCTGTCCTACCCAACAACAATGACATCAATAACAACAATAATAACTATAACAACAATAAAACAAGGGCAACAAAAGGGGAAAATAAAAAGAAAATGAACCTTCCAATGGAGGGGATGGGATATGGAACTCTAGTGTTGGGAATTGTATGAAACTGTGACCCTCTTATGCTACAATCTTGTTAATCATTATTAATTCATTAATAAAAATAATTGTTAATAAGTTAGTACCACAGACTCTATTCATAATAAACTTTAGTTTATAAACACTACCATGCAGTCTGCTTTCCAATGGCTACACTGCCTACCCATTGAGTTCTAGTCAGGTCTTCTGAGGGGTAAGTTTCACTATATTACTGCTCTCCTAGTATAACTTTGTTAACTTCTAGATAATGATCTAGAAGCACATAGATAAGCACTCTCCTCCAATGGGAAGAGTCAGAGTTGTCTGACACTGTGCGCTTAACCAGGTACACCATCACCCAATTCCCTATATATGTTTTTTAATGACCCTATGATTTACTCAAAATCCTTAGCAAACTGACCTCAAATATTGACTCCTAACTAAAACATGATTATAACATCATCATCACTATCACCACCACCATTAACTAGTACTGAATATTAGTCCCATGCCAAGTGAGTGCTCACCATTTAAATATATTATCCTTATCTTCACAACTCTATGACATCATTTTAACTCAACAAAAAGGAAGTAAGAAATAACAAATAAATAAATGAATGAATAAATAGGACGCCGAAGTGTAAAAGAGATAAAGGAGCCAGGTGGTGGCACACCTGATTGAGCGCACATGTTACAATGTTCCAGGACCTGGGTTAAGCCCCCAGTTCCCATCTGCAGGGTGACAGCTTTGCCTGTGGTGAACTGGTATCTCTCTTTCTCTCTATCACTCTTTTCCCTGTCAATTTCTGGCTATCACTATCCAATAAATAAATAAATATAACAGAATAATTTAAAATAATAAATATAAGATTTTAAAAAAACTTCCCTGTGATCAGCAGACTCAGAAATCAAACCCAGTGTTCTCTCATCAAAGATTCATCACTACCATGCAGTCTGCTTTCCAAAGGCTGCACTGCCTATCCATTGAGCTAGCTGTAGTAAGACCTTCTGAGGGTAAGGTTCACGATATTACAGCTCTATTAGCGTAACATCATTAACTTGTAGGTAATGATCTAGAAGGACATATAGATAAGACATGTGTCCAAGATACAATCACACAGTGTTTAAGAAAACTGTTCTGATCCAAGAAGGATGATAAAGGACCTAGTAAGGGCTGTATTGTTATATGGAAAACTGGGAAATCTTATGCATGTACAAACTATTGTATTTACTGTTGAATGTAAAACATTAATTCCCCAATAAAGAAATTTAAAAAAGAAAAAAAAGAAAACTTTTCTTCTACTTTCATGTACATAACACAGTAAACAATATGTATGTCAATTAAATGAATGAATTACCAATGTAATCTAGCAACTTGAGTAGTTATACATTTCTATTTCCTAGCCTACTTGTACAGAAACTTTGCAGCTGGCATTAAGCAATTCTGTCATGTTTAATGTAGCATAAATGTTTCGCTCACTTGATTTTAATTCATTTTATGATATTTTACATATTATAGATGTTTTTAAGCTTTATCCTTTTACTTTGTGACCAAAAACTTTAATAACAATGAATTGAAGACTAAGTCTTTTTCCATTATATTTTTCTATTGAAATGGGGTTAATCTTGTCTGATTGCAATCTTTATTCAATTCTTAGTTCTGTAAAATTAACTGGAATCAAATCAAGCCTTTGAAGTCTGAAAACACAGAGATTCACAGCACAGGAACTGGAATTAGATTACCTAAATTTTAATTAACATGTGCTGTGCAGTTTTAAACAAAGTAATTAACCTTTCTGTGACTGTTTGGGGGAAACCAATATGCTTAACTGGGTTATCTTCTTCAAGAACTGGTATGATTTCTAGGATGCAAAAGGCAGTGATTTACAGAGGTCCTCTGAAATGAGTTACTGAGATTCTAATACTCTTGATCAAATGTAACGACAGAGCCCTCATCCCATGCCCAGCTACCAAAATTCTCTTTTACCCTTCAGTTGCTGTTTCATAGTCAGAATTTGCATCAGTGTACTTTCCGTCACTGTCAGCTACTTACCCCATTCTTTGTCTACCGAGAGGGAAACATTGTTTCCAAAGAGATGAGGTTAAGAGAAGTGATAAGGGCTAGGCTTTGTTCAGGAGGGTGGCAAAATTACTGTCACACATTAGAGTTTACTAGGAACATTCATAGGCATGGCAAGAGTACAATAAATAGTATGCTTCATGATTTCAAATCCTCACAGTAACAAGATGTTTTGCCTTATTGAAACCCTCAGTAAGAGAGAAAGCATTTTCTTTGTACTTTATTCTCACTAGTTAGTGGCTTCAAATAGCAGGCAATTGGTTACTATCTGGGACTCAGCATGAATTCTCAACTGGACCCTCCAGTTTCCATGTAGCTGGTAGAGCCACCTCATAACTGAGATTCACAAGATGACCTCCTCAAAACAGGTCAGAGCTGTATTTCCTTCCATGTTCTAGCTTCAGATGGCACACCATGTCATAGTCACATATTGAGACTCCCCCCGCCCCATATCATGAAGGGAAGGATGTCCACATCTTACTCTAGAAAAAGAAAAGCATTGCTATGGCTGTTTTCAAAAGTGTTACATTCTCCCTGTGATGGAATAATCAATGTTCCTTGCAACACTGCAATCCCTATCCTTCTCATCAAAGCTCAGTACTCTCTAGGGTTAAGAAAATCAAAGAACATTGGCCAAGAACATATTCTCTGGACTATATGACAGTCCTTTCCTATACAATAGAGTCTTGGGAATATTTTTGTACTGATAAAGACCATAGATACTTGGCCTGAACTGGTCAATAGAGACTGGGCATTTGGAAATACTGACCAGAAGTTACCAACCTTCTTATTATTGGTCTGAAAATACACCCTGATGATATTTCTCTGGCATTTTCTATATCTGTGATGTATGACCATGAGTGCTTATTGTATAGCTATACATATTCAGCACTATACTCACAAACACTGGTAGCTTTCCCTAGAAAACTCATACATATGTATAGATTGTTACATCTTCTTAACTCTTCTCAGCACAAGGTCATACTCCCTCCCTCTTCTATTCTGCAAAGCTTGCTAATATAGGTCAGATAATACTTCCTAAATTACATGGTTGGTTTGTTTTTGGGGGGGTTGTTTGTTTTTGTCAACAAAGTCCTTCTCTTTCTTCTTATTAAACACATTTATTTATATTTGATGTGGCAGAGAGAAATTGAGAGTGGGGGGGAATAGAAATGGAGAGGGGAGAGAGAGACAAAGGGAGAGGGGGAGGAAGAGAGAGGGGGGGAAGGGCAATACCTGCAGTAATGATTCACTGCTTGTGAAGCTTCTCCCCTTCAGGAATGGATTGGGGGCTTAAACCTGGATCCTTGTGCCTGATAAGGTGAGTATTCAACTGGATGTACCAGCATCCAGGCCCAGCATCTTTCTTCTCTATCTAGTCATTCCAGTTGACTTATGAATATCAACTCTTCAGTCTCTAATAGGACCTACTTTCCCCCCTTAATCATGATTATCAGGAGAAAGGTACAAGTAAAAAGCGGTGTGTCCCTTCCATTCCTTTCCCCGGTACTAGAATCCTACGTTCCGGGATATCTGTACTTGACTTTGCTCTTCACCACTATGTCCACTTACTACTCATAAATTATAGATTGGGAAGTTGGAAAAGTCATAAGATTGGTTTCTATGTTTTTCTGTGCAAAAATGTGCCTGACTTTTTCCAGTAAGACAATATTAACGCTTCATGCTCACTTCTCTTTCTTCTTTTAAAAAAATTTCATTAGTTATTTAGTAATGATTAACAAGATTATAAGATATCAGGGGTACAATTCCATATAGTTCACACCACCAGCAATCCATGTCCTGTCCTCTCCACTGGAAGTTTTCCTGTTTTTTATATCTCTGGGAGTATGGACCAAAAATCATCATAGGTGCAGAGGGTAGAAGGTCTGGCTTCTGCAAATGCTGCTTTGTTGGACATCGGCTTTGGCAGGTCAATCCATACCCCAGCCTGTTTCTGTCTTTCTCTAGTGGGATAGGGCTCTGGGGAGGTAAGGTTCCAGGACACATTGGTTTCTGTCCAGGCAAGTCAGGATGGTGTCTACAGCTTGGTGGCTGAAAGACAGTCTGATATTTTCTTATATTTTATTCCTCAGTCATAAGTAGTATTGTAGGCTATAAAATATAATGCTATCAGTGATGTATTTTTCTGCAACCTTGAGTATATATGATTAAACATAACTGAAGTATATATGCTTAAATATAATTGAATGTGTTGCCGACCTTCCTTATTCAAAGAAAGAAACTATTTATTTTCTGATTTGAGGTAGACTGGAAAGAGAATCACAGGTCAGCAGAGGTTGAATTCAAGGCTATTATTGATGACATATTATAATGTCAAAACCATAGGATTTCATTTGAGCTCCGCATACTGGGTTTGTTTAAGTGAGTTCAGTGAGTGCTAAGAGTCAGCATAAGAATATGGAGATACCAATCACTCTAAAAACATTTTTTTAAATTACTTTAAGAGGATACGAAAAATTCGTACAGAGAAAGAAAGCATGCTGCTTATAGCAGATGAGCTTTTAGACAAGACTTAAGAAAGTAATCATCACTAGGTGGGGGGAGATGGTATAGTGGTTATGCAAAGAGATTCTCAAGCCTAATGCTGCAAAGTCCCATGTT
The DNA here is from genome assembly GCF_950295315.1 of Erinaceus europaeus. Lineage (NCBI taxonomy): Eukaryota > Metazoa > Chordata > Mammalia > Eulipotyphla > Erinaceidae > Erinaceus > Erinaceus europaeus. The sequence continues at coordinate 1,248,443 of NC_080182.1, read as the reverse complement.
CAATCTCCCATCCTATCATAAGCCAGAGATGAGCAGCACTCTGGTAAGAATAGAAAAGGAAAGGAAAGGAAAGGAAAGGAAAGGAAAGGAAAGGAAAGGAAAGGAAAGGAAAGGAAAGGAAAGGAAAGGAAAGGTGTTTCTTCTCTCTCCTCTCTTTTTCTTTCTATCTCATCTTTCCTCTCACTTCTTTTCCCTAGGAATATAGAATTTAAAATATACTTGGTCACTGAAGAATAAATATCTGAAACAGGCCAATCAGAACAGGGAAAAATTAAAACCTTCCATTTTCTCATAACCATAGAAACAATACATATATTCTAGCGAAGTTTGATATTTTTGTGTATTTTATACATATACATACATATGCGTACAACTTTTTGTGTATATATATATAATACATATCATAATTTTTAACAGGAATAAAATCACATTATACTTACACTCAAGTATCTTTCTTTTTAAACATTGCCTACATCTTTAAATACTGTTTGAAAATCTCATTGCTAATGTCTGAATACTACTGCATTGTATGAGTTTAGTTTATGTAATTAATCACGCTCCTACTGTTGTATGTACCAGCTATTTTCACTATTAAAAACAGCATTGTAAGGGACACTCCTCTCTTCCAATAGACTCGCCTATTCATTAGATTCTATTTCCATCAGCAATCATGTGGAGTACCACATGTGGAGTACCACTCTCCCACACAAATACTCCATAAAATTGGAGGTGATTATCTTGAAAGGCCTAAGTAATTATGGTATTAGAAAAATTGTATCTTAGGTTAACTTACACTTACTTTACTATCAGTAGAGCATAAAATTTTATTTATTTATCTTTATGAAAAACAGAGAGAGACAGAGAGAGAGAGAGAAAGAGAGAGAGAGAGAGAAAAACCAGAACACTGTTCAAATCTAATATATGACAGCCAAGGACTGAATCTGGAACTTTAGTACCACGGCATGTAAGTCTAGCACAAAGCTACTGTTCTGTCTTCTCTGTCCTATAGGGAATAATAGTTTATTCCATTATCAGTCATTTAAGAGTTGGATTTAGAAATTATATGTCCATAGTAGTATCTGTCTATGTACCCACTGGATTGTAAGAATACTATCTGAAGTGTGTGTGTGTGTGTGTGTGTGTGTGTGTGTGTGTGTGTGTGTGTGTGTAAGTATATCCATCAGGTCTCTTAATTTCAAGCAAAGAGAGAGATGGACAGAGAAGGAAGAAGGAAGTAAGAAAGTAAGGAGAAGAAGAAAGGAAATACGTGGAGAGTACTCTGTTGAAAGAGTTTGAAGCTGCTGATAGGGCCTTTCGAAAGAACTGAAAATTAACTTTAATGCTAAGTAGCAAGGAGATATAGCTAACGCCTGCCTTTTCCTACTGATTCCACTGGAGAAACTATCTCCTCTTTAACAATGCCCATCAGAGAGAAAGAGCACATATTTCGTACCTGACTTCGCTAGCTTTTGGATCAAAGCCCATCATTGGTGTGGCCAATTTGCAAAGCCCGAGGCTTCATGGGATGGGGTAGGTTTATCACTCCTGCCCAAGTATGTTTCCTAAACACAGAAGGTGGTGTGGCAGTTGGCAGCAAAAATACATGTAAAGTATTTGCTACACTGCGGTCTTAATTTCAACTTCGTGCCCTCAACCTAACCCACAGCACTAAGAAATCAGTGATGAATAAGGGCATATATGGAGATTATTCTAAGATAAAATAATCTCTCAATGACACCTGCAAAATTTCTTGAAGGACAACCCCACCTGTATTCCCCACAGTGTCCAGAGGCCTTTTTATATACCCTTGGGTGATGCATTAATACTTCCAAATACAAAGGAAAGCACAATGTTACAACTGTTTCTTTGGAGAAGGAATATTCATGATTGTAGATTAAAATTCTCTCAGTCATGCAGCCAGCAGGCCAGGTTATGTAAGTCAGCAGCAGAACAGATGTGCAAAGCTGAGAGCACACGCGAATGCAATTGACAGAGACACTTGCTCCTGTCACTTGTTTTCCCTAATGAGACAGGAGAGCCACTGGAAATAAAGACCTACAGCATAATCTAACAATCACAAAAGTCCCTTATTCTCTCATTTCCTCATAGTTGTCTTTACCACCCAGAAGCTTTTCTCCTATTGATTCAGTGGCTTCTGAGGTCTGGCACCATGGTCTCCTAGTCAAGATCTCAAGATGCCTGCCTCCATGGGTGGCCAACACTATATTGTTTCTTCTCCAAAACAGAAGATTCCGGGTGCATCTAGGTGACAAGTCTAGCAGATGGAGACTTGTCTCAAGTGGCCTCCCCCAGGGCTCTGTTCTGGCTCCTACGCTATTTAATATTTACATCAATGACCTCCCAGAAACTTCTTCAAGGAAGTTCATCTACGCCGATGACATCTGCTGTGCAACTCAGGTATCCAAGTTCGACATCCTCGAGGAAACACTCACGAAAGACATGTCTCTGATATCTGATGACTGTAAAAAATGGCGACTAATCCCTAGCACTGCAAAAACGGTATCATCTGTTTTCCATCTACACCATGCCTCGGCCTCACGTGAGCTTAATGTGCAGCTTGGCGATACGAGAATCCGGCATGAAGCCCAGCCAGTCTATCTTGGCGTTACTCTCGATCGCACTCTGTCATTTCACGAACATCTCATAAAAACGGCAGCAAAGGTGGGCGCGAGGAATAACATCATTGCAAGACTGGCCAGCTCCTCATGGGGCGCGAGCGCTTCCACACTACGATCATCATCTCTGGCATTATGCTATTCCACTGCAGAATACTGTGCCCCAGTATGGTTCCATAGCCCCCAGGTCCACTTGGTCGATTCCAAATTATATTCCTCCATGAGGATCATTTCTGGAACCATCCATTCCACCCCGGTTCCATGGCTGCCAGTTCTTAGCAACATCGCCCCACCAGATATTCGTCGGGATGCGGCATCATCTAAGTTCATTTCCCACGTCTACGCTCGACCGGACCTGCCAATATACGCGCATATCTTCGCCCACCCTGTCCAACGCTTGACATCTCGTCATCCAATCTGGTCCCCTACGCCTACACTGAGCTTCTCTGTTCCAGACTCTTGGAAACAGAGTTGGCAGTCAGCTGAGGTCAAGAACAAACACCTCATCACAGACCCCTGCAAGCGTCAACCCGGCTTTGACCTAGCACGTTATGATCGGGCCCTCCTCCATCGCTATCGAACAGGCCATGGCCAGTGTGCCGCTATGTTCCATCGCTGGGGAGCCAGAGACGACCCGAACTGCCCCTGCGGCTCCAGACAGACTATGACCCACATAGTCAACGACTGCCACCTCTCCAGATTCAAAGGAGGTCTCGAAACTTTACATCAGGCTCAACCTGATGCTGTTGACTGGCTACGGAAGAAGGGCAAACGCTAGAAGAAGTGGCTTCTGAGGCTTCAATCACCTGAAAGAAAACTGTCCACAACATTGATATTAATTCAGCAGGCACTACCTGGCACCTACCATGCGTGTATCCACATGAGCCATTGTGAGGCACTGAAATATAGGTTCTTTTTTTTTTTTTTAACAAGTTGTGTTTTACTGAGAATGTTTATAATTTAAATGAGTCAAATGCTTTTAGCTGAATACCTAAAAGTTATGCAGAAGATTCCCTGTTGTCTGCTCTAGAGGCTGAACTCTCTTGACCTCCAGCTTCTGATTGGGTTTATAACAATGGGAAACAGCTTAAGATTGACAGAAGAGAGGAGGATGAGGTTGGTCATTATTGCCCCATGTCTCTCCCTACACATCCTTTTGTGCAGTCCCTCCACAGAGATATTCCTGTATTTCTAATCAATAGTCTCTCTCCTTGACCCTCCAGAGCACAAAGTGCCAACAGGGTCTCTGTTGCCTGGGCACTGCACTATTCCCATTTCTGTGAACTCCTCTCAAGTTTGTCCCATTGGAAATGCCATTTCTTACCTGGCATGAACTTCAGATACATCAACTAATAACACACTTGTTACCGAGATTTCTTTTTATTTTTCAAAATAACATCACCATGTTTGCAATTTGTTTTGGATGGTGGTTTTTAAAAGATGAGCTGATGGGCAAATGCACATAGGTATTCACTGGGAAATCTTTTCAACACTTCTCTGAGCATTTGAAAAAATAAACAGCACTTAAAAATATTGGGAAAATGCTGTCACCGTAAATGTGAGGGGAGACTTAAAAAGGATAAGGGAATATGACAAGTTTGATGAAATGGATGAACCGTGAAAAAAATATGAAGTAGCAATGTCCATGCACAAGCAATGGTTGCAATTTTTTTCACTAATAGCCCGTCATCAAGTGTGAGGGTTTCCCCCCCCTTTAAATAAAAAGTCTTGCAGGTGGAATGACTAGATGAGGAAGTATCGAAGCATCTCGGTTCTCTTGACTGAGTTACAGTGTGATTTACAGTGGACACAAGCAGCCCTGTACTAGCATTTGCACAACCCAGTCTTGCCCTGTGGCCACTCTGCTTGTCCACCCTCTCCATCCTCTGCAATTGCAGACACACCATCTCCTGTCAACATCCTGCTGCAAGGCAACATATTCATATACTTTTTTTTTTACATGTTATGTTATCTATAGATAATTTGCAAGAAAAGTGGATAGTAAATAGAGGTAATGGATGAAGAATGAGTATGCAGATAGCAGTAGGACCCTCCAAAACAGTCGTGAAAGATTGCTTGACAGAATTAGTATGAGAGTGGGAGAAATTGAATCCTGGTTGATCTAACATCTTGTTTTATAGGCTGAATAAACAGCATTTTCATCACTCCCCAGAGGGGTTATGTGGTAACTATATATAATACCTGCACAATTATTTAATTCCCTTTTAAATTTGTTATTTATTTATTTGTTTACACTCCAACTCTAGTTCTGCTTAGTGTTTTCCCTTCTGGTCTTATTTTCCAACTTCTGTCTATGAGTGAGATCATCCCATATTCTTCCTTCTCTTTCTAGCTGATTTCACTTAACATGATTCAGTCAAGCTCTAGCCAGGATGATATGAAGAAAGGGAATTCATGATTTTTAACAGCTGAGTGGTATTCCACTGGATATATTACCACAACTTGCTCAGCCACTCACCTGTAGCTGGACACTGGGTTGCTTCCAGGTTTTGGCTATTACAGATTGTGCTGCTATGAACATAGGTGTACACAAATCTTTTTGGATGGTTGTATTTGGTTCCTTAGGATATATCCCCAAGAGAAGAATTTCAGGGTCATAGGGTAGGTCCACTTCTAGCCTTCTGAGAGTTCTCCAGACTGCTCTCCACTGGGGTGGGACTAATGGACATTCCCACCAGCAGTGCAGGAGGGTTCCTTTGTCCCCACAACCTCTCTAGCATTTGTTGCTGTTACCCTTTCTGATGCAAGACATTCTCACAGGAGAGAAGTGGTATCTCATTGCTGTCTTTATCTGCATTTCTCTGACAATCAATGATTTGAAGCATTTTCTCATATGTTTGTTGGCCTTTTGGATCTCTGGTGAATATTTTGTTCATATCCTCCCCACTTTTGGATGAAGTTACTTGTTTTTTTGTTGTTGAGTTTGGTGAGCTCTTTATATACTTTGGTTATTAGCCTCTTGTCTGATGCATGGCATGTAAAGATCTCTTATTCTGTGTGCAGTCTCTTTGTCTGGGTAGTGGTTACTTTTGCTGTGCAGAAGCTTTTTAATTTGATGTAGTCCCCTTAGTTTATTTTTGCTTTAGTCTTCTTTATAATTGGGATTGTATCACTGAAGATGCCTTTAAAATTTATACTGAAAAGAGTTCTGCCAATATTTTCCTCTAAGCACCTGATAGTTCTTGGCCTAACATTCAAATCCTTGATCCACTTGGGGATTTACTTTTGTGATTCAGTTTCATTCTTCTGCATGAGAAACTAGAAATTATAAACCCAGAAAAAAGAGGGCACCAGAAAGGGAAATGTACATTGGTACAAAGTGTATTGAAGCATTAATCTCAAAAATGGAATGTGGAAGCACATACTCCCAGGAGGTAAATCTTGGTTGGGAAATTATTATGGTTATCTAATGGTCACATTACTTAGAGGGAAAGTTATGTGCAAGCAAGTCTTTCAAGTCTCTGGTTGAAAATTTCATAACTAAAAATAATGGAAATTCAGACAGATCATCAAGACAGAAAATCCCTAAGGAAATAAGGGTTTTGAATGAAATCATGGACAAGATGAACTTAATAGATTTATGCAGGATGTCCCATTCTACTACCATACCGCTTCTCAAGTGCATACATGACATTCTGAGGACTGTCCGTATGTTGAGGCACAGGGACAGTAGTAATAAAGATGTGAGTACTGAATTCCTTAAAGGCATCTTTTCAGATCACGATGGCATGAGACTAGAAATCAACCACAAAAAAGAAAAAATACCCTCAAATAACTGCATGGAGGAAGTTTCATGAGCAGTGAAGCAATGTTGCAGGTATCTCTCTCACACTCTCTAGCCCCCCTTTCTCTCTCAACTTCTGTCTTGTCACATAAACGGGGAAAAGGGGCAGGCAATGGTTTACCTGGCTGAACACACATGTTACAGTGCTCAAGGATCCAGATTCAAGCACCTGGTCCACACCTACAGGAGGGAAACATTCACAAGTGGTGTGAAGCAGGGCTACAGGTGTCTCTCTCCCTCTCTATCTCTTGCCCTTCCCAATTTCTCTCTGTCTCTATCCAATAAATAAACAAATTCTTTAAAATAAGTAAATAAGAAACAAAGGAAGGAAGGAAGGAAGGAAGGAAGGAAGGAAGGAAGGAAGGAAGGAAGGAAGAAAGGAAAGCCTGAAGGACGGAAGAGGGAGTCAGGCGGTAGCACAGCGGGTTAAGCGCATGTGGCACAAAGCACAAGGACCAGAGCAAGGATCCCGGTTTGAGCCCCCGGCTCCCCACCTGCAGGGGAGTCGCTTCACAGGCGGTGAAGCAGGTCTGCAGGTGTCAGTCTTTCTCTTCCCCTCCTCTCTCCATTTCTCTCTATCCAAGACCGCCTACATCAATAACAACAATAATAACTGCAACAATAAAACAAGGGAAATAAATAAATAAATATTAAAAAAGAAAGGAAAAAATGGTTGCCAGTAGCAGTGGTTTCACAATGCAGGAAATACCCTAGTGATGACTCTGGTAGCAATAAACAAAGACAAAACCAAAAAAATCAAATGTCTTTGTGTTTTTCCTTTGTATCACGCTACCTTTGGCACTTTATTTACATAAAAATACCAGCAAGGAGGTAGGAGCTGTGTTTTGGTTCCTTTTGCCCCATTTCTGTGACCCCTTAGCCTGCATCCCCCTACTCCATCTCACTCTATTAGACCTCAGCCCAGGGTAACCTTAACCTGAGAGCATTCATTTCCAAGTTAACTTTCTCTAAGTCTGCATCATATGAACTAAAACGCTAAAACAGAGGCAAAGACTTGTTGATAAAAATAAGAAAGGGAAGGGAAGAATATGCCAAGTCAGGGAGTTCAAATTTGCCAGGGAGGCTTCTAAATTTGTTCTGCTGTGAAATCAAACTAGGACACTAGAAGCATCCTATCTTAGCTACTTTATTAGGTAATTAGTAATTAAAAGTACCTGGGTGGGAAGATATAGAGAACCAAAGGAGATTTGCACCCAATCCCTATTTGGCACTTTGGAACATAGAAGCTCTTGAGAAATGTAAAATTCTTTAATTACTCCAAATTACCCAAGCACAAACCAGGCGGCCAAGAACATCAACTGCTTCTAAAATAAGATGCAGGTGTTCTGAAAAATCTACAGCAGCAAGCTCATTTGAAATTGCTTTTCACTTCTGTGCCCGCCCAGAAGGGAGGGAGGACTGAAGGCATTTTTCATCATCACTTCACCAGTGGAGTGACAGTGGTGACTCCAAAAAAGAAACAAATATATAGCAACAAGTAACAGAGATACCATCCACCTCCTCCTTCTGTTTAAACTACACAACCACACATGGAAGAGTAAATATCCTCAGGGAACCTCTCGACTGAAATTTTAGCCTCAGATTTCATTATTAGTCCCAATTTATTCACCCTCCCTGAATTCACTTTGCCCAGTGATTTTAAAGTTCATATACCTAAAGGGATTGAGTATATACCCATGTTACTTGCTTTAGCTATAGGATGAAGCAGAAAGGGCAGGGTGATAGCTCAGAGGCCAGGATTCAGAGGTTTTTATATATATTCATAAAAAGGAAACACTGACAAAACCATAGGATAAGAGGGGTACAACTCCACACAATTCCTACCACCAGAACTCTGTATCCCATCCCATCCCATCCTCCAATAGCTTTCCTAGTCTTTATCCCTCTGGGAGTGTGGACCCCAGATCATTGTGGGATGCAGAAGGTGGAAGGTCTGGCTTCTGTTATTGCTTCCCTGCTGAACATGGGCGTTGACAAGTCAATCCATACTCTCAGCCTGTCTCTCTCTTTCCCTAGTTATGATGTGATATTCTTGCTTTGGGGGGTCTTCCTATCACCATAATAGAACACTCCTCTGGCTCCAAAAAGTGGGTAGGAAATTCACCAAACAGAACTATCTCAACTGAAATGAACATAAAGCATCCCAGCCTAAATCATCCAGCTCTCTGTCAACCCACCGTCAGCTGAGCTAAATAAAGGCCCATGTCTGTGCTTGAATCATCACTGTGGAATAGCAAACTGGTAAGTTAGTGATCCAGGCACTGAGAGCTAGAACCACCTGGGTTGGGTTCTTGGTGTGATGCTTTATACCAAGAAAATATGGATGCAACACAGAGATCTGTACACAGTGTGGAATAATCAAGATTGTCATCGCCTTAAAGAAGGAAACTCATTTTGGCTGAAGCAGTCTGTATAATTCATTCTTCCTATATTTTTTCTTTCTGAACTTTAAAACATTTTAGTTTGTTGTATTAGATCCAGGATTTTTCTCATCTGTTCGATGTTAACGAAATCTTTTTAAAAATATTTATTTATTTATTTTCCCTTTTGTTGTCCTTGTTGTTTTATTGTTGTGGTTATTATTGTTGTTGTTATTGATGTCACTGTTGTTGGATAGGACAGAGAGAAATGGAGAGAGGAGGGGAAGACAGAGAGGGGGAGTGAAAGATAGACACCTGCAGACCTGCTTCACCGCCTGTGAAGTGACTCCCCTGCAGGTGGGGAGCTGGAGCTGGAACCGCTAGTCCTTGCGCTTTGTGCCACCTGCACTTAACCCACTGGGCTACCGCCCGACTGCCTGTTAACTAAATCTTAAAATAGCTCTTACTCAAAAAAAAAAAAAAAACTTTCTAAATGTTCTTAATAGAGACTTCTGACACCTTCATAAAAAAGGCACACCTTCCCCCATAGGCTTTTGTCTAGAGAAACTGAAGAAACTGCTGTCTGTTCTGGGTAGTATTCATTGAATCAGAAAACAGAGACCATTCAATTTGAACTGAAGCTCGTAGATGTGTGGCTTTGAATAAGTTATCTATCCTCTCTGAATCTTAATTATTAGGTCTGTAAAATAAGACCACAGCTTCTGGGGAAACAACTCAAGTGGTAAATCAAGCACAAGAGTGGGAATTGGGCAGTAGCACAGTGGGTTAAAGCAGTGGTGCAAGGACCCAGTGTAAGGATCCTGGTTCAAGCCCCCGGCTCCCCAATGCAGGGGAGTCGCTTCACAAGTGGTAAAGCAGGTCTGCAGGTGTCTCTCTTTCTCTCCCCCTCTCTGCCTTCCCCTCCTCTCTCCATTTCTCTCTGTCCTATCCAGCAATGAAGACATCAATAACAACAACAATAATTACAACAATAAAACAACAAGGGGAACAAAAGGGAAAACAAGTAAATAAATTAAAAAAAAGAAAGAAAGCACAAGAGTCACATGCTGAAGTCTCCTGATTCAGTCCCTGGTATTACACATCCCAGATCACTGCTCTGGTTTCTTTTTTTTATTTTTATAAATTATCTTTTATTTATTTATTGAAGGGAAAGGGGAGATAGAGAGAGACAGAGAGACATCGGCAACACTGCTTCACCACTGGCAAAGATACCCCCCTGCTGCAGGTGAGGATCTGGGACTCGAACGCTGGTCCTTGTGGATTATAACATGTGCGCTCAGCGAGAACTCGAACGCTGGTCCTTGTGGATTATAACATGTGCGCTCAGCGAGGACTCCAACGCTGGTCCTTGTGGATTATAACATGTGCGCTCAGCGAGGACTCGAACGCTGGTCCTTGTGGATTATAACATGTGCGCTCAGCGAGGACTCGAATGCTGGTCCTTGTGGATTATAACATGTGCGCTCAGCGAGGTACCACTGGTCCTTGTGGATTATAACATGTGCGCTCAGCGAGGACTCGAACGCTGGTCCTTGTGGATTATAACATGTGCGCTCAGCGAGGACTCGAACGCTGGTCCTTGTGGATTATAACATGTGCGCTCAGCGAGGACTCCAACGCTGGTCCTTGTGCGCTCAGCGAGGACTCGAACGCTGGTCCTTGTGGATTATAACATATGCGCTCAGATAGGACTCAAACGCTGGTCCTTGTGGATTATAACATGTGCGCTCAGCGAGGTACCACTGGTCCTTGTGGATTATAACATGTGCGCTCAGCGAGGACTTGAACGCTGGTCCTTGTGGATTATAACATGTGCGCTCAGCGAGGACTTGAACGCTGGTCCTTGTGGATTATAACATGTGCGCTCAGCGAGGTACCACTGGTCCTTGTGGATTATAACATGTGCGCTCAGCGAGGTACCACTGGTCCTTGTGGATTATAACATGTGCGCTCAGCGAGGTACCACTGGTCCTTGTGGATTATAACATGTGCACTCAACCAGGTGCACCACCACCCAGCCCTCAATGGCTTCGCTCTCATTTTTTTCTCTCATAAAAAAAAACTCCGTAGTGTATGTGAAGTAAATAAAACACGCATTTTAAAAAACAAGAACACACAGACATTGCGTTGCAGATGCTGCCATGATGCCAACCTGACTTCTCTGGGCAGATGGCCTCACCAATATACCCTAGAAACCCAACTTTCTGGAACGCTGCCCCACTAGGGAAAGATAGAAACTCACTGCCTTCTGAGTGTGGATGGACCTTTCAACGCCCATATTCAGCGGAGAAGCAATTGCAGAAGCCAGACCTTCCACCTTCTGCACCCCACAATGATCCTGGGTCCATACTCCCAGAGGGTTAAAGAATAGGAAAGTTTTCAAGGAAGGGGATGGGATACAGGACTCTGATAGTAGGAATTGTATCCCTCTTATCCTATGGCTTTGTCAATATTTTTTATTTTATAAATATTATTTTAAAAGAACACACAAGGCATTAAAATTTAGATAAGATAGAATATCCTATATAATGCCTGTCATGATCCCAATAGCAGATACTCAATAAATATTCTTTTCTTTTTTATCATTGTTATGTTTATTATTATTGATGTTGTTGTTATGGGATAGGACAGAGAGAAATCAAGAGAGGAGGGGAAGACAGAGAGGGGGAGAGAAAGATAGACACCTGCAGACCTGCTTCACTGCCTGTGAAGAGACTCCCCTGCAGGTGGGGCGTCAAGGGCTCGAACTGGGATCCTTACACCAGTCCTTGTACTTTGTGCCACGTGTGCTTAACCCGCTGGGCTACTGCCCAACCCCCAAATATTCATTCCTTTCGATTCTGACTTCTTCTCTTCTTATAAAGGAGTCATTGTCACTATGTGGAAGAATAGCCATTTTGGTGTTAAACTAAAATTACTCAACAAAGATTCCCTAAATTCATAATATACACTAAGTTCACTGGTTCTCTACGGGGATGACACAAGAAGTACGCAGATCCACCCTGCTTTCATGGAACTGAATGTAATGAAAGACACATGGGGATGAGTGCTGTTTTAAGTGATTGTCATGTACTACCTTTTCTTAATTGCCAGCAGGGTTATCACTAAGGATCTGAAACTATATGACAAGTCCATTGCTCCCAGTGGCCAATATTTCCCTTCCTTTCTGTTTTATTTGATAGGACAGACAAAAATTGAGAGGGGGAGGCGACAGAGAGAGAGAAAGAAAGACAAATACGTTAGGACCTGCTTCATCAATATCATGAACTATCTCCCCTGCAGATGGGAAGCTTGAACCTGGGTCCTTGCACATGGGAACCTGTGCACTCAAAGGAGTGGTCAGTGCCAGGCCCTGATGTGACTATCTAAAATTAGGGTATAGGTGGGGTAGACAACATATGGTTATGCAAAGAGACTCCCATGCCTGAGGCTCCGAAGTCCCAGGTTCAATCCCCCGCACCACCATCACACCACAAGTCAGGGGTCTGACTTAAAAAAGAAGAAAGAAAGAATAGAAAAAGTAAAGCTATTATTTATTATTGTATTATTCACTCAATTAAAATTAATATTTCAATCCTTCTTCAACAAAACTCTCAATGAGAAATTCCAAAGGTTAGCTTAATTGCAAGAATATTCCACGAGGCTGACACCAGCTGTGTAACAGTTGGGCAGGGAAATATAATAACCTGGAAAAATTAGGACTACAAAATCATGAAACAGGTAAGACATTTACTTTTCAAATGAATCATATTGCAGAAAGCCCCCCTAGGTACTGGGGAATTCGTATGTCACAAAATAAGGGTTTGAGTACAGTTTAAATAGCTTACAATTTTTAAAAAATATTTTAAATTTAATTTATTTATTATTGGATGAGACAGAGAGAAATAAAAAGGGGAGGGGGATAGAAAGGGAGAGAGACTGAGAGACACTTGCAGCACAGCTTCACCACTTGTGAAGCTTCCCCCGCAGGTGGGGGCCAGGGGCTCGAACCTGGGTCCTTGCATATTTTTATCTGTGTTAAGTTCTCTATGGGGTGCAGAAGGTGGAAAGTCTGGTTTCTGTAATTGTTTCTCCACTGGACACGGGTGTTGACATACTCCCAGCCTGTTTCTAGCTTTCTCTATTGGGGCAGGGCTCTGGGGAGGTGGGGTTCCAGGACACATCAGTGAGGTTGTCTGCCCAGGGAAGTCAGGTTGGTATTACGGTAGCATCTGCAACTTGGTGGTTGAAAAGCATTACGATATAGAGTAGAACAAACTGTTTAATAATCAGGCACCTAACGGTAAGAGTATAGCAGTACAGCAGATGAGACCTGAGGCCTTCATGTTGGAAGAAGCTAGGAAGTCTATTCTAGGTACAATCTGATGGGCCTGTGACATGACTAATTTTTGCCTGGGTCAGACAACTTACATGCAGGCAGACTAAAAGTCTTGTCTGGGAAGATGGTATCAGAGTTGGGAATAGTACCAGAAAGCTGAACCAGGGCAGAGAGTAGCTCCCAAATGTGGGAAAAGTGTATAAATACTGTTAACTATAAACCCCATCAATCTGACCCAGGGTCCATGTCTATTCATATTTAGCACAGAAGCTTGTGTAACCTCTACATTCCTGTCAGTCTGAGCTCACATTCCATGGTCATAATTAGGAATACTCTAGGCTGCACTCATTACAGGACCAGTCTTCCTGGAGTGGCCGAGTATGTTGACCCAGCCTCCCTTCAGAGAGTGGGGCAATTTCTGTTTTCTTTTATTTAACCAGAGCACTGTTCAGCTCTGGCCTATGGTAGTGCAGGGGATTGAACCTGGAACTTCAGAGCCTTAGGCATGATAATCTATTTGCATAGCCATTATGCTGGCACCGAGCAGGGCAATTTCTACCACTGTTACCACTATTGTTCTACATTTAGGGTAATGTCCTATATAGGCACACAAGAGGGTTTATGATGTTCCTGATGGAGATGACCAGTGATGGCGGAGAGAAGCATCTGCTAGAGGTCTAGGCTTATCATATATATCTATGTGGGAATCCCAGGATTCCCTGACTAAGATCCTGGATGATGGGTTGGCCTGGTAGTGGCCTAAAGGGCCATGATTAGAGTGTTCTAACCTCTTGCCCTTATCCAACTTTTGTATTCCTTACTTTATCTGACAGAGTTAGGCTTAAAGTGATTGAGGAAAGTGAAATGGGAAGTAGGTGAGGAGGGTATCTAAGTCTTTCAATTTCTCTCTGCCCTATCAAATTAAATTAATAAAGTTAAAAAAAAAAAAAGGGAGTCGGGCTGTAGCGCAGCAGGTTAAGCACAGGTGGCACAAAGCACAAGGGCCGGCATAAGGATCCCGGTTCCAGCCCCCGGCTCCCCACCTGCAGGGGAGTCGCTTCACAAGCGGTGAAGCACGTCTGCAGATGTCTGTTGTTCTCCCCCTCTCTGTTTTCCCCCTCCTCTCTCCATTTCTCTCTGTCCTATCCAACAACAATGACAACAATAATAACTACAGTAATAAAACAAGGACAACAAAAGGGAATAAATAAATAAAATAAATAATAAAAAAGAAGAAAAAAGAAAAGAAGGGTGTCAGGTGATGGCACACCTGGCAGAGTGCACATGTTACCGTGTGCAAGGACACAGGTTCAAGATCCTGGTCCCCACCTGCAGGGGTATAGTTTTGCAAGTGGTGAAGCCGGGCTAGAGGTGTCTGACTCTCTCCCTCTCTATCTCCCCTTACCTCTTGATCTCTAGCTGTCTCTACCCAATATATAAATAAATAAAAATAATTAGAAATTTTAAAAAAGAAAGTAAAATGACATAAAGTACCTGAAATAAATTATCAAAACAGGTCAAAATCTATAGACCATGGAAGTAAAGGTAATTAATAAGAGAACTAATTTCAAAACACTTTAAAGAGCTATATCACTCTTAGAAAGAAGTAAGTGTTGAAATATCAATTTTCCCCAGCTGACATAGATTCAAAGTATATGATCTGATCCTAAAGTTTATGTAACTGTATATGATTTAGATAGAATAGCCACAACAAACCTAAGAAGTTAGAATTTTTGAGGACTCATATTGTGAAATAAGACATGCCACAAATGTAAGAATAACCCAGAAAGTGTGATAGTGTAGGGGCAGGTGCCTTAAGGAATAGCCAAGGGGAGTCTAGCTATGAGCCCACACAGTCCCAACTGACTTTCAGCAAAGCCCAAAAACAATTCAGTGTGAAACAGAAGAAACAAACAAAAAAAAAACTTTCAAAAAATGTATATCCACTAAGACACTGTATAAGAATCTTTCTAGCATCTCTAATCATAATCGCTACAAAGGGAAAACAATCCCAATGCCTATACAGTGTAACTTGTAAGAGTGTTTGTGTAAATCCCATTGGCATACTATTGATGGACACAGCACACAGAAAGGCAAAAAAAAAAAAAAAACAAAAAACTAGATACAGAAAAAGTGCATTTGTTTAAAGTTCAGTAATACTTAGCACAAAACTATGGAAATAAAGTTTTGCAAAGTGACTTTGAAGGGCATGGGATAACTTAATAAGGTGATGACACATACTATCTAGGTGACTTGTAACATAATTATTTATAATGATCAAATAATATGCAGACATAAGCTAAGTAGATCTGGACATTTTATGTATAAATTAACTATAAAATTCTAAAAAGGGGTAAGAGATATTTGCCAAATCTCAGTGAGGAAAAATATTTATGGACTTCATTTCAAGATGAAGAATTAACCTCTGCACTTCAATCATGGGAAACAACACTTTAAACTCCATCAGCAAAATGAGAAGCATGTAATTCAGTTCAGTAAGACAGCGGGTTTCTATTTGTTTCTTTAATTCTTCTCCCTCTCCTGTCCTCTTCTCTTTCCTCCTCTGTCCTCCCTTCTCATTTCTTCCTCTCCTTTCCCTTTTACCTCTTTTGAAGGTCCCTAGAAAACTAGAAATTATTTTCATTAACCCAAGATTTTAAGTTCTGTGTTTCCAAAACAAGCATATATTTCTCTCCAAGTCTGAACAAGCCTACAAGCATAGAAATATATATTTATGTATATATATGAGAAACACAATGAAAGAGCAGGCTTAAGAATAAGTAGCTTTTTTTCATATTGTCAGGAAATTGTGAGGATGTGGTTGAGCTTGGCAGGGCTTGACCTGAGGAATGCGTCTATCCTGTCAGTCTCTCTCTCTCTACCGAGAGGTTGAGCAAGGAGGGACAGGAGTAACCCCAAAGGTTTGCCTCATCTTATCAGACTCCCTGCCTCACAAAGCACCCTGCATTCCTGATACTATGGCCCTTAGATAAAAAGAAAGGGGGAGATGTCGGCAAATTGTACGGATGTGGTTGAGCTTGGCAGGACTCACAAAGCACCCTGCATTCCTGATACTATGACCTATCTACATAATCATTGTTTTGCCTGAAAGATTCCTGACCCATTCCATTCCTTTGATCTATCTTCTTTCTACCCTCAATACCCTCCCTACCTCCAGGGCATCATTAATTCTACCAGTTAAAACCCTCGCAACAGTTGCAAAGGAAGTTCCTACCTTTCCAGCCCCATTTTGCCTTTCTTTGCCCCTCTCCTAGCTATTTCTGTTTCCGACTTGCCACTTCCGGGTGTACCCTTTAAAAGCTTTGGCTCTCTGATCAATAAAGGTATTGCATTGCCTTGCACTATGAGCTTGGTTCCTGAGTCATCTCCCTCACATAGCTGAGTGAGTAGCAGCCCAGGCTGGCTCTGGTCATGTTTTCTCCAACCCAGAGAGTATGTGCCCGGGGAGAGGCACCTCCACACTAGCCAGGCATCATATCATTAGTTTCTTTTTTCTCTCTTTAAATATGTATTTATTTATTAACATGAGAGAGAAGAAAATTCATTATTAAGTCACTATTGTCAATCATTACTAAATCAATAAAATTTGTCAAAACATAATTGTTCAGTAAGAGAAATAAGCACTATTACTCATGGATTTTCACCCACACACAGCTTCCCACGTTCTAAGAATTTACTGAGAGATATTTTGTTCCACTCCTGAAGCCAAATCCTGGAGTTCAAAACCTATTCAAGGAATTTATTCCTTTCACCAGTACTTACTGTACATTTTTAGTATCAAACAGATTATGGCTTCTCATTCTGTCCTAAAACTTCTATCTAGAATTCTATGACTTAAATGAGGTAAATAGCAAGAGGGAATAATCCCACAGCTAATTGGTTACTCAAATGTTTGAGCAGAAATGCTTCCCAGTTTGGGGAGCTGCCAGAAAAAAAAGTTAGTGAAGCCTCAGGACTGGGAATAGTCTAGCTGATCAAGGGAATGCAGTATAGTCAGTCAGGAGCTAGTAGCTAAAAGTCTGAATCTCATTATCTTGAGGACTATTTCTGTCTCTCTGTACCTTATTTTATTCACTTAATGGAAAAGGATTGGTACACTGGAAAGTCTCTCAGGACACAATAACTTATTCTAGAGTTGCGTAGAATTTGTGCTGGCTGCACCAGGAAGGATGCTCCTCATGGTTCCTTCTTTCCAGGAAACCATAGTTAGTGAAGACAATGCTCTGTGGAATGGCAAGGGGAAACCCCACTAGGGCCCTTTCTGTCTCCCTATTTTCTAGCCCCTCTGAGCTTAATTAGTTATACTCCTTGACTAATTATAATACAGAATCCACTGAGGAATCCAATACAACCCTCATTGCTCCTAACAACAGAATAATTTCAAGCAGGTGCTAGGTAGTTAAAAAGTAGAGGGGGGGGGAAGACCTCACACCAGATTTAGTCTTTCTAAAGACTATCACATGGGTGTTTGGAAGAGTATGAATTCTCCAAATTGTGCAAATAGGATTTTTTTCTTGACATCTCAAAATTTTAGAACAGCAATACAATTTCTTAGGATGTCTTATTAATTTTTAAAAAATGTAGTGTTCACATGCACGAGTTGATTAACAATTATAGCCTGAGATTTCTCTTTAAATTTTGATGCAAAAGAAAGAAGGGTTTGACCATGACTTGTTCGCTTAGAGCACTAGGAGTGAAGAAAAAACAAAAGGTGAGAGAATTTAGTCGCACATATAATGCAAAAATAAGATTTCAACTCCAGTTTTCACAATCAATCATTCCATCCAGTCACCAGTCATTAATGAAAGTAATATTTTTGTTTAGTTTCTCTTGCTTTATAAGGCTGCATCCTAAAATTGATTCTAGTGAGCTACTGGTCCCAAACTAACAGAACCATAATCAGGGATATAACTCAGCAAAGGAGAGTGCAAGACTTGTATGCCTGAGATTTCCAGTTTGATAGCAGCAATAAATGTGGTGGAACGGCCCTGTAGATTCTCATTTGAAACTTTTGGTATATTATATGAAATAAACAAACAAACACAAATCTTTAAGATATCAGCCCCAAGATAAGAGATAATAAAAAAGCACTATTTACAGAGTTATAAAGCACTATTTATTTATATATAGAGACTTAGAGATTCAAAAAGCTGGCTATGGTAGGGACCGGGAAAGAATTCATTCAGTTGAGATCATATCTGACAATACACAAGGACCCAGGTTCAAGCCCCTGATCCCCATTTGCAGGGGTAAAGTTTCATGAGTGGTGAAGGAGGGCTGCAGGTGTCACACTCCCCAACTCTCTATCTCCTCCACACCTTTTGATATCTGTCTCCACCAAATAAAAAAGCAAAGAAAAAAATTCAGTTGGCTATGGAAAATTATCAGTGCTTGACACTTACTGAAAATACAAAGAGATATATTTTACTTTCTTTTGCTTTTCATCCATTAAGAACCTTTGATAAAGAGAATTCTAGGGTAGTATAACATTCTAAAAGTTTGATAAGGGCCGGGGGACAGCTCACCTGGCTGAAGACACACCTTGGCGCACACGTGTGTGTGTGTGTGTGTGTGTGTGTGTGTGTGTGTGTGTGTATGCGCGCGCGCCTCTGGGTTTGAGTTCCTGCAACACGTGGAAACATCATGGGTGACACCTTAGAAGCTCCATGGGTGGTGGAGTGACACTGTGCTGTCTTTTTCTCTCTTTGTCTCTCCTTCTCTTCTCTCTCAAAAAGGAAATAAAAAATGAAAATGAGTAAGGAGACTGGCCACTGGTGGAGCACACATATTCAAGACACTGGTTTTGTTCCCAGGCACCACATGAAAATAAATAAAAATGAAACCTTTGATAAAAGTGGATTTCAGTCTTTTTTATCTCTTGAACATTATGCCAGTCAGACATTTGGGGGAAAAAAAAAAGGAAACAGCACTAAGAAAACCTTCACTACACTCATAGCTACTAGGAGTCTACAAACTATCACATGACAGCTGTAGTTTCAACAGGAAATGGGACAAAGCAAATCTAAGATTTGTAACTAAAGAGCAACAAGAGTCGTTACACAAAATGCCACAGAGAGCTGAGGGGAAGATAGAGAGGGAGAGAGAAAGATAGACACCTGCAGGCCTGCTCGATCATTTGCGAAATGGCCCCCATACAAGTGGGCAGCCGGGGACTCAAACAGGGATCCTTGTGTGGGTCCTTGCGCTTCATACTATGTGCTCTTAACACATGCATTACCGCCCTGACCTCAATGATAATATTGTCAGCATGGAAGTATTTCCAAGTAAACTGTGTTTCACATGTATGACAGCAAGTTAGAAGCACTTACAAAGAAGCAAAACACTGCTACATTGGGGGTAGGAGGGCAGGAACCAGGTTTAGTTACTTGTTTTCATAAATTCTAGATGATTCTTTAAAAATTTTTTTATTATCTTTATTTATTTATTTATTTATTTATTTATTTATTTATTTATTTGATAGAGACAGCCAGAAATCAAGAGGGAAAGTTCAGATAGAAAGGAAGAGAGATACCTGCAGCACTACTTCACCAATCATGAAGCTATCTCCTGCAGGTGGGGGCCGGGGACTGGAACCTGGTTCCTTGTGCATTGTAACATGTGTGCTCAACCAGGTGCGCCACCACCCAGCCCCTTAGATGATTCTAATGTACAGCTAAGGTTGAGAATCACTGTCTAAAGAAGTTGTTGGTGGAGCTGTGGCAATGATACTATCAGAAATTTTTAAAAATAATAGTTTTTTACTTATAAAGGAGAATTTTTGAATAGTAAAATACTCCTATTAGCAGAAATCATGAATGACACCCAGGCTACAGATGGCTACAATCCCAGTTTGTCCTTATTTATGCCTGTTGTTTCAGTGTGAACAGTACTCCTCTTTAAAAAAAAATGTGGGGGGGTCGGGCGGTGGCGCAGTGGGTTAAGCGCACGTGGCTCAAAGCACAGAAACTGACGTAAGGATCCCGGTTCGAGCCCCCGGCTCCCCACCTGTAGGGGAGTCACTTCACAGGCAGTGAAGTAGGTCTGCAGGTGTCTGTCTTTCTCTCCCCCTTCTCTCTCCATTTCTCTCTGTCCTATGCAACAACGAACAACAACAACAATGGCAATAATAATAACCACAACGAGGCTACAACAACAAGGGCAACAAAAAGGGGGAAAAAATGTGTAGGTTAGGTCACCAGTCTCAGCTTGAATCCTTATTTTGCCCAAGCTTTACCTGGCAGCACCTCAGTGGCCCTCACCATGTACGTCTCTACACAGTACCAAGTTGTGAAGCCACTGACACTCGACTTCCCTTTTGCTACCTCTGAAACTCAAGTCAAGTCTTGGCTTTTGACCAAGTCCTTTACAATCATAGCCCCAAAATCTGTATCTGACTCAGTGACCCTCAGCTTCTGAGTGGTTCTCATGCTGCCCATTATAAACTCCTGGGATCTGAGCAGTTAATATTCAAGCATCTAGCCCATATCTCATAGTAACAAAAGTAGAGTCTATGGGAATGAAACACAGAAGTATTTTTAAATGATTTGAATATGTAGCCCAAATTGAGAACAATGCTGTACAGGTGGTTTTGGTAAACAGCTGGTGGTGCTAGCCACTGAACTCCATTCAATGCCAACCCCAAGGGTGCCCAGATTTGGTTTACGAGCCTACTGACATTGAAACACCTTTTGTTTCCATAAACCTCACACTGAAAAGGCAAAACTGTGTCAGATACCAAAACAGGGTGGGGGTGGGGAGGAAGATGCACAGAGATGCTATGGGCCTACCTGAAGAAACTACAGATTTTTATCCAATAGAACCTAGGCCAGGAACCAATAGAAAATGCCAATACAAATCAATTCACAAAGTGACATCATCAGAACATGTGGGATACATGTTGTCACTCAACCTTAACTTCTCCAGTCCTTTTCTTTATCTCAAGTAAATCACCTTCTTCTGGACTCCAGCTTGCTCTCATGTAAGCAGAATTATGACAATACCCAAGTCATTATTTGGACCAGGTGAGGTAATTGGGACCAGCACCCTTTAATTACCAGCAAATGCTTCTAGTAATATGGTTACTTTTCTGCATCATACAATAAGACTTGATAATAAGTGCCTTAGAATTTATGTTTTGAGATAAAGATGGCCACAGTAAAGACCTAATCTAGTAGAGCTAGCAACTTCTCCGGTTATAATTTACAAAAATGATTTATAGGGAGCCAGGCGGTAGTGCAGTGGGTTAAATGCAGGTGGCGCAAAGCACAAGGACCTGCATAAGGATCCCGGTTCGAGCCCCCGGCTCCCCACCTGCAGGGGAGTCGCTTCACAGGCGGTGAAGCAGGTCTGCAGGTGTCTGTCTTTCTCTCCCTCTATCTGTCTTCCCCTCCTCTCTCCATTTTTCTCTGTCTTATCCAACAACAATGACATCAATAACAACAATAAAACAACACGTTCAACAAAAGGGAATAGATAAATATTTAAAAAACAAGGGCAAAAAAAGGGAAAATAAATAAATAAAATATAAAAAACGATTTATAAGTAAATTATAATGACACTGTTCTTAAGCCAGTTCAAGGAGAAGTGGGCACAGAATAAAGAAGTTAAAACCTAATTGAGCTCATTTTAATCATGGCTGTAAAACACCAGAAGAAATGGCAGTATTGAGAATGGGAAACAGGCACCAGGTGGTGGTGTACCTGGTTGAGTGCACATGTTACAGTGCACAAGGACCCAGGTTTGAGCCCCCGGGCCCCACCTGCAAGGGGAAAGCTTCACAAGTCATGAAGCAGGGCTGCAGGAGTTTCTCTGTCTCTATCCCTCTCTATCATGCCCATTCCCTCTCAATTTCTGGCTGTCTCCATCCAATAAATAAATAAAGGCAGTAAGATAATAATAATAATAGTAATAATAATAATGGGAAACTGTTGAGACAAAACATGCAAATTCCCCAGCATTTCCTGTCCCTAGGATGATGATACACCAAAAGAATTAAAGACATCTGGATATCACTGGCACTTCCCTTTATGAAGATTCTACATACATTTTTAATGAAGCATTCAAGGCAAACTGTGAACATGTTTTAAAGACATAGCACACTGAGTCAGTCCTAAGTTTAAATCTGAGATCACATTTGCATAACTAAGTCACACTTAGCCTTATTTTCTTAGCTGTATGGGGGCACCGGAGGTAAACTGCTTATGCCACAAAAGATTCTGGATAAATAAAATGTAACAGTCAATCTTCTGTAAGCAAAACAATAATTATATATATATATATATATAAAACAGGGGATTTGGGTGGTAGTGCAACCGGTTAAGCGCACGTGGTGCAAAGCACAAGGACCTGCGTAAGGATCCTGGTTTAAGCCCTCAGCTCCCTACCTGCAGGGGAGTCGCTTCACAGGCGGTGTAGCAGGTCTGCAGGTGTCCATCTTTCTCTTCCCCTCTAAGTCTTCCCCTCCTCTCTCCATTTCTCTCTGTCCTAACCAACAACGACAACATCAATAACTACAATAGTAAAAAAAAACAAGGGCAACAAAAGGTAAAATAAATAAATTTTTTAAAAATAGCACAAATAATACAATTACAAATGACAATTGTTTAATGAATACCAGGTACTTAAATGAGTAACATCTATTGTTTAAGACCTAAGGAGAAAAAAATAACATCCAGGGCTGGGTGGTGGTACACCAAGTTGAGTACACATGCCAAAATGTTGAAGGACCCTGGTTCGAGCCTACTCCTCCTGTCCCCAAATGCAGGGGGAAAGCTTTGTAAGTGGTGAAGCTAGTCTATAAGTGTCTTTCTCTCTCCTTCTAACTCCCTCCACCATCTTGGTTTCTTATTATCTCTATCCAATAAATAAAGATAATTAAAAAAATTAAATAACGTACAATTTCTGGACATCTGTGCAAATGCTGTTCTACTGAATTTGAACTTCCCTTGACAAATATTCCTGCTGCTTCTGCCATTACTGAATTTGGGTATTTTTGCTCACTGCTAAGAACTCAGTGTTCCAAGATTCTTATATTAAGGGGCTGGAGGAGAGCTCATTCAGGTGGCTGCCTGTCTTGCCATGTGTAGGGTCTGTCTGAGTCGCTGGGAGAAGCTCCAGTGCAATGATGTCTCTTCTCTCTCTCTCTCCTTCTAAAATAAAAGAAGAACCAGTCAGGCAAGAAGTGGTGAAATGGTACAAAATGTTCTTACGTTGAAATCTTAATCTTGAACGTGATGTATTTAGAAGCAGAGCCTTTTCTAGGTGATTGGGTTGTGAGGATGGAATATCTTATGCACTGAATTAGTTCTGTTGTCAAGAAGACATCAGATAACCCCTTGCCTCTTCTACCTTGTGAGGAGAAGCAAAATAATTGTGCATAAACCAGGAGGTGGGTCCTCACCAGAGACTAAATCTGCTGCCACCCTTACTTTGGTTGTGCAGTCTCCGAAAGCTATGAGAAATGAATTTCTGTTGCGTATAAGGCAGCTGCTGCATGCACTCTGTTAGGGCATCAAGGGTAGCAAGAATAGATGAGCATTCCATATAAAAGAGACTTTGAGTCACGTTGTTGAGTATGATTACAAATATGTTGGTCGGCTTCTGGTTCTGCTTCTGGGAGCCCTTCTGTTACGTTGCTTGACGTTGTGGTCTATTTACATGGTCATTCTGTCACACTGGTTTGGTCTCACTCCCCCTGCCTCCGGGAGATTTTGGTTTAGTCCTTGCTAGTTGGCGTTTCTTCCTTCTCCCCGCCCCCTGTCCGACATACTTCCTTGGTTCCTGACTCTTCCGCCGGAGGAGAGAGAAGCAGGACAGAATTGGGTTGTGATTAGATTAGATTCGTTTTTTTGAAATGATCGCTCGTGAATAAAGAAATACTGTTTGTCCACTCAGTCATGTGTCCCTGGTCGTCTGTCTCCCGCCCGCGAAGCTAGCCTGGCATGCTGGCGCCCTGAACTTTGACTGACACAAATACATTAACTTTTTCTTTCTTTTTTTTTTTTTGTCTTCCGGAAGCTAGATATAGGGAGAAAACTCTTAATTTAGAAATAGGTAAACTGCAAAACATTACTTATTTAAAAAAATTATTATAGTCTTGGTCCAGTTTCAGTTGATTCAGTCCAACACAAACTTGTTGGGTGTTTTCTACTCACAAGGTATTTCGAGACAAGAGAGACAGGCCTTGTTTGCAAAATAATTATGGAATAAGTCCTGAAAAGCAAGCTTGAGAAGGTACAGGATTTGAAGATGCAAGATATTCCCTTCAAGTCACCTTCATATAAAGCTAAGTTTGGGGAATATTGTCTTGTAAAGAGGAAATAATATTTTAGAACTGAGAACACTATTATCCTTTCAATTTGATAAGGAGAATTCAAAAGCATAAAATGTGGGTAAGTATTGGCCTGCACTGTATAATGGGATAAAGTTTTGAAATCAGTCTACAGTTCTCTAGGATAGGACAGTGAAAGAGAAAGCCCTACTATGTGTTAATGCAAAATAAATACTTAGCAGCAAACATATCTAGTCATTAACAAAGAGACCAGAGAATCCAGGATCAAGGTTACCTCATGCATTCTTTAATAGAGTTACAGGAGGGGCAGGCAATAGCACAGCAGGTTAAGCGCATATGGCATAAAGCGCAAGGAAGGATGTCTCTCTGTCCTGTCCAACAATAACAATAGCAATGACAACAATGACAATAACAACAACAACAAGGGCAACAAAAGTGGGGAAAATGGCATCCAGGAGCAGTGGATTCATAGTATAGGCACTGATCCCCTGCAATAACCCTGGAGGCAAAATAAATATAAATAAATAAAAATAATTAAAAAATAGAGATACAAGAGCTATCCCTTACAACATCTGGCTTTTTTTTTGAAATTTTTTTTCTTATGTTCTGTGCCTTCTCTTTGAATGGTATCACTCAGAGCAGGTGGTAGGACTACCTAATGAGTGTACACATTACCAGGTATGAAGAACCTAGGTTCAAACCCTGGTCCTTGCCTGCAGGGGGAGAATCTTCAAAAACAGTGAAGCAGTGTTACAAGTGTCTTTAATTTTCTATTCCTGCCTGCCCCTTCCCTCTCAGTTCCTCTCCATCTGCAAAATAATAGTAATAACAGAAATCATCATAATAATATATTAAAATAGGACTATAATTCAAATGAATAGCTTCATATAAGACAAATAGCTCAAGGTATTAGAAGCCTTTATTTTCAATCCAGAGTGGTTCTCAGTGTTAGATCCCTATTTCAAGTGGTCTTCAAGATGTGTTGAATACTACAACTCTCTCATAATCTCTATCTTGGTTCTTGATATATGCCTTCTAACAAGTGCACCACTACTGGGCCCCTCTACTGTGGCTCTCAAAAGTGCCATGGTTACATCTCACTGGTCAAAATGCTTAGTTATCTTTTTTCTTAAAAATTAAACATGTATTTACCTTTATTACAGGAGCAATGAGAAGACCAGAGCATTGCTTAGCTCTGGTTTATGGTGGTGCCAGGGATTGAACCTGTCACCTCTGGGGCATTAGGCATGGTAGACTATTGCACTACCACTGGTGCTACCTTTCCAGATTTCTTCAGTTATCCTTGACACCTCTTAAGTCTTCATTTTGGACTCTTAGTCCTGATAATTCCTCCACCCCAACTTTCATTTTCCCTGTGTGCACAGCCTCTCTGTGAGAAGTAGTTGATCTCTGTACATCTAGTCTGTTCTGTCAGAGTAGTTTTAGGAACTGGTCCTATGGGAGGGGGTCACATACTCTTCTGGGAAGTAAAATGGTTCACTTGCAAAGTATGGGAAGGTAGAGAAAAGACACAGGCTATCTTAATCCTATCTCCACCTAGATGCCTAAGGGAGAATGTCAGCTCAGAAAACTTTCACAAAGTACCATAAAACTGTCCTTATAGGTCTGGGGAAACAGCATAATGGTTCTGCAAAAGACTTACCTGCCTGAGGCTCTGAGTTCCTGGGTTCAATCCTCAGTACCACCATCAGTCAGAGCAGAGAGTGTTCTAATCTATCTCTTTCCTTTTCTATCTTTCTCTCTGTATCACTCTCATTAGAATAAATTGATTAATAATAATAATCATGATGATACAGGTCCAAAGGATCATTTAATGACAAATACCTTCCCCAGCATCTTATCACAGACCACCAGCCTACTAAAGAACCCTCAGATAGCTACAGGAGAGTGGTCACAATTGTATAAGGTTATCATCAACACACAGGAGTCCCTAATCTTGAAAGGACAGAGTTTTCCCCACACATGGCCTTTCCCTTGATCTTGTAGCCAATTGCATTAAGATTGGGAATATGTGTAACCAATCCATGAAGAACAGGGGAGTTTCAAATTCATGCATTAGGGATAAAAAGCCAGATGGACTGCCTGCCCCACCACCGCCACCCACCAAGTGTGCTGGCCTGCTGGATTTCTGGTAGGTTTGCACCCTTTTGTGTAGATGTAAAACAAACAAATAAACAAACAAACAAAAAACATTGCCTTACTATTCCATAACTCATGTATTGTGTCTCTTTACTTTTTAAAATCCCTTAGTTTAGTCATTTAGGAACTGATTTTAGCTGAGAAAAGTAGAGTCCATCACAGCAGTGACACAAATCCCCCAGAGGCTTAGTTTTTCTTTTAGTGAGATCTCTGGAGGGAGGAGACGGTTGTCATTAGTTCAGCATCCTGACTACCCAGGTTGAGGTCTTCTGCATCCTCTGTGCCTTTCTCTCATGGTGGGAGGGATACCATCATGTGCCCACATTCCATGGGGACAAGAGGGAGAATTCTGGAACCTTTGGGAAGCCAAATCTCTTCAGAAATCCCCATCTCAGATTCCTATTTATATCTTATCAGGGGTATACAATCGTGCAGCTTCCCCAAGATGCCACAGAGGTGGAGATTGTCTTTCTATCCATCCTACTTGCATCTATTAACGTTTTCCAGTTCTGACTGCTACATTGTTCGTAGCACAATAGTCATAATGTCATATAATGTGCCTAAGACATTATACTAAGATTATAGATATTAATAAAGTAAAATCATATGTCCATGCTTTTGTCTAGAGCCTTGGTGAGAAAACAAAACACAGGCATATTAAAATAATAATTCCAGGTAATAGAAATATAAACTGATAATACAGTTATATTTCACTGTGATGAAAAGACATGACTTGGAAATTATAATTTTTAGAGCTGGGAGCCGAATGTCCTTCTCTATACTCCACTAACAGAGTTGTGTTAGTTATAAAAAAAGAAGAACACATATCAGGCAACCAGGTGTCATACAAACCAAGAAAGCCCTGTTAAAAGGGAAAGTAAGTGACATGTACTAAGATCAAAAGACACGGAGGGTAGATTCACAAAGTTATTGCTGTTTTGTAAAGTGACGGTTTCTCACACAGTGTAGCAAAATGATCTGAATTAATGAAACCTGTCAGGATACTAAGGGAAGAGAGTGGCATACAGCTCCTGACACGGCAGAAAACAGATTGCAGGGATGAAGAGTCAAAGTCATCTGAAATTAAAGAGGGCAAAGAAGAGAGCAACAAAGAAGAGGACAAAAATGGGAGCAAGATGCCACCAAACATTAAAAACAGAACAGCAAGAATAAAGCACAAAGATCTCAGTGACTAGTCAGCCACACGCTTTAGAGAAACTCAAGTGAGAAGTTGAAAAGGCGCTATTGTGAGCCTGTTGAGAGTTCGTTGCCAGTGTTGATAAAAGGAGCTAAAGGTCGCATCTCGGAGATAGAAATAGGCTTCCTTGATGGCAGGGAAGAGACAGAAAGAGGACTGTGACAGAGTGACAGAGCAACTGAAACTAGCTCCCCACCCGCACCCCACCCCCAACACACAAGTACACATACACCCCGGAGGGCACAGCTGTTCAGGAGTAAGAAAAGCTCCCAGGACAAAAAGCAAGCGCGGACAGCTGGCAACAAAGAGTTCTTGGGTTCAGAATGCAGTGTCCGGAAGTCAAGCAAAACACGAACTGGATTTCAGGAAGGAGATACGAATGGAAGAACAGCTTAACGGTTATGCAAAATAGTTTCCATGCCTGAGGCAACAGCCCAATGAAGTCCCCAGAAACACCATAAATCAGAGCAGAGCAGTGCTCTGGGAAAGCAAAGGAAAAGGAAAACAACAACTACAAAAAAAGAAGGAGGAGGAGGAGGAGGAGGAAGGGGGGGGAGGAGGGGGGGGGGAGGAGGGGGAGGGGGAGAAGGAGGGGGAGGGGGAGGGAGGAGGAGGAGGAGGAGAACCAACAGCCAGAATCAACTCCATGACTGAGAAATGACAGAATGCAGAGACAATATTGGATCAATTGGCTTCTGCCAACTTCACGCCAGTCCTCTTTGCAAATGCATTCACAGAAAATTCTCTTTCAGAGTTTCCCATCAAAGTTGAATCTCCTCTCATTCTACAGTTGATTTCAATCTGATAAGAGTAAAGGATGGAAGATAGTGAATATTCTGTCAGAAAAACCTGGGCTTTCATTCTGGCCCTGCCAACATGAAACAAAAGCACCTCTTACTCTGGGTCTCATTTCTTCATTTGCAAAATGAAAAATAAAATAAAAATGGGCCATCCATCTCTCAATCCACTTCATCCTATATTTTTAAAAAAATTTTATCTTTATTTATTCATTGGCTAGAGATAGAAATTGAGAGAGGGGAGAGACAGAGAGAGAGAGAGACAGGGACCTGCAGCCCTGCTTCACCACTCTCAAAGCTTTCTTCCTGCAGGTGGGGACTGGGGGCTTGAACCCAGGTCCTTGCTCATTGTAACATGTGCACTCAACCAGTTGTGCCACCACCTGGCCCCTCATCCTCTACTTTGAAGCATAATGAATAATAATCTTTCTTAAAACAAAGTCTAACAGAAAGTCTCCAGAAGAAAACTTTACCAACATTTTTTTGAGAAGAAGCTATTTCCTTACTAGTCTTTATTTTTTTTTAATTCTGACAATAAGAATAATACTAATAATGTGTGTGTATATATATATATATATATATATATATATATTTTTTTTTAAATCTGTTGGAGTCAGAGGAGTCACATACCTTCCATGTGTGAGGCTCTGGGTTGGATCCCCAAAACCAGTCAAGGCCATAGGATTTTGCTTACAGGAATGACACCTGGGTGACACAGTTCTCATGCTACTCATGGAAGAGAAGGTGGCAGCTGAAGCTTATTCCCAATATCCAGTCTTCTTGTTCTACTTTTGATCATGACCCTCTAAAACAAATTGTGCCTTTCCCAGCAACTGGGCATGGCAGCTACCAAGAGCAGTATTACTATCCCAGAAAGTTCCCTTAATTAAAAACAATGTTTATGGTGGCCTCATCCTGGTATGCCTGGTTGAGCACACATGTCAGGATGCACCAGGACCCACATGCAGGGGAAAAGCTTTGCAAGTGGTGAAACAGTGTTGCAGGTATCTCTGTCTCTTTCCCACTCTGCCACCACCTTCCTGCTCGATTTCTGGCTGTCTCTATCTAATAGGTAAATAAATATAATTTTAAAAAGGCAATGCTTATGAACTTCTTTTCCCTCTTCCACTGGTTAAAAGACATGCCTAGAGGTGGGGCTCCCACAACCTTTTGAATTATAAAAGGCAGAAACTCCTCATGGAGGGTGATAACATCCAGGATAAATCACCTTGTCTTCCACTGATTCCTCGAGTGTGTTTTAGCAGGCACTGAGTGCCTTTAATGTGTGAGAAACATAAGCTTCTATTTTATTAACATGACTAATATTTGCTTCACTTCTAATTCAAATAGATTGCAATTGATATGTGTATTGGAATTTACTAGTTTAGTTTACAGATGCACTGGGCTGAACACATCAATAGGCTAGCATCTGAAGAACCATTTTGACACCTACATCCAACAAGAGTCCATACAGATCAAAGCAGCCATTAGCAGAAGTATGCAGAAAGAAAGCCCTCTAAACTGGAGCTCATCTAAGACCATAAGGTCTCAGAAGCAGCTTCAGCTGTCCCCTATTTGGAAAACCATCATTAGGTCAAGCAACAGTAGACAGTCATCTCTCTAGAATTAAGAGGGAGACCTGAATAGCACGTCATGAAGGACTATTATTTGATTCACTTGCTACCTACTCATTATTTCCCTGCTCATTATCATTTCCTCTGTTGTTCAAATGAAGGTAAGGAGGAACTATACTGAGAACTCAGATATTAGATAAATATTTTTTTAATTCACAATAAAAAATAAAACATCTTACTAAGATTGCATGATGTTGCATTTCACAGGATTCTGAGCACTCTGCCAAGGCTTCAAGAGTAATCGTTTGGGACATTGAAATAGGCTTTATTTCTCCTCCCACTGTCAAATCCTTGGCACTGAGCCCAATCCTTCAAGACCCCCCTGGACAAACCAGCAGGTTTGGAATCTGAAGGTGTGGAGACGTTGATGCCACACCTTCACATTCTAAAACTCTGCTGTGTTTGGCAAGATCGTGATCCCACTGTGCTGAGCTGTTTCCTAGAGCCATGTTCTGACAGTCCAGAGCAGCATGAAGAGTGGGGCATGTTATTCCAGAATGAGTTTTACTAGTTATATTAATTTCTTTTGTCAGTGAAACATGAAACTCCTCAAAGTTTCTCACAGCGACCACCCTCTAGGAAGCAGATGGAGGGGCCTGGCTGTGGCACATCAGATACGGTGCACATATCAACATGTGACAGGACCCAGGTTTGAGACTCCGCTCCCCACCCACAGGGGCTATATTTCATGAGCTGTGAAGCAGGTTTGCATCTTTCTCTCTCCCTCTCTATCTCCCCACGTCTCTCAATTTCTTTCTGTCCTGTCAAGTAACAAACAGAAAGAAAAAAAATTACAATAATGGCCACTCAGAGCAGCGGATTTGATGTGTAACCACTGAGTCCCAGTGATAACCTTGGGGGTAGAAAAAAAAGAATAATTTTTTTTTTCTTAAAGAAGCAGATGGATAATGTTAGAAACATGAGAGAAAGGGGGCTGGGCGGTAGCACACTGGGTTAAGTGCATTTAGTGCTAAGCAGAAGAACCAGTGTAAGAATCACGGTTTGAGTTCCCGGCTCCCCACCTGCAAGGGGATTGCTTCAAAAGCAGTGAAGCAGGTCTTCAGGTGTCTATCTTTCTCTCTCCCTCTCTGTCTTCCCTGCCTCTGTCAATTTCTCTCTGTCTTATCTAATAAAATGGAAAATGGCTGCCAGGAGCACTAGATTCATAGAGCTGGCACTGAGCCCCAATGATAAGACTAAAGGAAAAAATATATATATATGATACACAAATGAGCTGTGCAGAGTCAGGTGTGGAGACCAAGGCAAGTTTTAACAATGTAGCAGCCTTGAGAAGCCCAGCTATGTTAAGTGTGGGGAGCATTAGAAGTCTTGGCCAGAGATGTGAGAGAGCCCAGCCTGAGGGAGCTTAGCAGCCCGCCCTGGAAAAGGCTGGTGGGCATTATTTAGGGTCTTAACTCAGTGTTATTTCTGGCTTGTTGTCTTAGACTTATGATCAACTCAGAGATATTTCTGGTCAGATGTGTCTGGTGCAGGCAGGAGTAAGTCTTCCTGTGTGGGTGAGGGGTTTGTTTGTTCCCTGAAAGTCCCAGTCAGTGAGATAAGTTCTTTCCAGGAGGGCAGGGTCAGACTTCAGCCTATTTCCTTCAGACAGCACCTGTGATGCTCCAAGCAGCTTGGACAGTCAGTTCTCCAAGAATGGCAGAGGCAGCAGAAGCCCATTAGTGAATGCAGCTTTTCATGTCAGTTCCTCGGCTTTTCAGTTTCAGGGAAACTCAGTTTCAGGGATCCTTGGCTTCTGCATATTTTATAGTAATGGAGTATTTTTAGACAAAAAGCATTAATAAATGATGTTTCTGAGGTCTTGTACAACACACTATGTTATATTGTACTGTGGTTTTGTTTTCTCATACCATAATCCTAGCTATATAACTAGATACAGTTGGGGGTGGGAGATTAATCCAATACCCACCAGGAAAGATCCAGTTTTGATCGGTCACACATGCATTCTTTATTCTGACTTAGGAAACCTGTAGTCTACCTACCACTTTATTGGCATTAGAAATAGCAATGGAGAGGTCCAGGAGGTGGTGCAATAGATAAAGCATTGGACTCTCCAGCATGGGGTCCTGAGTTCAATCCCCAGCAGCATATGTACCTCTCTGTCTCTGTCTCTATTTTCTCCTCTTATCTTCTTCATGAATAAATAAATAAATTAATAAAATCTTTTTAAAAAAGAAATAAATAGCAATGGAAGTAAGATATGCATGTACCTTTTTCTCATGAAACATGTAGCTTGCAAAGGAGTGGAGTGAACAAACAGTAAAATATGGAATGTGGAAGACTACGGGGCGGGTAGGAAGGAAAGGGAAAGGGGATTTGGCGGAAGGGTGTTTGGGAAGGTTTTAAAGGACCCAGATGTACTCTTATGACAATGATTCTGTAAATCAACATTCCCTTAATAAAGGAATTCTGATGTCTAAAAATAAAACACAGGAGCGCCTCAGTGGGGCCACAAAAGAACACCTTATCCCTTTTCACTTGGATGCCTTCCCTCTCCAATGGGCAAAATAACAGACCTACCACTAACTCGGTCAGCCGGATAATAAGCGCACACTGAGTATCTACTGTGTGCCGCCACATTACCAGTGTAGCCAGTGCCCTTGCTTCTTCTCTATAGCTGGGGAAAATCAACACTTAGCAGGTGTGTGCTAAGAGATAAACTCTCCTAGCATGGAATCCATCCGAGACTATAAGATCACAGAAACAATTCATATTGGAAAACTATTTCCAGGACACCTCTATTTTTTTATGCCATGCACTATGATGATGAGGTTTAAAATAAGACACGGTTGCTAGCTTTAAGGAATGACTAGTTTTGCCATCTAAGATAGCTCTTGCATCCACTGACAGTATGTCAACTTCAGCTGCTATAGTAAGTTATAAAAAAAGATACAGTGGGGTCAGGGAAAGATAAGTAACTAGACTTCTGAAAGTAAAACTCAAGGACGCTATGAATGAGAGACTTAAGAGACAATGAAATGAAGGTAAGGAGAAGAGAGATGTTCAACACGATCTGTGTTAACCAGCAAGGGTTGCACAAACTTATTTTTCATAGCAGTCAACTTCAAAACTTTACTAGTTTTGTTGGATGCACATTGTTCTTCCAACTAGCTTCTTTTAGATGTTCTGAGAAAGGGTGCTATTTAACGATGATGATACCAGAAGGTTTCTATTTAGAAATCATTTGACTCAGGGTAGCAGACATCACACTGAGCCACATTTGAGAAGAACAAGAAGCCACCCTCTGGGGAGGTGGGATCTTGCTCCCTGAAGGAGAGATGGTGGAACAGTAATTAAATAACTGCCTTCTAGGGAAAACAGAGTATTTGCTGAAAGCTCTCTGTGGAGATCTGCTGTAAGCAGTAAAAGTGTTGGGGAATGGGAAAAGATAGCAGGTTGGAAAGCCAGTCATTAAGCCACGTCAACAGTCCAAGAAGAAAATTCCAAAAGGCCAATGTGAGGTCTAACAAAATGTACAGGAAGGAAAGATGAAAGAGAGAATTGTCAACGCAAAAATAATATCTGGCACTTCCAAGATGTTGGTGGCCAACGGCTAGAGAATTTCCTGAATAAAGATAAAAATGGGGCTAAGCTCCTTCTGTCCTAGGAAATAAACTTGGTCAAAATAATGATTACTTGGAAGTTCTGTTTTCCTGATCAGAAAATTTGATGGAATCGAAATGAGATATACCAATAAAGTCTGAGGAGTTTCCTTGGAGATCTTAAAAATAGGATTGTATTCTCAGGTGTCAGTGGTTGAGAACATTGTTCAGATGGCTAAAAATGCCCAGATGAGGATATCTGGCGAAGAGTTGCTGACAGCCTGACATTTCTTTCGTACCATTTCATACCCAGACCCTGGAAATACATAAGGTCTTCCCGCAGTGGGGAAACTAATTACACAGAACATTTCGGCATTTTATGTGAGTCCAGACACAGTAGGCAGTAGGATGGTCCAATCTTACAATACCCATTTTTCCTCAGGAAAAATGACTTCACTCTAATCAGTATGAGCCGCACTGAAATTGTGAAAAAAGATCTGGTAGGCTCAGCCCCTAAAAAAAAAAATCAAATAAAAACTTAGACTAAATCACAGACATTATTCCAAACGTAAAACCAGTTCACACCAGTGGGACTTCAGCCAACTTCATCATTTTGTCTGAAACAATCAACTCTCCTTCATTGTTCAACTTCTTCCGATCCTTCCAAATCAGCAGGAGCACTACCAACTCTTAATATGTTTTAATTCTGATCACCTCTGCCTATTTTAAGTCCAGGTTTCTTTAGGTGCTATGGCGGTTACATTTTGAAAGATGCCTGCAGTGATATATTGTGCCCCATGTGCACTGACGATTCTCCATCAAGAGGTGGGATTTTGTTTCCCTCTCTTAATCTGGTAGACTTTTGTAACTGCCTCGAACAATATACTGTGATGGAAATTCAAGATTCCAAAGATTAGGTTACAGACAGCAATATGTTTCTACCTGTTTCTATGTTGGGATAAATGTCTTGGGAACCAGCCAGCATACTGTGAGGAAGCTCAGACCATAAGAGAAGGTCAAATGTAAATGTTGTGAGCAAAAAGCCCAACTGAGTCTGAAGTCAGCACAGGTGAGCAAGTGAACCTTCAGGTGAATGCATCACTGACCCTTATGCTACACATATTCTAGATAAGTCCTCATTGTGAAGCAGGGACAGACTAGTCTCATATGCCCTGCATTTTTTTAAAGGTTTTATTTATTAAGAGAGAGAAGGGGACAGTGATCAAAGTACCGCTGGGTTATGGAAGCTGCCAGGGATTGAACCTGGGATAGAACACGTGCGAAGCAAGTGCTCTACCTACTGAAGCACCTCCCCAGCTGCCGTGTGTCTCGTCTTAATCCCTGACCCCCCAAAATGCGAGCACTGGGTGCTGAGTGGTGACACAACAGCGGAGCACAGGTACTGGCGTGAGCAAGGAGCCGGGTTCAGCACCCACTCTCTTCACAAGTGGTGAAGCAAGTCTACAGGATCTATCTTTCTCTTTCTCTTACCCTCTCTGTCACCCCTCCCTCTTAATTTCCCTCTGTCCTATCAGAAAAAAAAAGTGGGGAAAATATTGCCACCAGGAGTGGTGGATCAGTAACACTGGCACTAAGCCCTAGCAATAACCTGGTAGTAATAATAAAAAAGAAAAGGAGAGGGAGAGAGAGAGAGAGAGAGAGAGAGAGAAGGAGGAGGAGGAGGAGGAGGAGGAAATATAACCACTAATATATTTCCACTGTTTTACCTCATTACATGTTCAAGCCTTCATAACAATGAAAAATGAATAGAGATGCCATCTCATATAACCCTAAAGTTCTCACTTTAATGAAATCACAACTCTTATCACAATATGTCCTCATTCATTTATATTATCTATCACAAGATTGGGAAAACCTAGACAATTGGAACTATATTTTTTCACTTGTCTATCTCTAGATCCCACTTCAGGGTAATAAGTATTTGTTGGGTTGACGAATGTTTGACAGAAATATCATGTCATTCTGCTCTACGTACCAGTGACACCTGACATCCTATCCAAAACAAGGTCAGCATAAACAACATAACTGATGTTCACTGAGCCCTACTAATGCCAGCAAATGTACTGAGGGTTTATGGGCATAGATTTATACAATGCCTATACTGGCCATAGCCTTCTAAGAGGGATACTCTTTTACTGAAGAAACAAAGAAACGAGGCACTATGTGGCAAAGACTATTGCCTAGATAGCTAATGGTATGCTCACAATTCAAACTTCTACAGACTTTCAAAGCCTGGAGCTTAGCCACTTCTCAACATGAATGATCACAGGATAGGATCTCAGACAAGAATGTAAAATCTACTTAAACTTACCTATACCTTCTGGACAGATATAAATATGAAATCTGATTAGGTTTTAGCGATGGCAAATGTAGGTGTTAAGTCGTCTTGCAGAATAAATGCTCTGTGACTGACAGCTTTCAGAAGGTGGATGGGTATAATAGTTATTAGAATCTTGTCTCTTACTTTTAATCACATCCTTCCACATCACCTTGTGACAGTGGGGCAGGGAACTTCCTGCTATGGCAGCCGGGTCCCTTTAGGTTCTGCCAAAAGGAGGTCACTGGAGGTCACTCCCAGGCAGGAGGAGGAACAGGAGGACACTTGCTCTTTACTATCCCAGTGTTGCTTCCTGTACCTTGAGCATCAGCAATCATCCCCCGTGCTATTTCTCATGCAGGCACTTCATTTCCTTGGCAGCTACTGAACCTGCTTTGCAGTTTTTCCAACACTCACAGAACCAACTCCATCATCCCCTTTATTATTTATTATTATTATTTTAATTATACCTTTTATTTATTCCCTTTTTTGTTGCTGCCCTTGTTGTTTTATTGTTGTAGTTATTGATGTCATCGTTGTTGGATAGGAGAGAGAGAAATGGAGAGAGGAGGGGAAGACAGAGAGGGGGAGAGAAAGACAGACACCTGCAGACCTGCTTCACCGCCTGTGAAGTGACTCCCCTGCAGGTGGGGAGCCGGGGGCTCGAACCGGGATGCTTATGCTGGTCCTTGCGCTTTGCACCACGTGCACTTAACCCACTGCGCCACTGCCTGACTCCCCATCATCCCCTTTAAAGACCCAGTACAGTCTCCTAATCAAAGGTCTCTCAGCCCAAGGGCATAATGTGCTTCAGACAATTACCCTTATAGATATCTTAACATTTCCTGCTTGCCTTCTCTTGTCTTTAGTTCCTAGTGAGCAAACCTGTACGTTCAATTCTCACTCTCAAAGCAAGTGTAGTTTCAATCAAATTTCTGATTGGGCTGTGATTGATGCTCTGGAGATGAAAACCACTACTCCTTCAAAGCCAGGTCCTGATAATTGGGCAAAGAAATCATCTTTTGGATGATTTCATACTTCTTTCTCCTCTTCTTGATATGCTGACCTTTTAGATCAGGTTCCATCTCCCTGGCTTTGCAACTAGACCCTGGAACCACATGAAAGCACCTGGTGATCATGAAACTTCCGTTATAATGGATAAAATTCTGTTGCCTGGGAAACACCTCTTTCCTACATTGGTGTGCTACATTCACAGTTGCAAAAACCTATAAAACAAGGACTTGTAAACACTAAATGTGTACAATTTTCATTTGGGAATCATTCTCCAGTGAAGTTTTGGGGTGGGGGATAATGATTTGGGGGTGTGCTAAGAGTTAGAAATTTAATAATGATAAATCCCTAATCCCAGTCCCCAGCTGTGTCTCCCTCACTGAGCACAATTTAGGAGCCCTAACCTGCAAATGAATGGATCATCTCAATTCAGCATGGTGAGGGTTAGAGGGGTAACATGTCCACCAGACACTAGAGTGGCTATACAATGGGGGTCAACTATTACACCATCTCTCTGATTCCTCTGCTTCCACCTTTACCACCTGTATTTTTTCCTTCTATTCTCAGGCCACTAAGGAGGAAACACTTGGCCTCTGGGGCTATGGAAAGATCTGGAAATAACTAGATGATAGCTACTTCTCCTTTATTTTTCCTTTCTAATTTTCATTACACAAGACAGAGAGAAATTGAGAGATGGTGGGGAGACAGAAAGACACCTGCAGACCTGCTTCTCTGCTCCAGAAGCACCCCCCTTGAAGGAGTGGGGGATTGAATCTAGGTCCTTATGTTTAGTAATGTGTGCTTAACCAGATGTACCACAGCCTGGCCCCTAGAAAGATCTTATTTTCCTTTCCTAAATGCCTGAAGCACTGAGTGACTGTGGAAAATTGCAATTAGGAAGACTCCTTTGATTGGCTGTGTGACCTCGGCAAGCTGGCAAGGCCTCTATGCTTGTCTTTCTTAAATGCCAATTGAAGGTAGTACAATGAACTGGGAGGAGTTGCTGGAGAGAGTTCATGAATCTATGTTTAAGAAGGTACCACAGACTTAGTTCACTGACTCTAAATGAAAATGATGTTACTTCATTGTTATTGTTTAATGAAACATGCTCATTTCATTTAAAAGCTGTTTAGTTAAAATATTTAGCTATAAATTTATGATGAGAAATATTAAAACTTCACATCTGGAGCTCCTATATCAATGGAATAAAAAGATTTTGGCCTAAAGCCAAGTTATGCACAAAAGGAAAAAGTAGTGTCTTACCGATGAATATTCCTTAAACACCTATTTCCACTTCATACCTACATTCTCAACAACAGTTAAAATTTAAATTCTCTACAGATCTTTTTTTTAATATTTATTTTATTTATTTATTCCCTTTTGTTGCCCTTGTTGTTTTATTGTTGTAGTTATTATTGTTGTTGTCGTTGTTGGATAGGACAGAGAGAAATGGAGAGAGGAGGGGAAGACAGAGAGGGGGGAGAGAAAGACAGACACCTGCAGACCTGCTTCACCGCCTGTGAAGCGACTGCCCTGCAGGTGGGGAGCCGGGGTTCGAACCAGGATCCTTATGCTGGTCCTTGTGCTTTGCGCCACCTGCGCTTAACCCGCTGCGCTACAGTCCAACTCCCAGAAGATCTTTCAATGGATACTTAAGACCTTCATTTTCTGCCCTGGGCTAGAAATGAGGATTAATTTGTTTTATAAGTAAAGGAAATGAAATGAAGATGCTGCTGACTTAAGTTGCCTAGGCTCATCCAACAAGTATTCATTCAGAAGATTTGGGATTTCACCTAAAGGCCATGATACATTACATATATATATATATATATATATCAGGGCTTCACCACTTCAGATTAACTTCCTTGGGTGGAAGAATGGGGGAAGGAGAGAGGGAGAGAAGGAAGCACAGCAAATCTCTGATATTATCTCCAATGAGGTGGGGTCTAGGCTCGAACCTGGGTCTTGAGCATGGCAAAATAGACACATTATCCAGGTAAGTTATACTGGTAACACAAGATCATAGTTTTTTTTTCATCATAAGACACTAAATAAACTCTTAAGCATAATAGAAGATAAACAATCAATGCAAGAAAGCTCTGCTATGGAATGTTGATCAAAACTATTTAAGAAATCATTTTGTTTAATTCTTGTCCTTATTTTTGCTCAGTCTACCTAACTGAAGGAAATACTGTTTTTCTTTTCAAAAGTCAACTCACAGTTTGTCAATCTTTTCTATTCTGTTAAAGTCTCCTCTCATTTATTTCCTATATATTGAGAAATAATCTTTATTTTTTTTTATGAACTCTGAGCTCAGTTTATTCTTTTTCTAGTTGATTTGCATGAAAGGCAAGGCTGTTTAAGATTTCCCTTTTTACTTAAGCTAAAGGATTTTTCACTATAAACCTCCTTCACATAACTGCTTTTCCTATGTCGTGTAAGATTCAGTTTCCATAAACTCATATTTATATTTTCCTCTGTCTCAAGATGCTTTAATTGTTCTTTGTAGCAGCATGTTGATTTCAGGTGTAGAGCATTATAAAGCAGTAGAAAAAGCTTTGCTGTGCTCCCTTCTCTCCCTCTCTCCTTCCGCCATTCTTCCACCCAAGGAAGTCAATCTGAAGTGGTGAAGCCCTGACATCCTGACATACAGATATGTATCATGGCCTTTAGGTGAAATCCCAAATCTTCTGAATTATAAAACAGTATTTCATTATACAACAGTATTTCATCTTCTGAATTATAAAACAGTATTTCATTATAAAACAGTATTTCAGGTGCAGAGCATTATAAAGCAGTATAAAACAGCATATACAACACTGTTAGTAACCAAAGGTCTAGTTTTCCTATGTGACTACTTTTACCTGACTTTCCCACTCATTGTCCCCATTTAAGAGTTTATTTTTGGTTTGCTTTTATCATTAGCATTGCTTCTTTATCTTCTGTAAGTGAAATCATAGGGTGTATGCTTTTCTTTATCTGATTTATTTGTTGGCATAATGCCTTCTAATGTCATCCATGTGGCTGCAAGTAGCAGGATTTCTTCTTACTAATCACTGAATCGTATTCCACTGTTCAGCTATAATGCATCTTCTTTATGCAGCTACTTCTCAGTGGACACACAGGCTGCTTTCAATTATTAGAAATTCTGTGAAAAGGAATATGTTCAAAGTTTGGGCAGTGGCATTCCCAGGAAAGCAGCATTTCACAGTGCAAAAGGACCTGAGCTCAAGCCCCTCGGTCCCCTGTACATGGGAGAGAGCTTCACAAGGAGTGAAATAGTGCTGCAAGTATCTCTCTCTTTCTCTGTCTCCCCTTTTGTCTCAATTTCTCTTTGTCTCTATCCAAATAAAAAACAGATACATCAAATAAAAATATCAATTAAACAAAAGTATCTGTTCAGAAAATCTGCTTATTTCATAATTGGGTTATTTGTTTATTTATTTTTTTGGTTGTTGAGTTTTATTTTTCCATTTTTCTTTTTCAATTTAGCCCATGACTCATTGGCTATTCAGAAGAATTTTGTTTACTTCACACATATTTGTGAATTTTCCAGTTTTGCTCTTGTTATTGATTTCTAATTTCATGCTTCTATGTCAGGAAAGGTAAGTGACATGATTTCAGTCTTGTGTTTCCCGGCACTGATAACAAACTATCCAAATGGAATCAAGGTGAATCTTCTGATCACATTACAAGGACAATGCATTTGGGAATAAATGGAACCAAGGAGGTGAAAGATCTATATATTGAAAGTTATAAGGCTCTGGAGAAACTCCGAAGATACAAACAAGAAGATATATCTCTTGTTCATGGTTTAAAGAAATTAATGCAAAGAACACATCTGCGCTACCCGAAACAATATATAAACTCAGTGTCATCCCTATCCAAATTCCAGTACAAGACTGGGGAGACAGAACAGTAGTAGTACAGATTTTCCATGCAAAGGTCCCAGGTTCAGTTCCTGGAACAATCAATAGCCAGAGTTCAACAATGCCCTGGCCTGTGCTATTTTTAAAGGAAATTTTCCTCAGCAATAGAAAAGACAATCCTAAGGAAAAAAAAAAAAAAGAGTTACACTTCCTGATTTCAACCATATTATGAAGCTATGGCAACAGAATTAGTATACAATAGCAAATAGAAGGATGTAAAAACCACCAGAATAGATCAGAGAACCTGAATATAAAATCGTACACTTATGATTGACTAATAGAAGACATCGATACTAACAATGCACAATGGGAAAAGATAGTTTCTTCACTATTTGACTTTGGGGAAAATCATATTCATATGCAAAAAGGAAACAGTCCTCATTTTATAGCATACACAAAAGTTAAATTACAATAAATTTTAAAGATGTATTTGCAAAACATGAGACCACACATAAATTAGAAGAAAAGTATAGAAAACCTATATTGTTATTGGTCTTGTCAATAGCTTCTTATTTGGGTGTCACAGCAAAAACACAGGCAATATGAGAGGCACCACTCTGATACCCTGGTATTTGCAGTGCTTGGGATCCAAACTAGGGTCTCATATATACAAGCACTGTGATCTACCCACTGAATCATGCCTCTGACAGTTAATAAAATAAATCCCATGTGTTTTTACTACATACACATGCAAACACACAGAAAAGTGAGGCAGTAAATGTGTTAAACTTAATTGTGACAGTAATTGCAGTGTGTATGTATATGTGTGATATATATATGTATGTGTGTATATGTATATATATAAGCTGCCACAGTGTACACTCAAATTATACTATGAAATATAGTAATTGATAAAGTGAAAAAAATTAAGCCATTTTTGTGTTTCACCATGAGAAATTTTACTTAGTTTTTGAAAATTGAAGCTACTATATTTTGATTGTTGGTAGTGGCAGTAGGTTGGCAATTTCATTTTATTCAGCCATTCATTTGTGAAGTTTTAAAGAGAAATGAACATCCTTCCCACAGGCAAACAAGTTCCTATATATCAATAAAAAGCAAAAGTCAATAATATGTATCTAGTTTATATATGTTCAGTTATATAACTGTAACCAAATGGACAGCATGCCACTGATTAATTTTGAGAGCTGCTTATTTCTCTAAGAAATTCTTTGCCCCTTTCTCCGTGTGTGTGTGTGTGTGTGTGTGTGTGTGTGTGTGTGTGTGTGTGTGTTCCTATTAATTTAACTAAAGGTTAATCTGTGTGGTAACTGACTAAAGGTGACAGAGTCCAATGCAGCATGTGTGTGACCACACTGATCTGAAGCAACAGCCAGGCCCCACATGGCAAATATTCTCCTAAATCAGCTTTAAGCACCAGGCAGAAAGTGCACGGGCATCAACAAAGGATACATCTGGTTTATTTTTCCAACTTCCTATTGACATTTTCTTCAAACTAAAAAGGAGTAGGCTGTGCTCTGCTCTTTGTGGCTCCTTTCATAGCAGATGCTACAAACTAGCTTCCTTCTCCCTTGTCTCCTTTTGTTGTAAGGGCTACGAATCCAACCACTAATTTCCCAGTCTGTTTTCCAACAAGCAGAAACCAAAGACAAAATAACCACTGACTAGTGATTAGAGTGCAATAGACTGGGATTTGGGGGGGGGGGTTGCAAAAATGTATCCATTCAAAAAGGATTTTAAACACGGATGGTATGGTCTTCTACCCATACCTATTTTTTTTCCCCTCCAGGGTTATTGCTGGGCTCGGTGCCTGCACCATGAATCCACCGCTCCTGG
This sequence comes from Erinaceus europaeus, assembly GCF_950295315.1. NCBI lineage: Eukaryota > Metazoa > Chordata > Mammalia > Eulipotyphla > Erinaceidae > Erinaceus > Erinaceus europaeus. The sequence goes on along the minus strand of NC_080182.1, from coordinate 1,205,547 downwards.
AGGCCATTTCTTCCCCCCTTTGTTGCCCTTGTTGCTGCAGCCTTGCTGTGGTTATTATTATCACCAATGTTAATGTTGTTCGTTGTTGGATAGGACAGAGAGATGGAGAGAGGAGGGGAAGACAGAGAGGGCGAGAGAAAGATAGACACTTGCAGACCTGCTTCACCGCCTGTGAAGCGACGCCTCTGCAGGTGGGGAGCCGGGGGCTCGAACCCGGATCCTTACGCTGGTCCTTGCGCCCTGCACCACGTGCTCTCGACCCACTGCACCACCGCCCGACCCCCACCAATTTTTTTATATCTAGAGTATAGATGTTTATTTGGCAACTTAGCAACCATCTTGTGTTCAAAAGGCAACCACTAGGGATGGGGAGGGGAGCTAGTTAACCCAACACCAGCTATGCCTCACTGTGTGAGAAAATTTAACTTCCATTTGCTTAAGACTTCATTTAACTGACACAGTGATGCAATCAATTTTATAATTAAGTTTATGATACATCATGGGTGAGGACTGCAATGATTACAAGTCAATAATAGTATTTTGAATAGAAGATTACAGTAATGCATCCATCAATAGGATAAGCAGTAACTGCAAAGAATAAGGTTCCACAATAAAGGAGTAGTGGAAAATTAGTATCATAGGTAAGTGTGTATCCGATTACTAATACAGCAACCACTGTAAGAGTGAATTAGAAATAGGCTAAAGAGATCAGCTACTGGGACAGGGGATATACACACAGAATGAAGATATAACTTAAAAAAAACTTTAGATAAAACATTTATCTGACAAGAGTTTTGCCCAGAATAGGACAGCCAAATGCCAACAAGTAACTTCTTACTCATCAGGTGCAAACCAGTGCCTCAGTGGTCACTACCAACACACCAACAAGAATGATTTTGAAAAGGACAGATGATAGGTTAGGGAATCGAGAAACAATCAGAACGTGCAAGTGACACAGACAGAGGTGTACTTTTCTGAACAGTTTAGAAATATCTAATCAAGCTAAATATATGCTCACCCTCCAGCAATCATACTCCTGGGTCTTTAACCAAAAGAAACATATAAAATCAAGTTATTTCCAGGCAGCTGAATCAATAATTCAATTCTGGTTTGTCAACACAACTAACTAAAATGAAGGAACAGGAATGAATTAACTACATTATGTGCGGCATCGAGGATCTCACAAATACAATGGTGAAGGAAACAAGTTTGATACTTAAGAACATATATCACATTGTCTATGTTTACTTAGGTCAAAGCAGACAAAGCTAATTTGAGCCATCAAAATTCAAGGGATTGGAGACAATTTAAGAACCCAAGAGGCACTAGAGAATTGTTGGGATGTTATCACTATTCTATTAGATATTATGTATTATCTTGCTGTTGGTTTCACAAGTTTCTGAGGCTTATCAGAGCTGTAAACTTATGTTTTGTCAAATAAAATGTTTGCCCATAGCAATTATCAAGACATGCCTCCAAGGAGATAAATTTTAGCAAGAATTCACACCAGTGAGATTATTCAAACAATGAGACACAACTTCAAGTCATTCAAATAAGAGATCTCACAAAGAACAGAAGAGCTACAGCTAGACAGGAAGTGACTGTCTTTGGAAGAATTTTCAAACGACTGCATCTAGGCTTAAGGACAAACCAACAATCTCTAAAGTGAAGCAACCTCATTTATTTTTATATTCATGACTTGGTTTAGTACCTACAAGAAACCAGACACTATTTCAGGAATAGGAGATGCAGTGGAAAGTGAGATAAAAATCTCGTCTGAATGGATCTTACAAAGAAGACCCACCCTAATTTTCTGAGTGAAAGTGACTCATGCTGAAATATTTCATCTAAGAATCATGTTAAGTGAGATCAGCCAGAAAGAGAAGGATGAATATGGGATGGTCTCACTCATGAACAGAAGTTGAGAAATAAGAACAGAAGGGAAAACACAAAGCAGAACTTGAACTGGAGTTGGTGTCTTGCACTACAGTAAAGGGCTCTGGGGAAAGAGTTTAGGGTCCTGGTGCATGATGGTGAAGGGGGACCTAGGCTGGGGGTGAGAGTGTTTCAGACAATGGAGAAGTTTTACCCTTGTATCAACAACTGTCTTTATTGTAAACCGTTATCTCCTCCCCCCAGTTAAAAAACAAGTATAAGACTGTCTTTGACTAGTCTATATATATATATATATATATATATATATATATATATATATATATTGCCTCCAGGGTTACTGCTGGGGCTCAGTGCCAGCACTATGAATCCACTCTCCTTTTTTTTTTTCATTTTATTGGATAGGACAGAAAAATTGAGAGGGGAGAGGGTATAGACAAGAAGCAAGAAAGACAGCCACCTACAGACTTGTTTGGCCTCTTGTGAAGTGGCCCCTTGCCAGTGGGGAGCCAGGGGTTCGAACCTGGATCTTTGAGCAGGTCCTTGTGGTTTGTACTATGTGTGCTTAACCGGGTGAACCACCGCCTGGCCTCTCAACTTAATATTTTGAATCAGTTTCTTTTTATTATCCCATTAACCATAGTCAACTATGTATTGAGTTTAAAAATATGTGTGTGTTTGTAAAAGAACAGACTCAAGAGTGCTTGCTAGAGTTTGTCAGTGAGTGGAAAACACATGTGTGAGATATCTCAGAGACGAAAGTATGACTGAATGGAGTGATGGGAAAAGCAAGTGTGGAGCAATAAAAAAATAAATAAAAGTATATAAAATAGTGTGTTAATAAGGCTGAAATCTTGTGATCTGCATAAATCTATTTGCATTAATGAAAAATTCCTTATGGGTCCCAACCCCCACCCTACCACCCAACCTCCCGCCACACCCACAAGATCTCACAGTGTTAAAGAAATCAGTTGTTCCAGTCTACTGCGGCGTCAACAGGAAAAACACAGCACATGGGCATCAGGGTTATTCTACATTCAAAGGACTAACCCTCAAACTGGCCACTGATCCCTCCTGGAATGACTTCCCCTCCCCACTGAGAGCTGTTATACACCATCTGTGCTAATAAGACTCCGTGACTCAAAAATCCATGGACCTCCTAGGATGACTGTGTCCTCCTTGTCTAAAAAGATCTTTAAAAATAGAAGAGATATTCTCTTTGGGGGGTATGGCTTAGTCAGAACTAGAGCCAAGAAGATAATGGTCCTTTTATAAGGCCTTACCAGGGATCATTTCTCATTGGAATTACTGAGTTTTGATTGAGGTGTGTGTGTGTGTGTGTGTGTGTGTGTGTGTGTGGCGGTGGTGTTGGTATGGTGTCCCCTCCTGTTGATAGTCAGTTTTTCACAGAGTTAAATTTCCCCCTTTTAAACAATGTCTTTCATTACCTCTCTACTTGGCAGATTCACCACTCAAGATCAAGTGCAAGCAGCCTTTTCTCTACAAAACCTTCTGTGGCTTCTCTTTCCACTCTAGAGATGAACATACTTTCTTCTGACTCCTCCAAGATTATACACAATAATTTGGCCTGCATACATTTTCAGTCCATTGAGGACTGGGAGCTTTATGGCAACAGGAACTGGTTACTCCTTAGTGCAAGGTATAAAGGAGCAATTCAATAACCATTTGTAGGATGAATGTCAGTGACCAGTGGATAAGCAGATAGTTAAAAATTGGAACTTTTGACAAGTAACTTTCCCTAAACACAATTAGGAGCTGTTAATAAATGGGGTGGAAATGAGCCATTCTCCCCTTCAAATGATCTTTGTCAGCTCTCTTGTGAAAGCCATGCTCTATCTACTATGTTCAGGGAAGTTCCTCTGTGTACAATGAGCAGAAGTGAATATCTCCAAAAATCTTCTGGGAAGTTTTCCTTTAACTGATCAAATAGACAAAGTGTCTAAAGGAGATTTGGGGTGATGACATAGAAAATGAGAGCCCTTTGGTGGTGCACTGATCAAGCACACACATTACAGTGTACAAGGGCCCTAGGTTCAAGCTCTTGGTCCCATCTTCGGGGGTGCAGGGGACCTCATAAGTGGTGAAGCATGGCTGCAGGTATTTTTCTGTCTCTTTCCCTCCTTTATAATTTTTAAGATATTTTATTCTATTTTTAATGACAGAGAGAAAGAGAAGGGTAGATACAGAGAAAAAGACCAAAGGACAACTCAGCTCTGACTTACTATGGGCTGGAGACGGGACCTGGGGCCTCCACGCCTCAGACAGGAGAGTCTTTACATAACCATTATGCCATCTCCACAGCCCTGTCTACCTCCCTCTCTACCTCCTCCTCCCTCTCAGTTTCTCTCTGTCTCTATGCAATAAATAAGTAAATAAAGATATTTGAAGATATTTGTACCACTGAATATCATTAACATCATCTCTGAATAACAAAGTTAAGGAAAGAATAATAAATCATAATAAAATAAATAAATAATAATGAATAAATAAATTAAAAAAAACTAAATTGAAGATATTTGTCCCATGGAACATACATCCTTAATATCATCTTTGAATAACTAAGTTAAGGGAAGAAAATGAATGGTTTTTCATTAAGAAGAAGCCTTGAACATATAACATGTGGTCCAGGACATGGGGCAGTGACTAGAGCAGCAGACTTGTAAACATGATCTTTAGCAATGAATATGCTAAAGGGATGCCAGTCCCTGTGTGTGTGTGTGTGTGTGAGTTTATATGTGTGTATGTGTGTGTGCCTGTCTCTACTGATCAATTAATAAATGAATGAATGAATATACAGAAAATTTAAAAAAACAGAATATCATAACATGTTGCTTTCAGTTTGAAAGCAGTCCTGGACATCTGGGAGCTGGCCTGGAGGGCTGACATGGTGTTAGCAGCTTGTCCTGGGTGCTGCTAGGAGCTTGCCTGGCATATACAGCTCACTGTTGACCTTCTGTTGAACAACTTTTTTTTTTTTTCAAAGAACTTCAGCGTAACATAAGGTAAATAAGGTTCACTGTGATGGAACAAGACAAAAGCTAGGTTTCTGTGTCGTGATATTTGAACCTGACAAAAGATATTCCCTTTCCAAGCTAAAAAAAAAAAAAGGAAGACAAAAAAGTCAGTCACACAGTGAATGATGCTCTCCTTGCTGATGACAGCTTTAGCTTGTGTGTACTCTTCTCTCCCTCCTAAGTAGGGATTGTGAAGGCAGGTCTGGCTCACGCCTGAGACACTAAAGTCCCAGGTTAAATTCTAGGCACTTCTCTCCCTCCTAAGTAGGGATTGTGAAGGCAGGTCTGGCTCACGCCTGAGACAGTAAAGTCCCAGGTTAAATTCTAGGCACTTCTCTCCCTCCTAAGTAGGGATTGTGAAGGCAGGTCTGGCTCATGCCTGAGACAGTAAAGTCCCAGGTTAAATTCTAGGCACCGCCATAAGCTATAGGTGAGCAGTTCTCTGACAATAAGCAAGCAAGATAAGAAGAAAAAAAAATTCAATGAACAAGAGGAAAATCTCTGAATTTCTAAAACTCTCCAATATAAGTTAAATCTGTTCTCCCTTAGTGATTCCTGGAGAAAACTATTTACTCTAACCAAAATTCTTCAAGTTCTTTCTGAAACTCTTACTAAGATGCCGTCCGTTCCTCATGAAGAATGCCTTCCCATTTCCTTGTGGCAATGTGCAATACAACCCCACATTATCAACTGTAGGCGCTTTCCTGCTGACCAGAGGGAGTTGCTCCCTAATACTGTTCATTCACTCAGCTATACACTACTTTCTCAAGGGTGTGAGAGCTGCATGACTCTAATATGCTAGCTATATTGATTAAATTTTACATTTCTGTCATACGATTCCAATAATTTCTGTTATTCTCCCTCAACTCAGTTAAATGGGAGTTTTTCTTTAGAAATCACCAGAGGAAAAGATTGTGGAATAAATTATCTTTAAAGAATGAAAAGAAAATAGAGAAAGCAAATAACTGGACTGTGTGTTTTCTTACTCCTTTTAATAAAAGAGGAAAATAATCTACACTGTAGATAGAGCTCTGTTGGACAGTGGTCAGACTTATTCCACAGAAGCAGTATATTTTCCTAAGATGCTCGACTTATCACCATCATTTCTCCAAGTTCTCTCTACACAAAGATTTCTCCCGGAGCTGTCACAATATTTTTCTTCCCACTACGAATACCAGAGTGCTTTCTCTTCCCAAATGCGTTTGTGTTGCATAATGTGACAGGTTATTAAATCAATTTCTCTTCCTCTCTTTAAATAAAGCACACCATCAAGTGCAGTGATCACTTAGAATTAAAGATGACAACCTAAAGATATTTGGATTCATTCTTCAGTTCTGATACACACACACACACACACACACACACACACACACACACACCTCAATCTCTCTGTCTTTGGCCTTTCACAAATTCTTTCACACACACTGTATATTAATTAAAACATTTTAATAATTAGTTATGTTTTAATTATATGAGTCTTAGTACTGGTTATGTTACATAAGTATACTAATAAATTAGTGCACACATCCATGTAAAAATAAGTTTGAAAGGCATCGGATGGACATGTGATAAAAAATATCTCATCTCCAGTCATTTCTTATCTTCTTCACAGCTAACACTTGGCCCAAAGGGTTCCATATCTCACTTGGATGCAGTCAGTCTTTAGTTAGTTGTCTCTAGCATCTGTTGTTGTTTGTGTACACTGTCTGGCAAAAGCAAATCATGCTAGCTCTTAAAATGCAGTCACTTTGCTTCTACAAACACTTGGATTACATTTGGCATCAAGTCCAAGATTCCCACCGCAGCCTCTCAGGTTCTGTGTGATTTGACCCCTTCTTGCCTCAGTTCCAGGCCTTGTCCTCTTCCTACTCTACTGCCTTCCAGCCACCTGGCATCCCTGTTATTCCTGAAATAAGTTAGTAAGTCATTCTCATGTTTCTAGACCAATATAGCTTCCTTAGAAAAGAGCTCCCTGACTTCGATTTTTAAACTAGTCCCACAGTCATTTTCCACACATCCTTCCCTGCTTCATTTTGCTCTTCATAATGCTTACCACTGCTTGACCGTGGAGGACATATTTATTGTTTATTTTCTGTTCTTCCCACTAGCACAAAAAATTGGGGCTGTGTATTTCTCCCTGGTGATTCCCAGCGATGGAACAAAGTCTAGGATATATAACTCAACAATATTCACTGAATTAATAAGAGACTGAAATGTGTACACCTACAACACTGCTTCACTGCTTATGAAGCTTTTCTTCCTGCAGGTGGGGCGTGGGGGATCAACCTGATCCTGCACACTGAATCATGCACCACCACCCTGCCCCAGTCCTGTTATCCGACAATGTTATAAATCATTACTAAACCAGCAGTAAAAGTTTAATGGGGAGTGTTAGTAAAAAAGATATCACATTCTCATGCATCAATGCATAGCCCCTCAAATTGTGATCTTTCGCCAAGCAGGACTAGTGCTCGCACTCAAGAAGAAAGTCTCTTACACCACTCTTCTGAGTGGTCAGAAGAACAGAAGCTCTTGAAGCATCAGCTATTTGACAAACGGGCCAGTCAAGATAGGAAGTGAACACTTCTGAGTTCGAATCAAGATAAAATATTTAATTAGCCTCTAAGCTGACCCTGAGAACATCTAGAGCTTCCAGAAAGGAAGAATTTTCTTGTCAGTTCTCTTTGGAGACTGCCAAACAGTGATGGCTGGTGTGGGCACAGAAGCCAGGATGGAAGAGTAAGGTTATCTGCATGGCCTCTCTGCTTCTAGTCCACAGATTAGAAAGCGTGGACCAGCTGAATGAAGTCACTCCCCGTCTATTCATCTCCTCCAAAATGGAGAGTACAAGGGATAAGGAGACTTTGATAATTCCTTACCAGGGAACCCAAAACAGGTCAATCGAAGCAGCAAGTCAGACACAAGGAGGAAACATCGCAATCTGTTAAATTTTCTTACTGAAAGTTCTCTTAGCTTACAGGGATTTAAAGAACCAAGAAGGGAGTCGGTTGGTAGCACAGTGGGTTAAGCGCAGGTGGCGCGCAACGACCGGTGTAAGGATACTGGTTCGAGCCCCCAGCTCCCCACCTGCAGGGGAGTCGCTTCACAGGTGGTGAAGCAGGTCTGCAGGTGTCTGTCTTTCTCTCCCCCTCTCTGTCTTCCCTTCCTCTCTCCATTTCTCTCTGTCCTATCCAACAACAATGACATCAATAACAACAACAATAAAACAACAAGGGCAACAAAAGGAAATAAATAAATATTTTTTTAAAGAACCAAGAAGACCCGGCTGGTCAGCAAATTCATTCCTATTATGTTTCTTAAATATTTTATTTGTTGAGTTATTGGATACAGATAGAGAAAAATAGAGAGGGAGGGGAGATTGGGTGTTAAGTTCACCCCCACATCAGCATTGCCCAGTAATATATCTTCTATTTACAGAACACAAGGTGATGTACTCATCATGCTGGTACTACATGCATAACCGCCTTTAAACTTGTATCATTCACTGTACCTCATACACCATTCAACAATTATTTTTAAAATATATCACTTTATTTATGACAGAGAACAAGAGAGAGAGACCAGGTCATCACTGACATAGATGGTGTGAGAGATCAGACCTAGAACATCCACTTAGTCACCTACAAATTTAGTGATCACTAATTGTTTTTCTTTTTTCTTTTCTTTCCCCTCCAGGGTTATTGCTGGGCTCGGTGCCTGCACCACAATGGACAGCACCAGGGAGGGATCTGTGGATGACGGAATGGTGATATCGTCTCACTCTCTCCTTCCCTAGGAAGATGGTCAGCAAAATTGTGTATGTACGAGGCTCTGGGTTCAACTCCATGGTGTCTCATAAAAATAAAATAATCTTAACCCAGGTCATGGCAGACACTCAGTGGGTGGTGATTATGCCTTTCGGAGAAAGGCAGTGAAAGATAGGGGCAGTACTGTTTCAGGAGTTCGATTTATTACAACTCCCCCAATTACTGCTATGACACAGAAAGCTACTTAACTCTGCTGTGTCTCTATGAAAAATATATACAAAAATCTGATCAGTTGAGTGGCTTTGATAATGAAATACAATGGCACAGATGAAGTGCTTAGCAGATTCCTTAGAGACATTGACTAACTACTCTCAACAGAGTGAACACATCAAGCAATCACCCAAACAAAGATGAAAAAAGGTCAGATGGACTGAAATCCCCAAATAAGTAGTTTTCCTAAGGTGGTGGTGATAAACAGTGAGTTAAGTTAAACAGGAAAGCAGGCACCTAAGAACAGTGTTGAAAACATTTCTTTTGAGTAGTAATAGGGGTTTGGAGCTAGAGCTGATGGGATGTCAATCACAACTGCCTCCTCCAGCCCTTTCCCAGACCTCAAGTTCCACCTTTCAAGTACTTACCATGGAACTTAAGGTCAATTCATAAACACCCATGGCAACTAGCCTTCAGCCTGAATGCTGGGAGTGTATTTGATAATTCTTCCCATGTCACAGTGATTTTCTCTCTAGGAGACCAGACATCATTCTTACAACCAATATCATCTTTAGAGCACACAAGAGAATGAACAGATCTCTCTCTCTCTCTCTCTCTCTCTCACACACACACACACACACACACACACAAAATTCTATTGGATTTGTTCTCTTCTCATTTGCAACCTGTAAGTTCTGGTCTTGTGTGATGCTACTGTGAGCATTATGGCACCAACAGTTTAGAGACTTCAGCAGTACAAAAGGCCCTAAGTCACACATAACACAACCCAGTCATCTTCTTGAGGTCCCAGACATGGCATGCAAAGGGACTATCACACAACCACACAACCACAGTTTCTGGTTCTTAGGATGTAAACTCTGGTCCCAGGGAGGAAACATTTTTCTAGTTCTAATAATCTACTATGCTTTTCAAATCTACTTAATTTCCAGAGTAATACTTTTAATATTACCAACATCTATATCCTTTTTTTTATTCTATCAAGAAATTATGTCTATGAAGAATGTGTTATGGGGGAGGTAGAAAGCACATCAAAGACCTCCCCCCTCCATGGGACTTCGATGAGAGCCCACAGTGGAAACTTTGTGAACAACTGAAGAAAACTATTTATTTCATTTTATTTTTTATTCATCTGTCATGCTAGGTGTTAGTTCCAAAATGCAGTAAGTCAGCAAAGTGTGAAGAGAAAATCTTTGGAGAAAAGAGTTTGTTTGTGATATCCAAAGGGAGTACTTAATTGACTGGGCTCTCATTTTTCAGCTCTTTTTACTTCTCAGTGTCCTCACTGGAGAGTGTAACCACATTTCAGATACCTAGCCAGGGGAAATGCAGGAGTGTTGTCTGAACTCAAACACAAATCCAGAACTCAAATCCAGAGATGCTGGAGTAGGGCACAAGAGAGAAGCTGACTGGTTAGCAGAGAGCACAAGACAAACTTGGGTGTTGGCAGCAGCTGCACATCTCAGTAGTGTTAGAAAGGAAAGGTGAAGACTGACCAACACACAGGTACTATCAACACAGAAAGGTGGCCACTTCATTCAAAGTCATCACCCTCATGTTCCAATGGACCTGACACATTTTCATAAAATTCTGACATTCTGGAGTAATTGGGGGATTGTGTATCTCAGGTATAGGGACACTGATCTTTGAGGCTTCATCCTCATGACTTGATACAGAAAAGGCTGGTCAATCAGTCCTTCCCTAAGCACAAAAGGGACCTGTCAGAACTTTGCTATGAGCCTTCTAGACAAAAAGAAATTTGCTTGACAATGGTTACAGTCTCCTTCTTTCAGAATGGGCAAATGTGCCATCATGAATCTGTATTTCTTTTTCTGTGCCGTTAGAAGGCCTGCTACATTCCAGGGCAATGGACCTCTGGGTTGACAGCAGGTGAGAGAGAAAATGAAACAATGGAGAGGTGAAATAGCCGTGTATTTGTAGCAATGTAAATATAAAAGAGTCATATGCTCACTTGAGATGGTTGATCCACTACACATTCAGAAGAGAAAGAATTATTTTTTCTAATTTTTATTATAAACTGACGATCATGGTTTACAAAATTATAAGACTTTAGGGTATAGTTTCACATCCACAGAAGTGTGTGTGTAATTCACTGCACCCATCACCAAGGTTCTGTGCCTTCTGCCCCCACCTGATAACCACCACAGTGTTCATAATGTCTAAGAGACAGTTTAGTTACTGTTTTTTTTTTTGCAAGTTCATTTGCTTTAGTCATCTATCTTACATATGTGAACAAGACCATATATAGTCATCTTTCAGCTGTTTACTTAATTCACATAGCACAATCACCTCCAATTCTATCCATTTTGACCCAAATAATGTCATCTTTTTAAAGTGGAGAGTAATATTCTATTGAATGTATATCCCATAACTTCTGTATTTGCTCAGCCCTTAATTGATGTTCAATATTTTGGCTATTGTAAATAGTGGAGCTATGAACATAGGACTGCATACATGCTTTCTGATTAATAGTTTCATGTCATGCATATAACTGCTGGGTCATTATATATTTTTATTTTTATTGGATTAATAATTCTCCCTACTCTTTTCAGTAGGGTTGCAGTAGTTTACATGTCCAGGTATGTTAGAGTTAAAAGAAGAAGAGATTTAAGGCAGGCCCTTGTTTTGAGACCTTTTTCCTCGGATCATCACGTGACTATCTAAATTTCAGCCCTCTTTTTCTAAGACGCGGCTTACTTTTTATTGGACTTTGATATCTTTGAGGACACAAATGCCATCTTTTCCATAGTACTCAACAGATGCTGGAGTTAATTTCAGGTCTGTGCGTCCTTTTCACAGAGCACTGGAGTAATTCAGATAAATGTGTTAGATGTGTCCTATAGGGTGCTATGCTAACATAAACAATCAGAAACATACATTAAAATCTATTGATAGGGGGTCGGGCGGTGGCGCAGTAGGTTAAGCGCATGTGGTGCAAAGCTCAAGGACCAGAGTAAGGATCCCGGTTCGAGCCCCCGGCTCCCCACCTGCAGGGGAGTCGCTTCACAGGCAGTGAAACAGGTCTGCAGGTGTCTATCTTTCTCTCCCCCTCTCTGTCTTCCCTTCCTCTCTCCACTTCTCTCTGTCCTATCCAACAACGAACAACATCAACAATGGCAATAATAATAACCACAACGAGGCTACAACAACAAGGGCAACAAAAGGGGGGAAAAATGGCCTCCAGGAGCAGTGGATTCATGGTGCAGGCACCGAGCCCAGCAATAACCCTGGAGGAAAAAAAAAAAAGCAAAAAAGGAAAAAAAATCTACTGATAACTGATGCTTTTGATGTAACCACATTAGTGATCATTACTGTTATTAATATATTAGCAAATTTCACCACTGCATATGATTCATCAAACATGTTTTCAAATGGAACTGATCAAAGATCAGGGGGCTGAGTGGTGGAGCACTCGGTTAAGTGCAAGGACTAGAGTTCAAGTCCCCACACCCCACCTGCAGGGAATCCACTTCACGAGCAGGGAAGCAGGTCTTCAGGTGTCTATATTTCTTTCCACCTCTCTATTTCCCTATCCTCTCTCAATTTTTCTCTGTCCTATCCAATAAAGAAAAAAAATGGGGGGATGGCTGCCAGGAGTGATAGATTTGTAGTGCCAGCACCAAGCCCAAGGAATAACGCTGGTGTAAAAATAAATAAATTAAATTAAATAATTTAAAAATAATCGACCAGAGATCATACTTAGATATTTCTATGGAAGTGTTCAATAACCTTCAAAAGTAAAAGTAAATGGAATCAGAGATGACTAGAATGACATCCTAGTAGTATGGGGACAGGGTCTCTGCCAATGACTATGATATAAGGGCCTTAGTACTGCTTCAGGGAGAGGATCTAGAGTGCCCACAGAATAGAGTACATGTTGCAAAAACCTGAACAAAAGACTTCAGTTGACAAAGACCCTGTGACTTCTGTGTCTCTGGGCAACATTAACTTAGGTTGTGTGGCTTTGGCATTTAGTTCTGAGAGTCATGGTAATCACCAGTTGGTGGGAGTAATGATGTCTACTCTTCTTTTTTTAAAAAATATTTATTTATTTATTTATTTATTCCCTTTTGTTGCCCTTATTGTTTTATTGTTATAGTTATTATTGTTGTCGTCCTTGTTGGGTAGGATGGAGAGAAATGGAGAGAGGAAGGGAAGACAGAGAGGGGGAGAGAAAGACAGACACCTGCAGACCTGCTTCACCGCCTGTGATGCGACCTCCCTGCAGGTGGGGAGCCGGGGGCTCGAACTGGGATCCTTGTGCTTTGTGCCACATGCGCCTAACCCGCTGTGTCACCGCCCAACTCCCAAAGTCTACTCTTCTATGAGAAATGGAATGTGTTGTGCATTATCATTACATTGAACTTCACTATCTACTATCAGCATACATAGCCAGGAGTGGAAAGACTGAAAAAACAAAAAGAAGTATTATTATTATTATTATATTATATTTATATTATATTATATTATATTATATTATATTATATTATATTATATTATATTATATTATATTATAATTATATTATGCTATTTATTTTGTCACCACAGTTTGAAGCTTAGCACCTGAATAATATCACTGCTGCTGGTAGATTTCTTTTTCCATTTTCCCTTTCTCTCCCTTCCGTTTCCTAGCTAGAAGATAAAGGACAAAGAGGGAGAGACACAGAGGGAGAAAGAGGCAGAAGGAGAAAAGGAGGCATCTCAGGATCACTCCACTGTCCGTTAAGCTTCCACCATGGAGGTGCTCGCACAGGTCAGCTGGGGGCTCTGAGTGGAGGTCTCACGTGGTAAAGACTGTGCTCTACTCAGTGAGCTTGCTCCTGGCCCCCAGAGTGTCTTTCTAAATTAGCAGAGTTAAGGGGTGGATTTGAAGCTCTCAGTTGGGAATGTATTTCCAGGTTACACATTTCCCCTCCCTTCTGACAAGTACAATCACGACCACTAAAGATTTACCGTTTCACCCAAGAAAAATATGCCTCCATCTCTCTATGAAATGGAATGAAAGAATAACCTCTCTCCTGTCTTCTCCTTTCTGTCCTCTGCACACAGTCTGTTGTTGTTTCAGCACAGGGATTTCCAGATTTTCAAAGATATACAGGTTTGTCTTTATTTATTTATTTATTTTTTAACTTCTGCTATCATTAACAACACAGAAGGTCAAGCCTGTAGGTCCTTCGGAGACTAAAAACCTATTTTTATGATTCACTTTAGCAGTCAAATAGTTTTCTCCCACTGCTAACAGGGTCTGGCCAATGAAATGAGCAGACAGCTCCCCGACATCTGGGCAGACCATCTAAAGACAGTTACAAACTATTGTGGGCGTAACCAGAGCTGAAATTAGGGCAGCACAGGGCCTTTCCCTTCTGGAATTCCATCACAAAAACGCAGGCCAGCAACCACAGTACACATGGCACTGAGTGCAGACACCCAGGTAAGGATCCTGGTTTGAGCCCCGGCTCTCCACCTGCAGGAGGGTCGCTTCACAAGCAGTGAAACAGGTCTGTAGGTGTCTATCTTCCTCTCCCCTCTCTGTACTATCAAACAGCAATAACAATAACAACAACAACAACAACAAGGACAACAAAAACGGGGAAAATGGCCTCTAGGAGCAGTGGATTCACAGGGCAGGAACCAAGCAAGCCCCAGTGATAACCCTGGAGGGAAAAAAAATGTTTTACCAGTGATACCATCCACTTGGGTGTGGCTAGTTACACTCTTACTGAACAGCACAGAACAGTCTCTAGAAAAAGAATCTTTGTCCATTTTTTTTTGTATATGTAAGTACTAATTTATCACTTCTTGGTATCACTTTCTAACATCCCTGCTTTTGTATTTATGCAATAATGCATGATATAACATTATATAAAATCCAGATGTATGTCATGTTAAATTAATGTATATATATTTACTTCATTCATTTCACCATTTAATGTCCAATCCCATAAATTTACTTCATTCATTTAACCACTTAATGTCAAATCCCATAACTCATCATTCAAAAGACTCCTTTTACCTCCCTAAACCCTGTCTCTTGCTTCCCTTTCTAAGGAGCTTATTTTTGCTTTATTTATTTGAGTACTCTGTGTGTACAGGTGAGTGAAATCACACACTGCCTGTCTTTCACCAGCTGACTTATATCACTAAATGTATTAACCCACTAGGGCCATCCATGTTGCTGCAAATGGCCGCATGTCGTCATGTTATCTTTCTTGTTTGAGTTGGGCAGTAGTCTGTCGTGCTACATATGTACTACAGCTTAATTTAGCCACCTGCCAATGGGCACTTGAGTTATTTCCAGTTTTCTTGCCAAACTTTAAACTTTTAAAATTCTCTCTAAAAAAAAAGAGCTTGTCTTATTTTTTTTCCTCTCTCACTGGACACACACATACCCCAATCTCTTCATTATGCTAAGCAATTTAGCCTCAAGATTTTTTTTTTCCTATTCAATTATTCAAATAACCAATTCCCCAATTAAAAAGAAAAAATACTCATGGAACAGATATCACTAATGTGAATTCTTTTTTGCAAAGCTTTCTTTCAAATATGTACAGAGGGCTATCTAAAAGACTTAGAGGGGACAAAGACAAAAAAAATGCACAAAGCAGTTAGACTCATTCCATTGCACTGCCTGTGTGTTTGCTGATCTTATCCACAAAGCACAAATAGTAGCTATGTGGTTTAAATAGACTTTCAAGTACTTCCAACTTGGAGCATACATAGAACCATTTGTTGAACTTGTACCAAATAATAGCTGTTAGCACTAAATTAGTACATACGACTTGATGACTGAATGATTACCCAAATTACTGTGAGTTGTCAGGTCTATGGACTGATGCTTTACCTCTTTTTCTCAAAAGCATCACTTTCTCTACAAATCTTGTTAATGGACTCCCACTGAGGTTAAGTCAGTAGAAGGACAGAGATTCAAGAACAACACGAAAGAGGATGCCACCATCTTTTTCTGCCCCTTGCAGGCCTCAGTGCCAGCTCTGTCTGCATTTCCTCCATCTTCAGCTCTTGACAGACATACCCTTCCTCCAAGGGTCCATTTTCTGTTTGGTAGCGGGCGCTAGTATCTCTTTTTTGTCCCACCTCCCCTAACTCTGCACCCCAGGGTATGTGGGTACATGTTTAACAACCAGCTTTCTGGGCAGAAAAAAAGACCATAACTTAAAATGTGAAAATACTAAAACCGAACCTTCAACGACTGCTGACAACTCAACATTCCACTCTCACAAGCTGGCTTCAGCACAACACAACTCCATCCTAAGCAAAGTCACAAGTTTCTGTTGCCAATAACAACAATAAGATGATGCTCCCCTCATCTTATTTAGTTCTTCAGTACTTTTTAACTCCCTTGTCACCAGTATCTGAATTAAGTCATTTTTATTAGCTGTCACTCATGCATTTTGCTTACTCATCTGTGTTCTAAATACATATTGTTACACATGCACATTTGGGTGGAGGCTGCAGTGAGTCTCGTGCATTCAGAGCTGTAGGTGTGAAACTGCACCCTGAAATTTAAAAAATTTGTAAACCAATATTACACCAATGATGATGAAATAAATTAGATGCACAATTTGATTACAGAAGTGTTTTTACAAGTGCCAAAAAAAAAAAAAAATCACTCATTTCGGTAAGCTAAAGTTCAGCTGACATGATTGTTTTTTAAAGAGCATACTTTTCAAATGAAGGGAGCAGGCAATCAATTGACACTGATTACAATTATAAATTTCTTATCTGACTGTACATGAGTAACAAAAAAAAAAAAAAGCACGTGCAGTATCCAGCCCACACTCTGAGAAACGCTGTAGTGGAACACTGGAAAAGCAGCTGGGCAGCACGCGGCAGTAGGTACCCACTTACCCATCTTTTGTTGTCCTCCCTCCACTTTGATGGAAGGCCCCCAAAGAAGTCATTCAAAAAGGAGGAAAAGGCTTTCTGCACAAAGATGTACACTGCAGCATTATTTAAAGAAGAGTATTTTTTAGAAACAACTTCAAAATAAAAAAAAATAGCAGAATGATTAAATAAATCCATTTGACAACAGATGATGCAGCTTTAAACATGACAGTTATGAATACTACAGACTGCATGGGCTACTACTAGGGAACAAAATGAGGAAAGAAAAAATGCCTGCATGAGAAGAATCACATAAGAATATGAATAGCAGAAGGAAAAAATTTCAAAGAAATGCATACATATAATGACTGGATTCCATATGGAGGTATTCAGATAGGAACTTCTTTCCTCTGATTTTCAAACACGACTTTCTAATGTAGATACTGCATTGAGTTTTATTAAAAGGAAAGTAAAAAAAAGCAAATGCACCAGCACAGGCACTGAGAATAGTTACAGAAAGAGCACGCCTAGGAATGTTGGTTCATGTTCACGGAGTAAATCCTGAAAAGGGGGCTGTTGGGATAAATTAAGATTCCCCAAAGTGCCCAAGTGTAGTTCACCCCGCCCCCTCCCCATTCATATTGCCTTCTCATTTGAATCTCATTGCCCTCCCACCTTGCCCAACAAGCCTCCCTTTTTTTAGGGGAGGGATTCCTAGGTTCCCATGAGTCCTCTTTCTACTGTGGAAGGGAAGACATGTTCCCCTGGAGGAACACATCCAGCTTTTGCAAACAGGTGGGAGATACAATTAAGGCTTCCAGAGACTTTCAAGGGATCCAGAGCAGTGCTGTCTACTCCTGCTCTCTCTCCTCTGTCTAACCCCCTTATTCAGGTCCCACTGAGCACCTGCCCTTATAAAAGGCATGCTGAAAGCCACGCTCAGCCCTCTCCCGTCATCCTCCTCAGGCCACATGTGCAACTGCACCGCTTTCTCAGGCTGGGCACTGAGGAGTAGATAAACAAAGACAAATTTTCAAAGCTTAAAAAAGTCAGCTCTCAGTCTTATTTAATTTGTTTTCACTTTTTTTTTCTTATCCCCATCCAACACACACACACACACACACACACACACACACACACACACACCGGGGCCTTGTGCATCCCTGATTCTACCGCTCTCAGTGGACTGTTTCTTCCCTTTTAAATTTCAGATAGAGACAAAAAGGGAGGGAGAAAGTGAAGATCAAGGAGGAGAGATACCACAGTATCACCCCACTAGAGCTTCCCCAGGTGCTGTATCCAGTGTGGTGTCCAGGATTTGAACTTGGGTCCACACATGGCAAAGTGTGTACTTTTATCAGGTCAGCTATGTCCAAGCACATCTTTCTAATTTTTAAATACAAAAACAGAACATGATGGAAGAACTCAACCAGACTATAGCAGTGTCCAATGTATACATATATCATAGTTTATACCAGAAACTACATACTAGTGAATATATAATAGAATATAATGCATAAAACATGTATATTATACAACATATGACTAAATAGTAGTATATAACTACATGTACTATAAGCAATAGTCAGCTTTGAAATTCAATAGCTTAAGCATAAATACTAGATATTCTGCTAACCAGCTGAATAATCTTGGGCAAATCCTGCTTCCTCACAGGATTACTGGGAGGACTAAATTAGTTACTTTGTGTAAAACGTCTCAAACATTGCCTAGCATTAGATAAGCACCTATGGAAGTTTAACTAAAACTGTGTTTTGTTCTCCCTCCAAATATTAAATGGTCAGAGAAACATCTGCCAAATGCAACACAATCAAAACAAAGAGCCCCACTGCTCTTCTCTACTGGGTTCATGAGAAATCAGAAGCTAAAAGAGTACATTCTTCTTGGAATACCGGAGAGAAGAATACCAGGGTTGTCTCTTACTAGAGCAAAGGTCATGGTTATTGGAGAATGGTTCATGCCAATATTGCCCCATAAGCTGTGGGGAGCCAGCACAGCAAGGAGTGTGCATTCTGAAACACTCCACCTGTGAGGGTATATGATATGCACAGTTTGGAGGCTGTCTGTATGTTTTGGCTTTTGCAAGCTCCCTTCCAAAGCCAATTAAAATTGCATGTGGGTACTGTGAGATCATAGCCCTCTTCTCTCTGCTTCTGCCACTCAAATCTTCTCACTACTCATTCCACACATGGTTCCCAAAGATAGGATTCATCTGTCTATGATGCCCAATCAAATTAAACTATGTCCAGTTCTGCTTCATCAACTTATCAACTTGTACTGAATCACTTCTTTAGGACCAAGATTCCATTATCATCTACTGTGCTCCCAGATGGACCCCTTTGTTTTCTGGCTCTTAGATTGACAACTTGCCCTAGAACCTTTGTCTCTCCATGGACCAAAGCTTCATCCTGAGACAGCTTCTCTCCAAACAGATGTTTGACTGAAGGTTGGCCTTTAGTCATGATCTCCATTCTTCAGTTCAGGCCAACCTCCCTGAATAGGAAATTAAACAGTCCACTTTGCAAGAACAAAGCTTGCTCCCCATTTTAGATTCATAACCAGGGATTCCAGGCCTTTTCCTATCAGTCAGCCTGGTTCCTTCCCTCATTCAGGGCTTTCTAGAAAAGGATGCCAATGAGTGAGTATATTACATCTTGATTACTAGATGCCTCCTTCTCAATCCCTTAAAACTTAGTTCCTCCCACAGAATTCTAATTAACCATAACATAAGCTCTGACTTGACTGGCCATTAGACTTAATGACTGGAACCAGTTCTTGGAGCATCAGCTTTCTCAAGCCAGCCCACTCTGGGATATGGACTTACTTATGTCTTTACCTGACTCTCTTGCTGCCTGCCTTTTGACAATAATCAAGCATGGGAGAATAATATACTATAAATATTGTTTATATACATATATATATATATATATAGAGAGAGAGAGAGAGATCATATAGAGGGGCCTGGTGTTGGCACACCTGGTTGAGCATGTTATAATGTGCAAGGACACAGGTTCAAGCCCTCAGTCCCCACCTGCAGGGGGAAAGCTTTACAAGTGGTGAAGCAGGTCTGCAGGTGTCTCTCTTACTTTTTATCCCCCCCCCTTCCCTCTCAATTTTTGGCTGTCTTTATCCAATTTGTAAATAAAGATAATAAAATTATATTATATACATGTAGAAATTAGGCTTACAAATTAAAGGAAATATTAAAATCTCTATAACATTCAAATACCCACATCAAGTATCATAATACAAGCACATATTCATTTCTAGAATCTCCCACTGCAGCCAAACAAGCATCTGAAGATGCTAAAAACATTTCCAAACAAATCCTCCAGCCATGCTTTGCCATGTTCTCGGACGTGCCTACCTCAAACCATTGCCCATGGGACTGCATCTTGAGGATGACACAGGGGTCGGGCTTGGAAAGGGCATCTCTGTCAGAAATGCCCTTGCACGCCACTCGGAGCTCAACTTTGGTTAGACAGGGGCTGTTAAAGATCCCCAGAGTGTTGGCAGCCGACTCGTAAATGTTGCTCATCTTCTTCATTCTGTTTCAGGCAAGAAAAAGAAAGGAGGTAAGGAGTGCCACTCACCACAATATCTGTCAGAAAAGACCGCCTCCCAGCCACAGTTGACAAAATAGCTCAACACACAGTTTTAAATATTGAATGCAATTATTCCTTTCCACCAGAATGACTCAGTTCTAGTGAAACACACACACGCACACGCACACACACACACATACACATGCACCAACAGGTGCTGGTTCACTTAACTAAAAACACTACTTTCCTATAGGATTTGTACAATTTTGCATGGTAAAAAATTTAGCTTGTAAAATAAAATTAATGAACTGGTGCAGTATTCTGTAAACTGTAATACAGTTCTATACTAAGGGCATGGCTTGTGTGAGATTTTACAGGTTGCTGGTTAATCAGTATAATCACATCCCACATATATATTCTTTAAGATTTCATAAATAAGTCAGCACTTCTCTTCTTCTTAGTCATGGCACAGGGAAGCATAAAGTCCTACCAGAATAAATATACTGGTGTATTTAGTACAGCACAGCATATAAGAAACAGATTCCTGGTCCACCTTCTCAAGAAGCCATCACCAGCTAGCTCCAAGGAAAAGACCAGTATTTGTTTCCTTGTCCCCTCCTTCCCTGCTCACACCTGCCACAAGAGAGACTCATAAGAAAAGCATCACAAAGCCACTGACCTCAGGGAATCATCAACTTCAGGAAAGCACTGCAAGTCCTACCCATTTCCATACAATAACTTGAATGCATCACAGACACTCTAGATTATAAAAATCCCTCAGAAGCCAACAGCACAGTCCTACTTCTCTGAGGAGGACTAGGCCTGTAAGATCCAAGATTCTCTTAGGAGCAATTGTAACATCCTCACAAAAAATATTTTCCTCTGTAGATTCCTCAAGCACACCCGACTCCTATAGTATAGTTTCTTTTCTTTTTTTTTTTTTCTTTGCTTCCAGGGCTATCACGGGGGTTCGGTGCCTACACTATGAATCCACTGCCCCTGGAGGCTGTCTCTTCTTTTGTTGTTGTTGCTGTTAATGTTATTGTTGTTGCTGCTGATTCTGTTGTTGTTGGACAGGCCAGAGAAAAATTGAGTGAGGAGGGGGAGACAGAGAAGGGGAAAGAAAAGATACCTGAAGAAATGCTTCACTGCCTGTGAAGCGACCTCCCTGCAGGCGGGGAGCCAGAGGCTTGAACTGGGATCCTTGTGTGGGTCCTTGCACTTCATACTATGTGCGCTTAACTCTTAACCCAGTATAGTTTTGTTATTGGTACAATGAATATAATCCATTCCTCTTCCTTCAGAAATTTCCCATGATACCTGGTATCATAACAAGTTTAAATATGCTATTCTACTTCACTGACTTGGTGACATCTATGCTTCAAGGATGACAACACACACACAGACACACACACAGACACACACACACACACACACACACACACAGCAGTGGTCTCTTCAAACTTGGTAGGTAGCTTCATGACAAAGCCAAGCATTTCCAACTAAAAACAGCTCTCACCCATGGAAAATATCACTGGAATTTTCTTTCCTAACATTTATAAAGTTCTGTGTCTACTATTCTCCCTCTTTCCTGTTTTTTTCTTTCTTCCTTCCTTCCATCCTCTCCTCCTTCCTTCCTCTCTTCTTTATTTCACATTCCAACCCTGTGGTGAACTATTTATCTAATAATTAAGAACATGTGTTTTCTCCTATATACGCTGAGAGAACATTACACTGAATACTAAAGTTTTGTCCCAAACAAGCGTGAAAGACCAGCGTGAAAGAGTCTTGATACCAAATCAAGTTTGTAATCTTCTCTGGTAAATAAAGTTTTTTTTGTTTGTTTGTTTTTTGCCTCCAGGGTTATTGCTGGGGATCGGTGCCTGCACCACAAATCCACCGCCCCTGGAGACTACTTTTTTCCCCCCTTTTTTTGTTGCCCTTGTTGTTTTATCATTGTTGTGGTTATTAGTATTGTTGTTATTGACGTCATTGTTGTTGGATAGCACAGAGAGAAATGGAGAGAGGAGGGAGAGATAGAGAAGCAACCCCCTGCAGGTGGGAAGCCAGGGCTTGAACCAGGATCCTTACACTGATCCTTGCGCTTCGCGCCTTGAGCATTTAACCCACTGCGCTACCACCTGACTCCCTAAATAAAGTGTTACTGGGAGACAAGCAAATCTGTCCATTTTCATACCGTACTTGGTTGCATGGCTGCTTCCACTTACAAGTGCTTGAATGGAACAGTTACTTGCATGTGATTACATGGTCTACATAGCTTAAAATATTTACTACCTGGACTTTTCCCAAAAATGTTTTCCCACCTCTTAGGTAAGAAGAATTTGTAGTTACTACTACATCCAGAGCCAACAAGCCTGAGATGTCAACTTTCCAACTGCAATAATCAGGGGATTTTTTTTTTTTAATATATGAGAAAATTCAAGCTCAGAAGGGATTGGCACCTTTCTCATGTCACACAATTACTCTAATGGCAAGTGGAGAAAAGGAATAGACATGGCTTTGTTTCCGTTCAGTGTTGGAAGTATGTAGTGAATATTCTATCTAATTTTTGAGGAGGACAGTTTCTTCTTCAATCAACAGCTTCTTCAATTCAGCTTCTCTTGACACATCAACTGGTTCCTTGGAATCCACATTGCTCCTCTGAAGCTCTGAGTGACCTCTCCAATCTCTGTGAGGCATAGCTATCTCCTCTAAGTGTTTCTACCTTCTAAGTGTGTGGCTGGGTCCATTTCCTTTCTATTTATTTTATTTTATTTTTTTAAAGATTTGAATTTTCAGAGCATTTTAGGCTCATGGCAAAACTGAGAGGGGAATTCAGTGATTCCCCACATGCCCCTCCTCCTACACAAGCATCTTAGTTCCACTGTCATATCCCCCACAGGAGGGATGCATTTGTTAGAACAGATGGACCTACACTGGCACATCATTATCACTGCAAGTCTACAAGTCTACATTAGGATCTGTTGCTGGTGTTATACTTACATAGGTTTGTCCAAATGTATGACACCAGTATAGTGTCACAGAGTACTTTCACTGTCCTAAAAATCCTCTGGGCTCTCACTCTTCATCTCTTCCCTCTAGAAAAATTCTCTTACTCCTAATGTCCAGTCACCTTAGCTTCTATTGTATCCATAATTTTGTATTTTCCAAGAGATCACACAGTTGGAAACACACAGAATTCTTTTTAAGATAGGATATAGGGAGTCAGGCAGTAGTGCAGAGGGTTAAGTGCATGTGGCACAAAGCGCAAGGACCAGCCTAAGGATCCCTGTTTGAGCCCCTGGCTCCCCACCTGCAGGGGAGTCGCTTCACAAGTGAAGCAGGTCTGCAGGTGTCTATCTGTCTCTCCCCCCCTCTGTCTTTCTCTTCCCCTCCTCTCTCCATTTCTCTGTCCTATTCAACAACAACATCAATAATAATTATAACAATAAAAAACAACAAGGGCAACAAAAGGGAACAAATAAAAATGTTTTTAAAAAATTTTTTTAAAGAGGATACGGAGTTCTGGTGGTAGGAACTGTGTGGAATTGTACCCCTCTTATCCTATGGTTTTGCCAATATTACCATTTTATAAAAAAAAATCCTTTTAGGATAGAGACTACATCCTGTACTTCATTTCCTCCCCTATAATTTATATCTTGATAATAATTTGGATGGATTGCTGATAAGACCAATGTAAATCTTCGATTCTGTGAGATGCAGTACAAGATGGAAATGTGGGAATACCACAGCTATTAACTTCCAACATTGCACAGTTATATCTAGGCCTTGGCTTACTTTTCTGTCCACGAACAAATAACCCCTGACTGATGTTTATGAGCTCCTCTGATAGCCCAAAGGTAACACCAGTCCTGACCTTGACGTTGGAGGTAGTAAATAGGTCTGTGAAGTCAAATGGTTTGGATGTGGTCCACCTGAAGCTCACTGATGAAGGAGATCAGAAAATATAGCTCTGTCAGTGAGTGATCAGGAACCTCCAGCTTCAGATAAGCAGAGTGGACAAGTAATTTCACACTCTGTTAGAGAACAGGATCGACATGGCCAGATTACCAATACATCTTCCATGGCCTATTTAGACCCTCTTTGCTGCCTTTCATACAATACCCCGGTTTTATGGAGACGGGTGTCTGCTAAGAACTATTTTGATGAAAGCTGACTTTTGAACAATTTTAGAATCAAATTGTAATTGTTCTTTCACTCAGATAACTAAAGTTAAAAAGAAGAAAAAAAAAAAAAAGAAAGAAAAAGAAAAAAAAATCCAAACTACCACTGCAGCATATCATGCTCTCCCAATAGGACAGGCTGATCCTGAAACTGAATTGGTTTCTGAATGAGTTGCAAACAACTCCAAGACAACAGAGAGCTCCAGAGCTGAGGGGATCAGCTTGAGTTCACAGGGGAACCGACTGAGCAGAGCTTGTCTTAAACCTGTATTAGGAATAAGAGCATAATCACTGTATTAGGAATAAGAGCATAATCACTGAAACTGTATTAGGAATAAGAGCATAATCACTGTTCTTGCTTTCACATTATTTGGCCTTTTGAATTGTGGCACATCCAGAAAAGGCACGTATGCTGGATGTCTCTGTGACATAATATTCCCCTCTCAGTTGAAGAGCTATGAGGCCTCATCGAGATGCTGTATAGAGGCTGGAGACATAAAGCCTCCGTTCTCTCAGCTGAAGATAAAACAGAAGGCAAACCCCATTGAGAGCTATCAGGTTAATTACATTCCACATTCCTTAATCTACTTTAGAATCTGGAGGAAACTGCTCATAGGTTGCCAGCTTTATACAAGACTCTGCAAAGGATGAGTGAAGAACTCCTGAGTGAAACAGGTCATACACCTCAAGGTTGACATCCTGAAGGAGGAGTTCTCAGACTTGAACATGATCATGAATTACCTGGAGAGCTTGGTAAGACATAATTTCTGGGGAGAAAGGGAATTGGATGGAAAAAATGGGACACTGGGGTCCTGGTGTATGATGGGGGAAAGGACCTAGATTGGGGGAGCAAGTGTCCTCCTGACAGGACATATAGACATCTATCATGGGAAGGTCAGGGGTTGTGCCTATGTGTCCACAACTGTACTGCAAACCATTAATTCCCCAATAATATATATTAAAAAAACACAATTCCTATTTTTGAGATTTTGGGATGGGACACTAGAATCTGCTTTCAGCTGCTACTTGTGGACCACACTTTGAGTAGCAAGATTATTGAGTACAAATGAAGAACCTACAACTGGGGTGACAGCACTACATTCTCTCTCTCCTTAGTGGTACTGTCACCAGAGTTATCACTGGGACTCGGTGCTGGCACTATGTATCCTTGGTTCCTAGTGGCCCTATTTTTTTCTCTCTACATTATTTTTATTTGACAGGACAGACAGAAATTGAGAAGGAAGGGGAGACAGAAAGAGATAAGACATCTACAGACCTGCTTCACTGCTAATGAAGTATCCCTGCTGATGGGGAACAGGGCTTAACCCAGATCCTTGCACATGGTGCTATTTGAGCTTCTTAACTGTGTGTGCCACTGCGTGCCCCCCACCCCCCAAGATTCTCTGTAGAAGTTGCTAGCATGCAGCTCAGGTCTGGTCCCTAGCACCACCATGTTCCAGCACTGAGAGGTGATCTAGGCTGAGTAAAGTGAGATGGAATATCTATAAGATAAAGCTAATTGTGCCTTATCTTCAAATAAAATACACAGAAGCTGGCAAAGGGCATACAGGACAAGAGGCTGTGATATTAATACAAACTCTGCCCCTCACTTGTGATGTGATCTTGGACAAATTACTTGAATCACATATACCTCCATTTTTTCATGTGTAAAATTGGGGTAACAATAGTTTCTACTGCATAGGATTATCATGAGAGTGAAAGTAATTAATGCTCATGAAGTTCTCAGAATAGCTTCAGGTCTATACTGAATATTCAATAAAAGCAAGCCATAATAAAAAATATTATGCCACTATGTTCCTGTAACGTTCATTAGCCTCTAGTGTGTCTTCCATGCATTCGATGTTATCAAAATATGAGACTCTTCTTTAGAAAATTTTCCACCTGATCCTCAGGATACTTCTGTGGTCTTAAGGATGCTGGTCAAGGGATAGCAGCTTAGACCAGAGAAGTGGAAGTGCAGTACATACAGGGCCAAGGTGTGGGAAAGGCAAGAATGTGAGCCCCAAAACCCAGGTTCAGCATTTAAGCCTCTGACCATTCTCCTGCATTTGCTTCCTGATTGCAGAATTAGGTAGTTAAGACAGCACTGCCAAGTGTGGTAGACACAATCACACAACATACTGCCCCGGCGCCCTCCTGACCCCTCTGATTATCTCAAGGTCAGACTTCAGCTGCCCCTCTTTCCTCCCTCTTTCTGTCTACATTCCCTCGAGTTTTCAGTTCCTTTCTCTCTCAGTCCTCTTAGACTTTTGGATTTCTTCTTATATTTTTTCCTTCCATAGACTTTTATTTTGTAAATTAATTGGCCTTCTAGGTGTCTTTTTCTCTCACAACTTTATACTTATTTAACCAACTCCAATATCACTTTTATTTGTTTAATTTTATTACTTATTTATTAATTTATTTATTTATTCATTATTGGATAGTGATAGACAGAACTTGATAGGGAAGTGGGACAGATATAGAGGGGAAAGGCACAGAGAGACACTTGCAGCATTGCTTCACCACTTGTGAACTTTGCCCCTGCAGGTGCTAACCAGAGGCTTGAACCCAGGTCCTTGTGCACTATAATGTGTGTGCTTAACCAAGTGTGCCACCACCTGGCCCCTTAACCCCAGATTTTAATGGTCCCTAGGACCCAATTCATTTTAAATGACCTTCATTCTTAATGTGGTTAGTGGTTATTTTCTTTCTAGATCATGCTAACACAAACGTCAATCCTGTTATAATGTCAGTAACTCTGCAAAGTACAGTATATACATCAATGAGACTGTGCTCTAGCACTCTGATACACACACACACACACACACACACACACACACACACCCCACACACACATTCTCAAGGCAGCTCACCTCATATTTGTAACGGTCTGACACTAGCTTCATCAACATGCCAAGAAGGCTGGAAACTCAGTACACCTACAGTGATTTTTTCAGGCACTAAGCAGTAATTGACAAGGTACAGCTGCTGCAGCTACGACACTCAGTAAGGCCAGAAACCGTCACTCAAGTCACAGAAGGCCACGGTTCTAATGGCCACAGATGAAAAGTCAATCTGAATACAATTCAGACTTAGTATGTGTGCACCATGCCAAATCACTCAAGTGCACTAGTGCGTTATTTTAGTCATTTCCTGAGTTTTCTAATTTGAGACAACAGAGGGAAAAAAGACTCTCCCACCCACCCTAAAATGAAAGAAATCCAGCAAAGACCTATTTCTTAAAAAAAAAAAAAAAGACTTTCTTGGAAAAATGTGCATAAGGAATCAGATAGATGGATGTTCTAGGAACTTGCGGGCTCAAGTCTTTGTCTCTTAACAGTGAGTCAGAAAGACAAGATTTTTCTAGAAAGCAATTATGTCCATTGCATGACATTCATATTAACATTATAGCATTCAAATGTCATCATCCATTTTTAGAAGAACTGCATGCATAAATGTAACTAGATACTTATAAAGGCTGATAAGAACTTCTCAAAGTGAAACCTGCAGACAATATTAAAGAGAATAGTATGAATGGATGGTTTCCTCCCTGACACAACCCTTCTTCTCACCACACCAAGGGCAGTGATGATGGTTCTTAAAAGAGCAAAAAGGCTAGTTCAGAGGATATTTTCATTATTTTGGCACTGAAATAATTTCTTCCTATTTCTTTCAGCAACTAAATTTACCCAGTAGAAAAGATCAAATCCCAGTCTTCTTTTGTTCAGTTGTTTTTCCTTTTTTAATATAATCACAGGCTGGATTCTTCCACTAATGTCATATTAACAGGAAGCTGGGGGCTCACAAAATGGATTTTGTGCTTCTGGTCTCATACATGTGTCTAAATTTAAAAGAATAAAGAAGCAAGGTTACTTTTATGTTCAGCAGGAGAAACTACAGATAGCATATGAAGCCAGAAACCAATTTCCTGGAGAAAGCATAACTGATCTACTTATCAGTTTTGCTCTACCCCAATATCCCCCTTCTACTTTAGTGACATCCTAGCATTCACATGCTATTGCATAGTTGACAGAAGGCAACATGGTGATGTATTTTAGGAAAGATGCAGAGCTTGAACCCATAACAAAGCCTATAAAGAAATACATCTTTGGATAAAGAAGACAACCAGCACTGCTCCATAGATGCCTGCATGATGAGGAGAATGTTCTGTGTCTGCACTGTTGAGTACAGTGGCCATTAGCCAGAGATGCCTGCATGATGAGGAGAATGTTCTGTGTCTGCACTGTTGAGTACAGTGGCCATTAGCCAGAGACAGTGGTTCAGCTCATGGGCTGTGGCTATTGAGACTGGTAAAATAACCATTTTAGCTTCACTTTCCATTGTGGTTTAAATTTGTGTTTGTCGTCTTCTTTTGTCATCACTGGGGCTTCACAGTTCCTGGTGATTTTTCAGATAGAGAAATGGAAAAGAGGGGGCTGGGTGATGGCACACTCACTTATAAGCATATACCACCATGCTCAATGACCCAGGTTTAAGCCCCTGCTCCCCACCTGTAGGGGTAATGCCTCATGAGTGGTGAAGCAGGTCTGCAAGTGTCTCTCTTTCTCTCTCCCAATCTACCTCCCCTCCCCTCTCAATTTCTCACTGTCCTGTCAAATAAAAGAATAGGAAAAAAAAAAAAGGAAAAAATGGCCACCAGGAGAGGTAGATTCATAGTCCAGGTACCATGTTCTAGTAATAACCCTTGTGGCAACTATAACAACAACAACAAAACACCAAAGCATCTACTTCGTCCATTGTGGTAGGGGCCAGAATAAAACCTGGCTTTCATACTAGGCAAAGCAGGAATATTATCCAGATGATCTATTTTGCTGGCCCTGTAATTTAAATTTGAACCAGTAACCCTGTTAGACACATAGTAGTTATACACTAGTAGATGGTTGTTCATGACTTTTTCTATTCATTTCTCCTAAAGACTAAAGTTGAAGTGCACTTTGCAAAAACACTTTTCAACATAAATGCATTATCTAAGATCTCACCTTGAAGAAACCCCTGGCAACAGGGTTCTTTATTATTATTATTTATAGAAAGCATCTAGTGGAAGCACTACTTGGTGGAGACTGAATGAAATCAGACTAACACAAACTTGGAAGGTGAGATTAACGCTGGCCACTGGCTACATGTGTGGGCAAAGGGGCAGAAGATGGGCTGTGTTTTTCCAGCACTAGGAGAAACCTAAGGAAAATACTGCAGTGGTGTGCTCTTAAGACTTCTTTCTACTGAAACATCCCCTTTCCATTCACTGTGTAAAGTTTGTGCTAAAAGTTTCAAGATAGGAGTTGGGACATAGTGAGCCTGCTTGAGCACCATGTTACAAATGCACAGAGCCAGGTTCAAACTCAGAGTCCCCACCAATAGGAGGAAAGCTTTGCAAGCAACTGGAATGGTGTTGCAGGTGTCTCTTTATCTCCTTCTTCCCTCACATTTTCTCCCTGTCTCTATCAAATAAATGAATAAAATAGTTTTTAAAGTTTCAAAATAGCCAAACGTAAGTTTTGTGGTCAATAACCTCTCTAGAGTATGTGTGGATGAAAACAAAGAAGATGCAAGGATTTAGGTAGATGGCGCTAGGCAGAGGTGGACCCAGTTGAAAGCACATGTCTCTGGTTCTCACTTGTAAGGAAGAAGCTTCACAAGAGGTGAAGCAGTGCTGCAAGTGTCTTTCTATCTTACTATATATCTTCCTCCTCTTAATTTCTCTCTGTCCTATCAAATAAAAGCAAGAGAGAGGAAGACAAGGAAAAAAAATGGCTGCTGGGAGCAGTGCATTCATTGCACAGGCTCCAAGCCATAGTAATAACCCTGGTGGTGCTGCTGCTGATGACAATAATAACAATAACAATAGTAATAAATAGAATTTAGGTAGATATAGAAGGAGTAACTAACTGAGTACTTAGGAGTGGAGAATGGAATATGCAAAGGACATCTTGAAGGAACACACAATATCTGTCTCAGAGATGAGTCATAAGACTTGCCACCATGGATAAATGTTTGTGATGATGTTTTGCCGAGGAAGAAGGCCACCAGAGATGTGGGAAGAATGGCTCACAATGAACGTATCCATTCATTCCTTCATTCTTACTGACAGTCATTCTCTCTTTCCTCTCCCTCTGCTAGAGTACAAAGTAGGACAGTTTTTGTGAAACAATGTGAGAAGTTTATATTCACTGGAAGAATTTGCAAAGAGAATGAAGAAGTCGCCCTGTTAGCACAGAAAAACCCGAGGGGCCTTTCATTAGCAAAAGGGGATATTAGCTAGATTGATCATACCTAAGTATCTGGAAAGGACTTTGTGGAATACTGTATTATTTGGGAAAGAAATCTGACAGAAGCCATATGCCTACTAGCTGAGATCACTGTGAATTTACAATCCACATAGAATATGAGGACTGTTTGAACACAGAGGAAGCAGAAGGCTCCAGTGTGGGTAGAGGGAAAAAAAATCCACAGAGATAGATCCAGAATATAAAATAGTAACAGCAAAAGTGACACAAACACAGCAACTGTTTCTGAATTGTGATGTGTCTAGTGTTGAGCACATCACTTCCAGAAATACTATCACAATGAACCCTTTCCCTTTCAAGGGTTATGAGAGGTCATGCTAAATGATTTCAGTTTTACAGATTAGAAGACATTGATTCTGAAAATATAAATACATTAAGTTGCTAGATCACAGAATCCATAAATGGAAGATGCAGAATTTTAGCTCCAACTTTTGTATCTAATGTTATTCTGTTTCCTCTTGAACATCATAAGATCCAGGTTCAGTTTCTATATCTATTTTGAGCCCCTTAAGTCTGGCAGTTGCAGAGTGTCCTATCACATTCATTCATTCATAAAATATTTATTGAACACTTCAAATCTGTTCTGGGAGCCATGCTGGGTACGGGAAGACACAAAGCTAAAAAGACAGAGTCACCATTTTCAAGGATATCATAGGTAAACGAGGAAACAGACAGATAAGTAAACATTCATCATAGATTAACTGTGCGCACAGTGCTATGCTTCCTTCCATATTCCCATTCAAGTAGCCACAGAGGAACGCTGATGGTAGCAATATCACTACAAAGGAAAAGACAATCCAGATAGATTTTTCTCCTGTCTGTTTTCTACTTAGCAGTATACAATGGACTTACTGTTCGGCTGGATGAGCTACTAACAGATATTCTTAAAATTGGCAAAAGGTAGGTTTTGGAGGATAAAGACGTTTCTTTACAGTAGGCAGCTCACATCATTAGGAAGTGAGTGTGCTCTGGGAATCTTCACAGAAGAGAGATGATGGTATAATGTTGTATAAATATTTCATCACAGAAAGGTTTACATAGAACAAACCTGAAGATCTGTGACCAGTTGAAACAAAAACAAATTGAAAAAAATGACAACAGTTAGAAGGCAACAAACAGGGGTATAAAGCATGTGTCAACATTTCATTTCTTCTGCGAAGCACTATGGTGAAAAGCTAAGATGAGGATGCTGTGGAACCAGTGGAGGGCAGCAAGTGCAGTCTCATGAGCAGAGAAACACTGAGCTTCTGGCCTCATCAGGGAGGTCCAGCCCCCAGTGCAGTTGAGCTACCCTAGGCAAACATCTGCTGGACTCACCACCATAGGCAAGGCAGTAGATATTCGGGCATTCTGAGACACTCAACAGAAGGAGATGGCAATACAGAATTAATGACACTCTCTTTGGCCTGTCAATAGGTGAATGCCAGTCTGGACAGATTTCTTCCTGATTCTTGAGTGAATAAATAGAAAATAGCATCAGGTAGCATGTACCCTAAAAAACCATGAGGATAATTCAAAAGTGGTCTGTTCACAGAACAGAATGTCATGCAGAAGGGAAATGAAGGGACTTTGGATACACAAACCAGGAGGAATAAATCCCGAAAGTATCATAAACAAAAGATGACAGATGCAGTAGAGTATTTGAGGATTGGTTCCAATCACAGCATGTTAAAGAATAATTATGGGGAGTCAGGAGGCAGCGCAGCAGGTTAAGCGCAGGTGGCACAAAGCGCAAGGACCGGCATAAGGATCCCAGTTTGAGCCCCTGGCTCCCCACCTGTAGGGAAGTTGCTTCACAAGTGGTGAAGCAGGTCTGCAGGTGTCTGTCTTTCTCTCCCCGTCTCTGTCCTCCCATCCTCTCTCCATTTCTCTCTGTCCTATCCAACAATGACATCAATAACAACAACAATAATAACTACAACAATAAAACAAGGGCAACAAAAGGGAATAAATTAATAAATATTTAAAAATATAATTATGATGGCAGAAATTAGAATGACTATTTTATGTGGAGACAGTGACGGGAGCAGTACAAAAAGGAGACTTGGGGACAGAGTGCTTCCTTTGTAAAATGTTTCCTTACAACATGAATTATTTTGTATATTGCACTCACATAAACTTTTACTTTAAACAATCACTGATAGGTTGTATTATTAAGCCAAAATAGATAATATATTGGTAATCATAAAGAAGTTAATCTTTATTGACCAAAATAGATGGGGAGCCTTAAGCTGGCTTCAAAAATCTATCTATATGGTATTTCAAAAGCAAAAAAAAAAAATTTTTTTTTTTTAAAGTAGAGGCCAGGCGGTGGTGCACCTGGCTGAGTGCACATGTTACAGAGCACAAGTACCCAGGTTCAAGTCCTTGGTTCCTACCTGCAGGGGGAAAGCTTCACAAGTGGTGAAACAGGGCTGCGGGTGTCTCTCTGTCTCTCTCCCTCTCTATCTACCCCTTCCCTCTCAATTTCTGGCTGTCTCTACCCAGTAAACAAAGAAAGATAATTTTAAACGTTTTTAAATGTAAGTAAATGAATGCAATGAGTCAGTGTATCTATACATAAAGAAAAATAGACAGATACTACCTTTGAAAAGAAGAAAGCAGGGAGTCGGGCGGTAGCACAGCGGGTTAAGCGCACGTGGTGCAAAGCGCAGGGACGGGCTTAAGGATCCCGGTTTGAGCCCTCAGCTCCCCACCTGCAGGGGAGTCGCTTCACAGGTGGTGAAGCAGGTCTGCAGGTGTCTGTCTTTCTCTCTCCTTCTCTGTCTTCCCCTCCTCTCTCCATTTCTCTCTGTCCTATCCAACAACGATGACATCAATAACAAAAATAATAATAACTACAACAATTCTTCTTCTAGCGTTTGCCACTACAACAATAAAACAAGGGCAACAAAAGGAAATAAATAAATATTTTTTAAAATCTTAAAAAAAGACAAGTAGAAGGCGGAGAGTATACTTTGGTAGTATGATGGCACAAACAAAAGCACAGAACTATACTCCCAAAATTGTGTGGTTCTGTAGACCAGTAACAAATCAGTGAGGCCCGATTTAAAAAATGTAGTCATGATGGGAGCCACAATGTGAGACAAACAGAATCTAAGGAAACAAACTTTAAACAAGCAAAGAATAACCTCTCTGATTCCGTGCAAGCTGGAGCCACTGTTCTCTATTCCTCTTTGTCATCAGAAAGCCCAGGATTTCAGGGAAGGCTGTCAGATTGTTAAATGCTAGTCTGCTCAGATCACTGGCCTACCTGAATCCTTTCCTGACACCTACACCCTCGGGTCAGCATTCCCACTTCCCAATCGAGACTTTCTCACTGCTTTTTCCCGTACCTTTGCTGTGCAAAGAATACTGGACATGCTTTTCTTCAATCACTTAGTTTTATTTCTTTCATTTGCATCTTTGTTTACAAGGTTATATGCTGTAGGGGTACACCTCTTGCTATTTGTAAGTTATCACATCACACCCACCACCAGGGTGCACATCCCCCACCCAGTGTTCTGTCTTTCCTACATTCTCACACCCTCCTCCCCCACACCCCCCCACAGTTACTTTAAGTGGTTCTGTTCTCATCACTCCTTCACACTACCAAGTCTCTTATCTACCGGAATGCCATAGAACTATATCATATTCTTCACATGAAAAATTCCTCCTCACTTAGGCCTTCATCTTACCACTCCCATCTTTTCATGATTGCCCCCATACAGTTAGTCCCTTCCCAGATTTGTGCCCCAGTAGTTCTTGATGAGAGATACTATCCTTCACATCAGTGATCACATCAATGTTATGATGATTAGCTTTCATGTCTGGATAGCTCCAGTGGGAAGGGACCAGGGACTCTTCAGTAAAGCCCTGTTCAGTGGAGTCTCCTCAACGGATTGAAAAAAGGCTGGCACTCTTGAGGGCAGGATATCTTAAAAGCAAGTATGATCTATGTTCTCATTTTTGAGTAAAATATGATCCAGTCTTTGCTGTCCTTCCAGATACTTCAAGCTTCTCACTAAAAAACTGACTCAAATGCTGACCTACATGGCAAATGACCGAAGTGAAAGAAGGCCTCGGAGGGTTCTGGAATCTTCACTGTGGGAACTGAACAACCAAGAATTAACACAACAGTCAGACACGAGGCCTCCTGCTCATCCTCAAGGAACTGGTGGCACTGCTTCCATAAAGCAGACACTCATTGTGCTATGCACACAGACATGGAGTTCAAAAGCGAAATCATCACTCCTGCATCTCAGCACTTCACTTCTCCAAGAATACATACTGTCATTTCTGGACAAAGAACAGCACAGCATTCTGATTTCCAACACTAGTAAGAATAGGTCACTCGAGGTAAATTATAATGATAATAATAATTCCCACTGACTCTGGTACTTGTGTTTATCTATGTCACTGGCGGCTAAAAGAAATCTGGGAAGCAAAACAAGGTAATGTCTCATAGTCAAAGGCCACTAGAAAGAGATGCCCCTAATCAGGGATACTTTCCTTTCACTTTTAATGTTCTTAAAATTCAATCTGACAAATATTTATCAAGCAACTACCATATGCCTAATATCCTATCACATGCCAGGAAGGACAAGAAAATATTAAAATGCAGTCACTGTTTCTGAAAGATTTTCTGCGTGACTGTGATAACTAAATATTTCTCTGTAGAAAACACCGGGGCTTTATCTTTACATTTATATGTGTAGGTTTCTGAGTCAGAGATTGTGGATTTGCATTCTGGCTCTACAATTTCCTAAGCATGTAATTGTAGACGGTTTTGGTTCCTCCACCTGCAGAGTGGAACTAATAATAGAATCTAATTTAGCATTGTTTTGAGGATTCAAGAGTAACCATGCAGATAAAGAACACTGAAATAATTATTATGCTACCATTGCTAGGAATCTGAAAAAAAAAAAAAAGATTCCTACAAGTCACTATGTGGAGAGTTGCTAAAGTGATGAACAAAGACAGGTCAAATGATGTGAAAGTTCAGCAGAGATAGAGGTACGTTAGTTCCATATGCAGTGAAGAGAGAAGGGATTTTGTTTTTTTCAGATACCCTTTATATACCCACAGGTGGTAGTGGGTGCTTTATCTGGAACCATCATTATATCAACTACAAAGTGGAAGAGATAGTTTTATATAGTAGGTTCTGAGTCTGGTCTGAATTTGAAGATCGAAGAAAAGAATGTCACTTTGTCTGTCTGCTCATCAAGAAACAGCCAGACAGGGCCGGTGGTGGCCGACCTGGCTGAGCACTAAAGTTAAGAAATAGCACAGAAGCAGTATGTTAGATCTGCAGGTCAGGAGGATGCTTGAATGACTATGTCCTCGGTGGTGCATGGCAGAAGCTTAAGTGCTTTGGAGACCCAAGGTCTTGTGTGCTGGCTTTGACATTTCTTAGTGGTAATCTAATCTCTCTGAGTCTCAGTGTTCTTGTTCTGAAAAAGAAGGTAACAGCTACTTCATGGGGCTACTGTGATGATCATAAAGGATCATAGACACAAGAGTCAAGCATAATAGCAATGCAGTAGATTCTCTAAAAAGCTTGGTTAGGTCTGTTTATATTTTTCCTTTCCTGTGATCCAAAATACAGGATATGCCCACACAATCCTCCTCAAATACACATTTCGTAACATTTGAGAGGAGCAGGGTTTACAGAGGAATCGTTATTAGAAATCAACACTCCAAATTAAAAATCCATTCGTGTTAATTTAATCTTATGTTTTCATTTGAGTTCAAACTGGAAGAACAAACAGGTTCAATTATACTTGAGGCTGCTGCACTAGGCAGATAGGTTTCTGTTGTTGTTCGTCTGTTTGTTTTGCTTTGCCTTTATCTGCTAAGTCTTCCTTTGATCCTCTCTTTGGATAATTATGCATCTCCAGCCTCTGCTCCAATTCCCAGCCCTACCAGAGCAGTTAAGAAAGACTAGGATGAAGAAGGCAAGAGTAGTGGCAAGCACTTACTTCTTCCATTAACTTAGCTAACATACTGCACGAAATAATTGCAATATAATATAGAAAGGGTTAAGGGGAAGATCACAAAAATGACTAAAGGAATGGAAAAATAAAGGATCTAGAGTGAAAACAAAAGATCAGATTATCTTCAGATGAGTTCAGCATTGTTTTTAAAACATTGTTGTACCCAGGAAACATTTATTAAAACAAAAAACAAAAAACTCTCATCATGGTTTCACCTCAGACATTCTGATTTAATCAAAGCCTTGAACACATAGTTTCAAAAGCTGCCTGAGTGATTGATTCTAAGTCTCTAAGCCTTACACATTGGAAAATACTAGTGTAGAGATTCATATTACAGATGGTTGAAGACCAGTTATTTTAGTTTCACAACCAAGAAAGGCTGAGTATAGAGCATGGTGGCTGTACTTTTTGAACTGAAAGATCAAAGCTTCAAAGGAACTGGTCAAGTAAATGTGGGTATGATCCACCAACTGATATGCGGGTTTATATGGCCTTGGGGTTAAAACAGCAGAATCCTAGTAACAACATCCTCTCCACTCTCCTTCAGCCCCCACCACTGGTCACTATCTGTTGGCTTTCGAAACCGTGCCGTGATAGTTTTAGTGGAAACCTGGAAACACAACTCAACCAGGACTTCCAGCAAGCTGTTCCTCTTCACATGCTTTTTTGTTTTCCTGTTTGTCTTTGTAAATAAGTTTCACTCTCAAAACCTAAGAATTCCTTCCTCTAGGTAATCTGCACTCCTTTCTGCTTGGGATGCCACCCTGTTCTCCCTCTCTCTCTCTCTCTCTCTCTCTCTCTCTCTCTCTCTCTCCCTCCCCCTCCCCCTCTCCACTTTCTACTTTCTCTAGAGTAGTCCAGAACCATCCTTATGTGGCTTGGTTGCCCTTCAAGTTTCCCTTGATGACACCCTGCCTTCATCACTGCACCAAGACACTTACTGCACTTGATCAAAGTTCCTGAACAGCTTGCCTTCCTCCTCTATACATTTGAGAACTCCAAGAGAGTCAAGATGCTGTACTGTCCTACCTATGAGTCAACTGACACATAGAATAAAAAATAAATAAAGGGAGGAGGTAGATAGTATAATGATTATGCAAACAGACTCTCATGCCTGAGGCTCCGTTAAGTACCAGGTTCAATCCCCTGCACCACCATAAGCCAGAGCTGAGCAGTGCTCTGGCAAGATAACTAAATAACTAAATAAATAAAGAAAGAAACACTATTGTGTTCAAATAATGGTTCTATCCGAGGAGAGAAAGAGAGAAAGTTTTACCTTTTTAACTGAAAGGTAGACATATTATCGGAGTGAAGATGGAGGCAGAAAATGGGAGGAGAAAATACATTCTTACGATGTACCCAATGCTATTCTAAAGCACTTGTACATTCAAGTGCCCTGGACCTTGAACAAGCTATCTGAACAATGTACTGAGATATTCCCAATGTACAGAGTATAGAGGTTCTGATTCTTTGGGAAATTTCTCCAGAGCCACGAAGCAAATGAGCACTTGAGCTGTGAAACAAACAAAAAGAAACAAACAGGCATTCTGGCTTTCAGTGATGAATCACCATGTTATCCTGCAATCACTGAGAATCTTAAGGAATCTAGAGGAATTTGACATATTTGTCAACTGGATAATGTGAAAGTCAGAAATAGGGCCAATCCTCTCATCTTTGTAGATGCAATAAGGAAGAGATCAGTGGAAATAATGGTCTCCAGGACACAGGAAATGTTATCTCTAAGAGACATATCAGGGGTGGGAGATCTGTTCAGTTCTGTTGGGCTTCAGCAACAAGTAAGCTGTTTAAGGAAAGAGGAAATAAAATTATATAATTAAGGATCAGGGTAGTGAAGGATTAGAAAAAAAAAAGCTCCATAGTCTATCTAATTGGGTTCTGTATAATACATAGGTTCTGCAAAATACACAAACACTCAACAGTTAGAAGTTATTATGCCCGAGTTAAAATAAAATGTGATTTTGGATTTTTAAGACAAATAACAATATGGATAGCTAGCATGAATTGCAGGCTATCCCCACTAAAATTAACCATGTAGATTCTACAGAAATTGGCAGTTATTAGAACAGAAGGATTCACAACAGCAATATGATTCACTCCCCAAGGAGAGGGAATGTTGGCAGTGAGAGGATAAGACGGAGAAAGACTGCCAAGGGTTCTTGTTTCTCCCCTACATTCTTATGTGACAAGTGCTGTAAAAGAAAGACAATTAGATAATAAATATGTGTTGGTTTCAAGCAAAATTACTGGACTGGATGCAACAAGAATTTTAAATGGACACCACAACTAATACTTGTAACAGGGAACAGGTGGTGGTGCACCTGGTTAAGCACACACATTACAGTGCACAAGGACCTGGGTTCAAGCCCCTGGCCCCACCTGTAAGGGGAAAGCTTCATGAGTGGTGAAGTAGGGTTGCAGGTGTCTCTCTCTCCCTCTCTATCTCTTCCCCTTTAAGTTTCTCTCTGTCTCTATCCAATAATAAATAAGTAAAAATAATTTTAAAAATAATACTTGTAACAAACTTAGAAATAGAGCTATCAGTAACGTAAAATAGGAAAATAATTATAATGAGAAAAAAAACAAGTGGGATGTTAGAGAATGAAACAAATAGGATAATGTGGCCAGGAAAATAGCTCAAATGGTAGCGTCCAAAACCTGCATTCCTGAGGCTCCCTGGTACCATGCCATGTGGGCTAGAGCAGTGTTTTTGACACTATCTCATTCCACCTCCCAGGTGTTAGGAGGGATGTCAATGTGGTTTTAATTTGCATTTCTCTCATGAAGAGTGAATTGGAGCTTTTCTGCACACGTTTGTGGGCCATGTGCCTCTCTTCTTCAGAGAACCACCTATTTCTATCTTCTAACTACTTTTTATGAGGCTGTTCTTTTTCTTTTTTTGAGTTCTTTAGAGATGTTTGGTGTCAACCACTTGTCTGAAGTGTAGTGTGCAAACATCTCTTCCCATTTGCTAGGTTTCCTGTCTATCCTTATGGAATTTTCATTTGATGTATGGAAGCTCTTCAATTTGATACAGTCTCATTTGTTCACTCTTGTTTTTGTTTCCCTTGTGCATGGGGTGGAGTCTCCAAACAGATCTTTAGTGTTAAGGTCCTGAAATGTTTCATGATGTTAGAGATTCAAGTCTAATATCAGGTCTTTGATGCATTTTGAGTTCATTTTGGTGCATGCTGTCAGGTAATGGTTTCATTTTCCTACATGTGGTTATCCAATTCATCCAAACACCATTTTTTAAAGGCACTTTCTTTTTTCCCATGGGACAATTTGACCCTTTTATTATATATCATCTAACGATACATGCAGGGTTTTAATTCGGGGCTCTCTGTGCTGTTCCACTGCTCCATATGTCCGTTTTTATTTCAAACAAACAAGTTTTGTTTGTTGGGTTTTGGTTTTGTCTCCAGAGCCATCACTGGGGTTCGGTGCCTACACCAGGAATCTACTGCTACTAGAGGCCATTTGTTTCCAGTGTTGTTGTTTATTGTTGTTGCTGCTGCTGTTGCTGCTGGATAAGACAGAAAGAAATTGAGAAAGGAGGGAAGACAAAGAGGAGAGAGAAAGACAGACACCTTCAGACCTGCTTCACTGCTTGCAAAGTGAATCGCCTGCAGGTGAGGAGTCGGAGGCTAGAACCAGGATCCTTGCACAGATCCCTGTGCTTCGCTCTATGTGTGCATAACCTGGTGTGCCACCACCCCTACCCCCACCCCCTGCACACATCAGTTTTAACTATTATTGTTTTTTAATATTCACTGAAGTCAGGAATTATGATGCCTCCATTAGGAGTGCTCCTGCCATTCATGTTTTTTTATAGTTTCACATAAATTATTGGATAAATTTTTCAATTTCCTTGAATATGTCATTGGGATTTTAATACAAATTGCACTGAATCTATAGATTGCTTTTGGCAGGACTGACATTATAATGATATTTATTCTTCCAGCCCACGAATAGGAGTCTTCCATTTCTTTATGCCATCCTCTATTTCTTTTAGCACTATTTTGTAGTTTTTGTTAAAAAGGTCCTTCACCTCCTTTATAAGATTTATTCCTAGGTCTTCTATCTTTTTGGATTCAGTTGTAAATGGGATTGCTTCCTTGAGTTCCTTTTCCTCTGGCCCATCTTTTGTATAATAAAATGCTATAGATTTATGAGTATTTATTTTGTAACCTGCTACTTGAATGAATTTATTAATGATTTCCAGTAATTATGAGGCAGAGTTTGTGGGTTCTCTAGGTATAACAGCATATCATGTGCTAATAATGATAATTCAACTTCATCCTATCCAATCTGAGTTCCTTTAATATCTCTTTCTTGCCTGATTGCAATGGCAAGGACTTCAAGGACACTTCTTCTTCTAGCGTTTGCCCTTCTTCCGTAGCCAGACAACACCATCAGGTTGAGCCTGATGTAAAGTTTTGAGACCTCCTTTGAATGACACTGTTAAACAGAAGTGATCAGAGTAGGCATCCTTGACTGATTCCTGATTTTAGGGAGAAAGCTTTCATTTTACCCCCATTGAATATGATATTAGCCAGGGGTTTGTCATATATAGCCTTTATCATATTGAAGAATTTTCCTTGCACTACCAATTCCTAAGGGACCATTATCATAAATGGGTGTTGGAACTTTTCTGCGTCAGTTGATAAGAAATCAGATTTTTATCTTCCTTTTTGTTGATTACATTGGTTGACTTGCAGATGCTGAACCACCCCTGTTTCTCAGGGATGAATCCCACTTGATTTTGGTGGATTATTCTCTTAATATGTTTTTGGATTCAATTAGCCAAAATTTCTCTAAGGATCTTTGCACCAATGTTCATCAAGGATATAGTTCTACAGCTTCTTGTCTGTACTTTTCTTTTGGTGGAATCCTTTCCTGCTTTGAGGATCAGAGCGATGTTAGCCTCATAGAATATATTTGGGAGTTTTCCTTCTGATTCAATTTTCTGGAAGAGTTGAGGAGAATGGATGTTAGTTCATCTTTGAAATGTTTTCT
The DNA here is from genome assembly GCF_950295315.1 of Erinaceus europaeus. Lineage (NCBI taxonomy): Eukaryota > Metazoa > Chordata > Mammalia > Eulipotyphla > Erinaceidae > Erinaceus > Erinaceus europaeus. The sequence goes on along the minus strand of NC_080182.1, from coordinate 1,163,694 downwards.
AGAATTCATTAATATAGCCATCTGGACCTGGGCATTTGTTCTTGGGTAGCTTTTAATTACTGTTTCATTTTTCTGCACTAGTGATTAGCTTTTTAAGTTTATTTACTTCCTCTTGTTTCAAGGTTGTCAGTTGGTCTGACTCCAAGAGTGTGTCCATTTCTTCTAAATTGTCAAATATATTTTTATATATATGTTTATAAGAGTCTTGCGTGATCCTTTGTATCTCTGCCTCATCTATTGTACTGCCTTCCTCTCTTATTTCGGAGTGATTTTTATCATAGTTGTCTCTCTTTTTCTCTTAATGCGTGTAGCAAGTGGTTTATTTATTTTATTTATCCTTTCAAAGAACCAGATTTTGGTTTCATTAATCTTTCTGATGTTTTTGTTTTGTTTTCTATTTTATTGACTTCTGCTCTCATTCTAACTATTTCTGGTCGCCTAGTGACTGTTGAATCTCTTTGTTGCTCCATTTCTAATTGGTTCATTTGAGTTGTTGGGTGACTTCCTAGTGATGCCTCCCCTTTATTAATGCGGTGCTATATTACAATACATTTCCTTCTCAGGGCTTCTTTGCTGCATCCCATAGATTCTGATAGGGTGGGTTTTTGTTTTATTTTTTTTTTATTATTTTCATTGATATCAAGGAAGTGTTTGATTTTTTTTTTAATTTCTTCAGTGACTCCTTTGTTATTAAAAAGCATGTTGTTTAGTTTCCAGACTTTGGGGCGATTTCTTTTCTTTCTGTCAACATACTATCTTGGTCTGAGAAGATTCATTTTATGATTTTAATATTTACATATTTGTTTGGGCTGTTTTTTGTGAGCCAAGATATGGTCAATTCTTGTTAATGCTCTGTGTGTACTTGAAGAATGATTTAGGGATGGAAAGTTCTATATATTTCTATTAGTTCCCTCTCATCTATGGTTTCATTTAAAACTGCTAACTCCCTGTTGATTTTTTTTTTTTTTTGGTCTGGATGGTTGGTCTCTTGTTGTGAGTAGTGTGTTAAGGAACTCTGGTAGTGAGAATTGTGTGTAATTGTACCCCTTTATCCCACGGTCTTGTCAATATTTTTTATTTTATAAATAAATGTAAACAATTTTTTAAAAAAATAGCCAACTCCATAAAAAAAGAGTTCCTGATGATCTGCTTTTATTGGTTACTTCATTTAAAATTACAATTTCCAAAGACAAATCATCAATGTTAAGTGAGGACCTACAGTACAGAACATTTAACATTTACAATAGTGCGCTTTTCTCCTTATTTACTTTTTTAAATGCAGGGTCAGGAATGTTCGCACACAGAACCATGAGTATTCTCCTTAGAAAGAGTGATGGAGAAGAAAGAGATAAAAGAGAGGGGGGCAGGCAATGCACAGAGTATGAAGCGCAAGGAAGCACCAGCGCAAGGATCCCAGTTTGAGCCCCTGGCTCCCCACCTGCAAGAGGTCACTTCACAAGCAGTGAAGCAGGTTAGGTCTATCTTTCTCCCTCTCTATCTTCCCCTCCTCTCTCAATTTCTGTCTGTCCTATTTTAAAAATATACATAGACTAAAAGGCCACAGGAGGAGTGGATTTGTAGTCCAGGGACCGAGTCCCAGCAATAACCCTGGAGAGAAAAAAAAAAAAAAAAAAGCAAGAGAGATGAAAGAGGCCTAGGAAAACCCAGAGAGGATGGCACTACTCTGTCACCCCTTGGGCTTTCAGCGGATGCTGCCATGATCCAACGTGCTCCCACATGGTGCCTGGACTCCAACCCAAGACTTCATGCATAGTCAAAGCATGTGCTCTCCTGAGTGAGCTACCTCCCAGGCTCTCATAGTGTGACATTCTGGAAGAAAAAAAAATCTGTATGACCCTGAAATCCTGCAGGGATTTTATCATGAAAGCAATTCAAACCTATTCAAAGGTCAAGCCTGGCAAACCAGTGACCACCTCGACTACTTTTTTTTTCTCCACCATCCAACACCAGGAGCTGCCCAACTGTTACAGATGGATCTGAGAAAGCACCTACAACCTGGTAGTGACCTTCCATAGCAAGCATTCAAAGTCCACTTGAAGCTGTGTCATCACAAGCAAACATGCATGCTGCCCAGGCTTGCTCTTGGCCATGTCTGTAAAGGCAAACAGCCCAGAGCTACAGCTCTACTGCCCACATTCACTGAGCCAAAATGAACAGATGGAGGAGCCCAGGGCTCCTAGGCACACCAGGGGAAGCTGCCATTTGAGAAGCTATTACCCTGACACCTCTCTCAGGGTGTGGAAAATGGAAGGGATAAGCAGCAGCTGGCTGTTCCAGCATCAAAGCCTGGCTTCCAGGGTTGATGCTGAGTAATGAGGATGTGCTGGGTCCAGCCTGATGGAATGGGCCAGTCACAGAATTAGCCAAGTGAAAGCCAAGACAGAGAGTCTTCCAAATAATGGCTATAAAGATAGGATGATTTCTCATGTCCATCCAATAAGGCTTAAGGAGACTAGTGACTTCTTCAATCTCTGCAATGGATAAGTTTTGTAGTCTGCAAATCAAAACATCACTGAGAACCCACCTCACAACGTAAAATTGTCAAACATTAAAAATAAATGAGATAAGTGCTGACGAGGGTATAATGAATTCACACTGTTGTCGGGAATGTAAGTTGTTCCAGCTCCTGTGGAGAAGTCTGAAGACACCACAAAATGTAAAAATTAGACCCAGTATATAATCCAGTATTTTCTCGCCTAGATACCTATCCAAAGAATGCAAAATATATCAGAAGAGATTTATACATAACTGTAGTGCTATGTACAATACTCAAGATTTGGAAACAACCCAAGCACCCAGTAACAGATTAGAAGTGACAGCTACTATGTTCTCAGATAAAACAGACTATCAGGTAAAGAAAGAGAAAGAATACATAATGGTCAGAGAATTAATCCAACAAGAATACATAGCCATCATAAAAACATATGCCCCAAACTCAGGTGCACTTAAATACATAAAACAAATACTTACATAAGAGAGACATTGACAGCAACACAATAATAGTAGGTGATGTTAATACACCACTCACAGCAAGAAATAAGCATCTGGACAAAAAAAAAAATTCAATAGGGAAACAGAGGTCTTAAATGAAACTTTAGACAAATTGAGCCTAACAAATATATGCACATTCTTCTCAAGTACACATGCACCTTTCACAAGGACTGACACAAAGACAGCTTAAACAAATATATAAATATATATATAAATATTAAAATTATAAAATGTTACTCTCAGATCATGATGGTATGATGACAGAAATCAACCACAAAAAGAAAAGAAACTCTTCCTAAGAATGGAGACTAAACAACATGCTTCCGAATAATACATGAGTCACTAAAGAGATGCAATTACAAGCAATTACAGAATCCAGACCTTCCACTTTCTGCACCCAATAAGAAATTTTGGCCCATAGGAGTCAGCGGTAGTGCAGCAGGTTAAGCACACGTGGCACGAAGCGCAAGGACTGGCGTAAGGATCCAGGTTCGAGCCTCCAGCTCCCCACCTGCAGGGGAGTCGCTTCACAGGCAGTAAAGCAGATCTGCAGGTGTCTGTCTTTCTCTTCCCCTCCTCTCTCCATTTCTCTCTGTCCTACCTAACAGCGATGACATCAAAAACAGACTAGAGGGAGGTGGAGAGAGAGAGAGATTTGCAGCACTGCTTCACCACTCTCAAAGCTTTCCCCCTGCAGGTGGGGCCCAGGGGGCTTAAACTCAGGTCCTTGGTCACTGTAACATGTGTGCTAAACATGGTGCACCATCACTTGGCCCCAAGGATAGGAAAGTTTCCAAAGAAGGGGATAGGATATGGAATTCTGTAGTGGGAACTGTACCCCTGTTATCTTACAATCCTGTTCATCATTATTAAATCACTAGTAAAATCAAAGAGAGAAAAAGAGAGAAATTAATGATAAAATCACGCAGGAACAGGAGATATTACAATAGGTGAGGCAGAGACACAAAGGATAATGCAAGGCTATTATGGACATCTATATAGAAATAAATTCAAAAACATAGAAGAAATGGACACATTCTTAGAGTCATATCACCTGCCAACCACTAGTTACACTCATTAAGAGAAAACAGGTTAGATCAGTGGGGTTAACAATTAATTTTATTTATATATTATTGTTGAGTTTGGGAGCTACTCTCTGCCCTAATCCAGCTTTCTAGCCCTACTCTAAACTGACACAATCTTTACAGACAATATTTTTAGTCCTTCTCCATGCTAACTACCAAGATCAAGCAAAAATTACTAAAGTCATAGGCCCTATGGAATCTACCTAAAATAAACTTCCTAGATTCTTTTCACCCCAAGATCCCTATTCTCACCTTCTCTATTCCTGCATGTTAGCTATCAGGCTCAGGGAAAAAATTACTAAAGTCATGGGTCCCTTGGAACATACCTAAAATAGACTTCCTACTTTCTTCCCACCCAGAGACCACTAATTTCATCTGCTCTATTCCTACCATTGGGTTCCTATTTATTAAACAATTTGTCCTGCTTTATATCTTACTGCCTTTCAGCCACCAACTCGCAGATTCTACTATGATTCCATCATGACTTCCCTGGGCAGATGGCTTCACCAATGAGTCCCAGAACCTCACCTTTCCAGAGGGGTACGGACTGACCTGCCAAAGTCTATGTCCAGCAGAGAAGCAATTATGGAAGCCAGAACTCTCATCTTCTGAAACCCACAAGGAATTTGAGTCTATATACCCAGAAGGGGAGAAATGTTAGGGAAAGACAAGCTGAGGACTCTGAACTCCAATTCCATCAGGACCCAGAGAGAGAAGAGGGGAAAAAGGAAGGACAGGGAAGAAAGGACCATAGAAAAAAATGGGAAGGGGTGTGTGTGTGTGTGTGTGTGTGTGTGTGTGTGTGTGTGTGTGTGTGTAGTTAGAGAAATAATAGTAAATCCATATGGATGACCTTGAGAAAACTACTACAGTTTCCAATGAGGGAATGGGGACACAGAACTCTGGTGGTGGGAATGGTGTGGAATTATACCCCAGGTATCTCATAATTTTGTAAGTCAATATTAAGTCACTGATAACATTTTAAAAAACAAAATCAGAGTGACTCTTTAAAATAAGTTGAAATTAAACACTAAAGCAACAAAGCATTGTGACAGAAATGAATCATGTCTAAGGCTGCAAGAGAGAACCTCTAAGGTCAGGATGAAGCCCACTTGTCCTCCGTTTCAGTTCTACCCTTCCTCCATCTTATATCTCGTCTTCATATCTCAGATAGGACACTTTATATCTCAGAGCTTCCTCAAAGTTCACTAATACTGGTTTACTATTATTTCCGTAGCTACACACACACACACACACACACACACACACACCTTCCCATTACTATTATTTCCGTAGCTATACACACACACACACACCTTCCCATTACTATTATTTCCGTAGCTACACTCACACACACACACACACCTTCCCATTACTATTATTTCCGTAGCTACACACACTCACACACACACACACACCTTCCCATTACTATTATTTCCGTACCTACACACACACACACACACACACACCTTCCCATTACTATTATTTCCGTAGCTACACTCACACACCTTCCCATTAATATTATTTCCGTAACTACACACACACACACACACACACCTTCCCATTAACATTATTTCCGTAACTACACACACACACACACACACACCTTCCCATTAATATTATTTCCGTAACTACACACACACACACACACCTTCCCATTACTATTATTTCCGTAGCTACACACACACACTCACACACACAAACTCACACACACACACACTCACACACACACACACACTCACACACACACACTCACACACACACTCACACACACACTCACACACACACACTCACACACACACTCACACACACACACTCACACACACACTCACACACACACTCACACACACACTCACACACACACTCACACACACACACACACTCACACACACACACTCACACACACTCTCACACAAACACACTCACACACACACTCACACACACACACACTCACACACACACACTCACACACACACTCACACACACACACACTCACACACACTCACACACACACTCACACACACACACTCACACACACACACTCACACACACACACACTCACACACACACACTCACACACACACACTCACACACACACACTCACACACACACTCACACACACACACTCACACACACACTCACACACACTCACACTCACACACACTCACTCATACACACACACTCACACACACACACTCACACACACACACTCACACACACACACTCACACACACACACACACTCACACACACTCACACACTCACACACACACTCACACACTCACACACACACACACTCACACACACACACTCACACACACACTCACACACACACACTCACACACACACTCACACTGACACTCACACACTCACACTCACACACACACACACTCACACTGACACTCACACACACACACACTCACACAAACACACTCACACACACACTCACACTGACACTCACACACTCACACTCACTCACACTGACACTCACACACTCACACTCACACACACACACACACTCACACACACACACACTCACACACAAACACACACACTCACACACACACACTCACACACACACACACACACTCACACACACACACACACACACTCACACACACACACACTCACACACACTCACACACACACACTCACACACACACTCACACACACACACTCACACACACTCACACACACACACTCACACACACACACTCACACACACACTCACACACACACTCACACACACACACACACACACACTCACACACACACACACACACACACACACACACACACACACACACATACACCTTCCCATTTTCCTACGGCCATTTCTTCTCTTCCCTTCCTACGCCATCGCTACTTCCCGTTCAGACTTATATATCTCAGAAAGCTTTCAGATGATGTTCAGCACATTCTACCCCACGGTCAAAGTTGACTTTCGACCTGTTTTGTGGCCCATTTTCCCTTGTACTGTGTAAAGCTCTCCTTACTAATCAGCTATTCTGGCAAAAGGCTGTGCTCCTATCCTGGAAAATGTTGTTTTGCTTTAATATATCTAACTAAACACTCTTGGAGATGCAAAACCTTAGTGCCACTGGGTGTGTCTGCATTAACAGCTTTGCCTGGCTAACAATTGTCTGGGAGCAGGACACATTTTATAGGAAGCGCTAGATTCTAGAGTATCTTAATGAAGCAATCATAAGTGCACCGTCTCCAAGTCACACAAGTTCTCTTGGCTACACGTGTTTTTCTCTAAGAGTGTGGAGGAGAACTTGCTTCTCCTCTACACTGCCTGGGAAGCTCATGCCAGTGATTTCATCAGACTCTGTAGTGTTAAAATATTGGTACTTCCAGTATTGTTAACAGAAATATTGGAAAGATCTTGAATTTTCTAATTTGACACAGTTCATCTTGAAATCTGGCCTGTATCCGACAGGGCCCCTCTAGGAAACTGGCGGCACATTCAAGTTGAGTGATACAGAGGTACAGCCAAGTGATCGTGTTGTAAAGGGCCAACAGAAAGGTCTAGGCCCCACAAGGACTGAAAGATACAGAAAAAATACAGCCATAAGAAGAACAGGGGCACAGTCAGTCCAGAATGACTTGGAGAGGAACTCAGAGAATATACCACTTGTCATTATTATCCTTTCTTTTGATCTGGATGGGCCCCCAATGAAAAAAAAATGTATTCTTATTTATTAATCTGATTGTTTATAGGACAGTCATATCAACTGTGATGCCCAACAGAAGGATGTCTCATTGCACAGCTGTCAGCGCTTCATTCACTTTGAGAGACTGCGAAGTGAATATGCTCCTGGAGTCCAGGCTTGTGCCAGCCCCTTACACTCAGGACTGTGCCTGGCAGACAGTAAGTACTCAGGGAACTTTAGCATTCTCACCTCTTGCAGCTGGGACTGACTAAACTGAAGTTGTCAGTAGTATGCGAGACTTCTTGTGTCTCACATACTGGAACATAAGAAACAGAGCTGCCACCCTTCAGGTTACCCCTTCCCCTTGGATAGCAAAGAAGTTACTGAAGAGTGGGAAGATATTAAAGCTGACGCTTACAATCAGAAGAATTTTCAGAAACAGGTGCTTTCAATCTTTCTGTTTCCCATCTTGTGCACTTGGGCTCTCTCTCTCTCACAAAAGGAGGTGAGGCAGACAAACTGTGGTGAGGTGAGAAAGAATGATCTCACACACAGGAAACTAAGGGTGTTGATTAGAAACTTCCCCAATCAGCACAGAGGCCAATACTTCTTACAGGAAATATCACTACCTGAGATTTTAGCAAAGGCAACTTACACTTACTCATTCCTCACAAATTGCAGGGAAGTTTGGATTCTGGTAGAAAGTACTGCCAATGAAACTTGCTCTACCAATTGGAACAGTCAAATCTTTACCATATGCTCCTATAAGCCAACCGCCACTGAACAAATCCTAGTTGTGTGGATTGTAAATAATAAAAATAATAAAAACTGCCTGGAAATGAAATGAAAATCATTTCAGTGAAAGAGTAAGCGAAAGCCCCTTTAGATAAAAATCAAAGAGGAACAAAGTAGAAAAGTAGTGTTTTCTTGGGGCCGAGTGGTGGCACACCTGGTTGAGCACACATGTTACAATGTGCAAGGACCCAGTTTCAAGTCCCCGGTCCCCACCGGCAGGGGAAAAGCTTTGCGAGTGGTGAAGCAGGGCTGTAGGTGTCTCTCTGTCTGTCTCACTCTCTCTCATCCCCTTCCCTCTTGATTTCTGACTGTCTCTAGCCAATAAATAAAGATAATTTTTAAAAAGTTAAAAAAAAAAAAGAAAAAAGAAAAGTAGTATTTTCTTGACAATCAACACTCTCTTGCAGAGAAAACCACTTCCATGAAAAATGAGCATCCACCCCTGACTGTATCAATGTTGAACACTGTGCCTATAGATCCAGTGATTGTATCTGTAGAGCCTGTCCCTGAAGTTTATGATTCGTATGACATCTAGTGGTCCAGGAGGTGGCACAGTGGACGTATATGACATCTGAGACTCCCTTCAATCCAAAGGAAAGATGAACTTGCGTACCTCCCTTAACCAGAGGCCACTCATGCACCCAATCTAGTTCATCCCCATTTTCATTTTGCCTTAACCTTTCACAACTCCTAGCCTTTCTTAAGAAAATCTACCTAAGGTTAGAAAACACAAATTTTAGCTTCTAAGACAAATATAGGACAAAGTGGCCACATTACTATGTGACTTTGGAAAAATTGCTTCACTTTTTGACTTCATATTTGTTTTATCTGTATGTTAGAGGATTAGATTAGGACTATAAAGGACTTTCCAATCTAGATATTCTAAGCGCCCAGGAGACAGGACACAGCCTATTTACTGGTTCCTAGACGGGACACAGCCTATTTACTGGTTCCTAGACGGGACACAGCCTATTTACTGGTTCCTAGACGGGACACAGCCTATTTACTGGTTCCTAGACGGGACACAGCCTATTTACTGGTTCCTAGACGGGACACAGCCTATTTACTGGTTCCTACCTCTCAAGGTTACTGCCTTTCAGAGCTTTCTCGTGTCTACTTCTGTTTCCCACCAAGGCACAAGTGAATACCAATCAGATATGGTGACATCTAATACAGTGAAAAGACAACTTTCCCAATGCACACAATACAGGAAAAAAAAAAAAGAGGTCAGAGAGTTCTTGTGGATAGCAAAGCAATCTCACAGATATGGATTTTGAAAGCAGTCTTCAAACCAAAGATAAACAGCATACACAGAAGTACACACATGATGATGACAAATACACTTCAAGAACACTGAGTCACGTAGCTCAGGAATAAAGTCACACACAATATGAGATGCTAAAAGGAAACCTAGCTATGAGACATATGACAGACTATATCACTAAATATCTCCATGAAATTTCTACCCTAGATCCCCTATTAATCAACCAGTAGAAAAAATATCTATTAAATTATTGGGTTCTCCTTTGAAATATATTTTGTATTATACTTGTAATAAGGATACAATTGGCTTGGGCTCTCCCCTCATACAAGAGATAGATATTAAACAAATACACCAAATATATATGTGCACAATTGGATAATGGTTATGGACTAAGAATAAATAACATTAGATCTTATACAAGAGGTAGAATAATTTTATGAATAAGATACATTTAATTTGTACTTGGTAGATGTAAGTAGAGTCAGTCAAGTGAAGACCTCATAGAAAGTTTCAAATACTACACACATATGAATCTGACAGATACGGCAGAGGCGCCAGGAACGGGAGCAAGATGAGGACAAAGAAGTCAAAGACCAGAACACATCTTGTAGACCACACTGAAAATTCTGAATCTTGAATGTAGTAGTGAAAGACCTAACATAGTAAGTTCATAAAGTGTCTCTTTGGAAGATTATGAAGAATGGATTAGGAAAGAACAAGAGTGGAAGTGGGGAGGACAGCCAGGCGACCATTCCAGTCACAAAGTCAGGAAATGATGGTGGCAGTGGAAGAAGCAGAGGCAGAAAGAAAGGAAAGAAATGGGCAGATTTGAGAAATGGGTTAGAAAATTTGACAGCCCGTTTAAGAAAGTAGTGTAGGTGAATAAGAAATGCTAGCAAAATGGTCCTTTCATACAGTCAGAAGACGACCAACTAGACACATGGGGGTGTCTGTCGTTTTCTGAAGGAAACGATGATGAAGGAAGAAATACGGGAACCAGAGATAGAGATGCAGAGCTCTGCTTTGATTGGATTATGTTAAACGGTGCAGTGAAGTCATTCTTCTTCTAGCGTTTGCCCTTCTTCCGTAGCCAGTCAACAGCGTCAGGTTGAGCCTGATGTCTGCTTGTTGCTGGCTTTGAAAGTGACTGGGATCCATGTGGATTCAGTCGGCTAGGAAGGATCGTCAGTTTCCCCAATGAATGGGTACTCACGGGATGCACCATGAAAAGGTCGATCCAATGCATCCATTAAAGAGAAGGATTTAACTGCGACCATTCAGATTTATGAAGACTATTGTTGACTTCCATAATGTCAGGCTAGGTGAAGTAACAGATGCAGAGTCTAGATTGGGGAAATGCAAAAAGAGAATGGGAGGTAAAGTGGTGAAGACATCACATGTGCAATGTTTTTTTCTATGGAGTTTGTGGTTAAATGTCACAGAGAGAAGCACCATTAATGGCAAGTATTTTAAAGATAAAGCACATATGGAAATGGATGTAGCCTTCATGGGAGAACCCTCCAAGAGAGCAGAGATTTGATGTACTGGTTGCTGACTAGAGAGGGATGCTTCTTCCATGGAGCTGGAAGGAGAAACAGGTGGGTAAGGCCCTGAGCGCAGTGGAGAGAGGAAGGTGAATCTCACCTGATAGCTTCTAGTCCTTTCATGAGCATTATCACGGCGGGTTTATGGATTTTACAGAATTAATTTCCTGATGAAGCAAAGGCTTGGTAGAGAAACTCAAGTAAGATATCTTGACACAGAGAGGACACAGTTGGGGAGAGACATTCACGGACTGATGGGGCTATCCTTTCCCATTTGTGAATTTCTTCAGAGGCTTTGAGCTGACTCTTTCTACATATGAAGAGGTTGGTGTGGAGTGATCAAATTGTGCTTGCAAAAGGCCCTGATAACTAATGGCACCCCTTCATAATCTTGAGAAGAAATACTCCATTCAAATGGCCAGGTGTTACTGGCAGAGGCATGTGTATGTATATGTATATGTATATGTATATGTATATGTATATGTATGTATGTATGTATGTATGTATGTATATATGTATATATGTATATATGTATATATGTATATATGTATATATGTAGAACGAGAGATCTCAACTAAAAGACAGCCAGTGTTCCTATGGCAGCCTATACAAGCCTAAACAAGGAAAACGCAGGAGGACTTAAGGTTGGCTCTTTGGTATATTACTGCTGTTTGACTCAGTGTGCTAACTACCAGCATCTATCAGTAAAATGGTGCAAAGAAGGGCAAGGTGAGAGGATTTGCGAGGCCAGGTGGTGGCACACCTGGTTAAACGCACATGCTGCAATGCTCAAGGATGTGGGTTCAAGCCCCCGGTCTCCACGTGCAGAGGGGAAGCTTTGCGAGTGGTGAAGCAGGGCTGCAGGTGTCTCTCTGTCTCTCTCCCTCTCTGTCTCCCCTTTCCTCTCGACTTCTGGCTGTCTCTCTCCAATAAATGAATAAATATAATAAAACAATTTAAAAAGAGGATTTGTGAGAGAAAGATTAAAATAATGACCAAAGGCCAGGTAAAACATGTGTCCTTCCGCATGTGAGGCCCCATCCTCAGTCACCATGAGAACACTATGAACAGTACGGGGGGGGGGGGGCGGCTCCGTGGGTGTGACGCGGTCCTTTGGTATCTCTCCGTCTCTTACCTCTATGTGCGTCCTTTTCTCTCCTCTCTGACCCTCAAAGGAAACAGAGTAAAAAATATTGGACTAAGAAAACTACTCAGCAAGTAGTCTTAAGCGTGCATTAGGCCCTTAGTCCATTCCCCACCCAACATTAAAAAATTATTTTAAAAAACATGGGGCCAGACAGTGGTACACTTGATTAAGGACACATATTACCACATTTAAAGACGTGGATTCAAACCCCTGCCTCCCATCCCCGGGGGAATGTTTCACAGATGGAGAAGCAAGTCTGCAGGTATCTTTCTATCTCCCTCTCTCTCTCCCCCTACCCTCTCAATTTCTCTCTCCCCTATCCAATAAAATGGAGAGGTAATGGCCACCAGGATCAGTGGGTTCATAGTGCCAGCACTGAGCCCCCGCAATAACCCCAGTGGCAATTCTTCTTCTTCTAGCGTTTGCCCTTCTTCTGTAGCCAGTCAACAGCATCAGGTTGAGCCTGATGTAAAGTTTCGAGACCTCCTTTGAATCTGGAGAGGTGGCAGTCGTTGATCCAGTGGCAATAAAACAAACAAACAAATAAATAAAATTTTAAAAACATAAAATGAAGTCAAATGAAATATAGTCCTCATGGGTACAAAATGAAACAGGAAAAATCTGCCAGAAAATTGAAGACCAATAGATTGACCTGCCCAACAAGGTCACAGAATCACTGCATAAAGAGAGCAGAGTAGGGGGTTGGGCAGTGGTGCAGTCGGTTAAGCGCATGTGGCGCAAAGTGCAAGGACAGGACCGGCATAAGGATCCCAGTTCGAGGCCCCGGCTCCCCACCTGCAGGGGAGTCGCTTCACAGGCGGTGAAGCATGTCTGCAGATGTCTATCTTTCTCTCCCCCTCTGTCTTCCCCTCCTCTCTCCATTTCTCTCTGTCCTATCCAACAATGAACAACATCAACAATGGCAATAATAATAACCACAACGAGGCTACAACAACAGGGGAAACAAAAGGGGGAAAAATGGCCTCCAGGAGTGGTGGATTCATGGTGCAGGCACCGAGCCCAGCAATAACCCTGGAGGGGAAAAAAAAAAAAAAGAGAGAGAGCAGAGCAAATGATCTGGAAAGCTGGCTATTTTGACAAACAGTCCCAGAGATAGAGCTCTCTGTACTGATGACCCATCTCAGCCACATGAAAGACAGGAAAAATGGAAAGAAACATCCTTCAAGACAAGGAATTCAAGCAATTAGAGGTCTGAGTCCCATGGACTGTGTTCAAGCAGTTGCCAAATTTCCCAGGATGAAGCGAGCAGAAGGTAGGGAGTTGGGATTTCAGTGATTCAGAAGGTATAATCAGGAGGACAGGAGAGGGCTTGATGATGTGGGTATGGGAACTGACTCTTCTTGAGACCATAATAGGGGATAGAAGATATTCAGTGGTACAGTACATGCCTTCCTGTGTGATCCCTGAGTTCAGTGCCCAGCAGGACATAAATACAAAGAAAGACAATAAACTGAACCAAAAAAAAAAAGTTTTTTTTAAAGGTAAAGCACTGCACATATATTCTTTCCCACCACACACATGCACACACAGTAAAGGAAATGTTGAGAGTCTCTAAAGGGGTCCAACTAGATACCAACAAAAGCTAATTGGAAGATGGGATGTTTCAATAGAAGTAAAAAATTTTCAGAGAAGTTCACTGGAGAATTATAGAAAACATCAAGTAGCAATAGGCTGGGGAAGAGCAGTGCTTGAAATCTATAAAGAATATGTGTGAATTGAGGGAGTGATCTGAAGTTTTTATGCATCATGAAAACTCTGGGGTGGCTTAAGGCTGGAATAGTCATTGTCTCCAGGATTAGACCTTCTTATGTTTTTTTGTCCTAGCAGAAACAGTCTTCAGAGCTTCTGGGGGTTATGAAGACTGCATACATCAATAGTACTTTTGCTGTCGTTTTTCTTATGAAAATTGTGTAAAAGTAATAAAGATATTCAAAAGGAAGCTCTCAAACTCCATTTTTAGTGTTGGTAAGATACAGATTTAATCTACAGTCCCAGACACATAAAAGGTCTGCGAGGCCATACGGAGAGAAGCGGAAGGTGTCTGGGGTGCGGAGGAGACTTGAGCTGGTGAGGGGACTCAGCACTGGCTGATTTCAGAAAGAACAGCAACATTCACTTGAAGGCGGGGGCTTTATCCAAAGTGCCAGAGGCGAACAGCTGTTCTGCATTGGTAGGTATGGGCTGGATGCTCAGGGTGGCAGCAGGAGCCTTGTTGTACTAAGGTTCACAGAAGATGCGAGTAAGAGTCAGGCGGTGATTCATCCAGTAGAGCACAGCATTACAAAGTACAAAAATCAGGGTGCAAGACCCTGGTCCCCACCTGTGGAGGGGGAGGGGAGCTTCATGAGCAGTGGATCAATGCTCCAAGTATCTCTCCTTTCTCTCTCTTCCTCTGTCTCACCTTCTCTACCTCTGTCTCTCATTCTCTATAAAAAAAAAAAAAAAGAGAGATACCAGGAATGATTGAGTCGTGCGGGCACTGAGCCCCAGTGATAATCCTGGCAACAAAAGAAAAAAAATGGGAAGGAGTTACACAGCAAATTTTTTCTTTGCCCTGTATAATAGGACAAAGAAAAATACAAAGAAAGCAAAGAAGATCCAGTTGATTAATAACCAATGAATAAAATTAAACGAACACTAAGCAGTATAAAAGAAAAGCTGATTAAAATATGTTGAATAAAAATTTCCTAAAATAAGAATTTTGAGCATTGTTATTTTAAACATAGTACATAAATCAAGAATGCATACAAAAATAGCCAATATGGAAACATTCCTATCAAGTTACCACACTTTATAATTACATGAACAATCATGAAAAATCATGTAGGATAAACTAAACTGACATAAGATTTCCCTAGAGAGAATTTATATACCAGAAGGCAATGTAGCAACACTTACAAGTTTTTCAAAAAATGAAATAATGAGCTAAGAATTTTAAATACAGACCAATTGTCCTTCGGGGATAAAGACCACAGATTAGCATTCTTGAATTTATAGTTTTTAAAGGATATGCTATTTTTAAAAGCTATTTTTGAGAAAATGCATGAGGGTAACTTTAAATTGATTACATGATGACTTAGGAAATTATAGCATTTTCCCCATAGTTTTCAAATTATTTTTTTATTTATAAAATGGAAGTATTGACAAGATTATAGGGTAAGAGGGGATACATTCCCACACAATTCCCACCCCCAGAGCTCCATACCCCACCCCCTCCCCTGACAGCTTTCCTATTCTTTATCCCTCTGGGCGTATGGACCCAGGGTCATTATGGAGTACAGAAAGTGGAAGGTCTGGCTTCTGTAATTGTTTCCCCGCTGAGGATGGGTGTTGACAGGTCAATCCATACTCCCAGTCTGCCTCTCTCCCTAGTGGGAGGTGGGGCTCCAGCAAATCATTTTTATTGGGGGATTAGTAGTTTATAATACAGCTGATGACACGTATGTACAATTTTGCTATGTCCCTGTGATAGGTGTATGCAAAACACTCTCATCCCAAACACAAGTCCTTTTCTCCCACCTTGCACCAGGACCCCAATGCTTTCTCCACCATTCCACTGTCCTCCCTACTCAGAGTCTTTGCTTTAGTGGAATTCTTCCATGAAAAGTAAAGCATGATTGCAGAGGAGAACCTAGTGGGGGTTGAATTGTTATGTGGAAAACTGGGAAATGTTATGCATGTACAAACTATTGTGTTTTGCTGTCTACTGTAAACCATTAATCCCCCAATAAAGAAAAAAAAAAAAACTAAAGCAAGCAGGAGCACCGAGATGTCAAAACAGAGTGCATTCAGTAACATCTCGACCACTGTTCCATCTCTGTTTCTTCTCTCTCTCTCTCTCTCTCTCTCCTTTTTCTGAAAAAAAATTAAATCAGAAGGGCCAGCAAAATAATTCACTTGGGTAGTGCACTGGTTTGCCATGTGTGTGGTTCAAGTCTGAGCCCGGCCTCTATCACATTAAAGAAAGCTTTGGTATTGTGTTCTCTCTCTCTCTCTCTCTCTCTCTCTCTCTCTCTCTCTCTCTCTCTCTCTCTCTCTCAGTAAATAAAAGTAAGTAAGTGAGAAAAGGATGAATAGCCAATATGCTTACTTGCTACATCTTCTGTGAAAAGTATGAGGATTGACCAAGATGGCGACATAGGAGGCTCTTGGTGTTTCCTTGTCCCATAAGTACAATGAACATACAGCTTTACAGGGTGGATTCCCTCTGAGAGAAACCCAGAAACTAGTGCTGGATTCCTGTACAGTGGACAACTGAGAAAATGGCCATTTGGAAACAAACAGAAAAGATTAGGCAAATTCTGACCATAAACCCCACACTCAGCAAAGGGCTCCTAACTTTGCACTTCTCCCTTTAAGCCAATGTATGCACCAACCTATGACAACCCAAATTTTAGGTCTGACACCTGAAAGGCAGCTCACTCCCCAAGTCACTGAACACTGAGAGCCAGCAGAGTTTGAACAAAAGTCCCTGGGGGATAACAGAGCAAGCAAAGAAACAGCTGTCAAATGGGGCCACTAGCATCCCCTGGAACTACCCAAGCTCAGCCCAAAGGCAAAACACACATTTCATTCTTCCTAGAAGGAATTTGACTACATACTCTCCTAGCTGTTGCCTGCAGGTTCACATCCTATATTTTAGAGCTGCCTAGAATCCTTCCAGGAGCCTGAAAGAGCAAGTGCCTGTGTCTCCCACTCTCTGCATCTTGTCAGTTCTCAGAATAAAACCACCTAAACAGCACCTCCCTAGAAGGAGCTTGTCCATATATCTAACACCCCAACTCCTGTGTCTGCCACACCACCTCGG
The DNA here is from genome assembly GCF_950295315.1 of Erinaceus europaeus. Taxonomy (NCBI): domain Eukaryota; kingdom Metazoa; phylum Chordata; class Mammalia; order Eulipotyphla; family Erinaceidae; genus Erinaceus; species Erinaceus europaeus. Next base: position 1,146,364 of record NC_080182.1, on the reverse strand, counting down.
GGTAGAGTCCTCAAGTCACCTACATCTGATAGCCTTTGGGGCTCACATTCGAAGTGAAATAAGGCGTAGAAAACAGAGGACCTAGTGGGGGTTGTATTGTTATGTGGAAACTGAGAAATGTTAAGCATGCACAAACTATTATATTTACTGTGGAACGTAGAACATTAATCTCCTAATAAAGGGGAAAAAAAGAAGTAAGGCAGAGACAGAGAAAGACAAACAAAAAAGCATGGTGCCACCTACACATGGAATACATACCTGTAAATGGGAAAAAATTAAATGAAGATCTAAATATATTAATAAATCTATAGTTACCAGGATAATATTACAACTAAAGCACATTATCTTAAACACTAAGCTATAGGAAAATAAGGAAACAGTCAATATTGTTAACAATTCTTTCAGAAATCCAATAAGGCATCATACAATAGGAATGTGAAGACGTTTAACTTAAAAAAATATCTCAACTCTAAATGCAGCATTTCTTTCATAGGCAAATTCAAGAGGAACTTCACAAAAAATGAGGAATGAGACTGGGATATTCACCATCATGACTACTGTTGAACATCTGATTAAATTCAAACGACACTGGAACACCTATGCGATGATAAATACAAAAACAAAAATTAACCAACCAACATTCTCTGCTGGGAAAACAGGGAAACACGCCACTAATGCAAGCCAGCACACACTTTTTGAGAGTTAACAAGTCTGTTCAGAATTATAAAAACATATATTATTTGGCCAGGCATTCTATTTCCCACCTATGTACAAAATTACTCATTGCAGCATTATTTGAAATAATCAAATACTGTAAGCAATTTAAAATAAGTCAATGGTATGTCAAATGACAAAATCCTGCACAGTTGTATAAAAAAATAGAGATGGTTTTTTACTTGCTATGCCATGATTTCCAGTATGTATTATTGTTCTGTGAAAAGTGAAACTGCAAGTGGTAAGTAGAAAAGGCTCCCTTTTGTGTCAAAAGGAGAACAGGAAAAAGCATGCCTGAATTATTTGCTTTTGAATACATAAAGCCTGGAGGAATTTTTAAGAAACTATGGACAGTGTAAATTTTGAAAAGAGTTTGTGAGAACTGGGTAGATTGGTTCAGAGTCTAGTCGACAGGTTGATCCATACTCCTAGGCTGTTTCTGTCTTTCCCTAGTGGGGTAGGGCTCTGGAAAGGTGAGGTTCTGGGTCAGCTATTTACCACATCTATCCGACCCAGGGCCCATAGATATTCATATTTAGCACAGGGGCCTGTGTAACCTCTGAGTGTCTGTCAATTTGACCTGACAGCCCATGGTCACAGCAGGGAGGATGCTACATGAGTGGTGAAGTGAGTCTGCAGATGTCTATCTTTCTCTCTCTCCCTAACTCCCCCTCCCCCTCCTTTCTCAATTTTTCTCTGTCCTACCCAATAAAGAAAATGGAAAAAAATACCCATGATGACAATGAAGTTTCATATGCAGCATGATCCCACTTACGCAGCTCACACACACAGAGAACATAGACATGCAGCATGATCCCACTTATGTAGCTCACACAAACAGAGAACATAGACACGCTCTCCGAAAGATAACGACAGCTCTCTGAATTGCAGAATTACTTGTGTGATCATCTTAACTATTTTTCAGCTACAGTTTGGTTTGGAAACGGAGCCTGCTTTTTCCATCATATTTTGAAAAGCATATTTGAAAAGAGGTACTCAGATCCACATGAACCTTGTGTCAAAATGAAACAAAATAGACTGGATCAAAATTGCAGTGTGCAGATTCCTCCAACACATGGTGGAAACATCTCCCAGAATTCTCACCTAAAGTTGAAGACAATTTTGGATTTGATTTTTTTTTTTTTTTTACTGAGATCACTCTCTTTTCTGGGTTAGCTTGAGGATAAGCAAAACATATGAAGAACTACTGGCCCAGGGAAAAGGGAGCAGTGAGTGGCTGTGTGCATGTTTTGTCAATAGGAACAAATGTTTACAAGGCAAGATGAAGACATCAGTGTCTTTTCCGTGATAATCGGTTGACCCTTAAGCAGAAGATGGACTGAGGATGTGTGAGTCACACTCCCCCAGCTTCCCTGAAGATTCTGAATAATGCATCATGATAATTTGTCTTTGGAGATGGTGTTGAAACTAGAGATGTTGCCATGAACTCCAAGGATGGAGGCTGGGGCTTAATAAAACATGAAGAGGGGAGAGAATTAAGATTGATGGAGGATTTATCATGTTCCAAGGCACTATTAGGCAGCTTTAAAATTAATGATTTCCTTTTCATCTTTATAACACCTAGTGAGGGGCAGGCTGGAGTTGGCTTACCCTGGTTCCGAGTGCCAAGTATTCAATTTTCAGGGATTTTGCAAGCTGTTAAACACAGCCATTATTAAAAATTAAATTAGGTAAACTTAAAATTCAATCACATCTAATTAAATTATTTATATTTCATTTAATTTTAACAAAACTCATCACTTCCTAATTAGCTTACTCCATTTTACAATTTTCTCTGCTCTTAAAGTTATTTCCATACATTATACATGCAGTGAGGGATGAATTATTGCATAAGGCTGTTTTGATATTATATCCATAGCTTGAAATCAGCCATAGTGGGTAAATTTGCCCCAGGGAAAGCAGTAAACACTGCAAATCAGAGTTCAAAGTTTCACCTGCCTCCCTCCCTTCCTCCCTCCCTCCCTCCCTCCCTCTATAACTTACCTACCTTCCTCCCTCCCTCCCTCCCTCCCTCCCTCTATAACTTACCTACCTTCCTCCCTCCCTCCCTCCCTCCCTCCCTCTATAACTTACCTACCTCCCTCCCTTTCTTCCCCCATCCCCTTCTTTTTCCTTTTGCTGAACGCAGATCAGCAAACAGTGAACACTTACAAAACAGACTGTAGGGGTCAGGTGGTGGTGCATCTAGTTGAGCACACAATGCACAAAGACCCAGGTTCAAGCCCCCAGTCGCAACCTGCAGGGGGGAAGCTTTGCAGGTGGTGAAACAGGGCTCTAGGTGTCTCTCTATTTCTCTTCCTACCTCACCCTTCCATCTCAATTTCTGACTGTCTCTATCAAACAATAAAGATAATAAAAAATTAAAAAAATAAAAACCTGACTGTACTAATGCCAACTACAGATGGGCATACAAAGGTCCTAAGAGAACATCTTATGCAATACACCTGTTACTATTTCTTGTCCCTTTAAAGAAAAATATTATAAATGTGACTTGATGAAAGATTTAAGACAATTGAGAAGATCTTTTTTTAAAACCCAAGATCAGAATTCTTAGGCTCTCCAGGTGGGAGAGGTTTCTATAAAAACTGCCACCTGTGGTTTACAGATAACTCTGTGAACTATCAGTACCTTTAAAAGTTAACTATTGAGTGTCTTTTTAAACCCTAAGACAGCAGGAACCTCACATCTTCACTATAGAGCCCCTACTTCCCCCAGTCCTGGAACCCTTGGATAGGGCCCACTTTCCCGTATGCATCTCCCAATCCAAACCAAATAACATTGCATCTGCTGATCACAACCTAACCAAAGCAACGATTGCTACCTCAACATGCTTCACCTCAGAATGTATCCAGAGACTTCACGTGTGGAATGACAACCCTTCAGCTTCATTACTCGGGTGAGACCTTTCCTTTAATAGTACACTCTAATTTCATCTCAGGTAGTTCACTTTCTAACAAAGTCCCATAACCTAGATATACACCAGTTTCTGTGAGAGAGAGCTTAAGTGCACACGTATCCATAAACTACTGCAAAATATATACCTGAAAGCAGGACTACACTAGAGTTTGCAGTGAGTACCTCCCTAACACTTCCTCTTCACTATTCCAAGCTTGGGATCCATGATTGCTCAACAAATTGTTTGGCTTCATATGTTAACTCTCTTTTCAATCACCAGGTTCCAGATGCCACCAGGATGCTGGCTAGGCTTCCCTGGATTGAAGACCCCACCAATGTGTCCTGGAGCTCAGCTTCCCCAGAGTCACACCCTACTAGGGAAAGAGAGAGGCAGACTGGGGGTATGGACCGACCAGTCAACGCCCATGTTCAGCGGGGAAGCAATTACAGAAGCCAGACCTTCTACCTTCTGCATCCCTCAACGACCCTGGATCCATGCTCCCAGAGGGATAGAGAATGGGAAAGCTATCAGGGGAGGGGGTGGGTTATGGGGATTGGGTGTTGGGAATTGTGTGGAGTTGTACCCCTCCTACCTTATGCTTTTGTTCACTAATCCTTTCTTAAATAAAAAATTTAAAAAAAAAATAGAAATTTCAAATCACACACACAAAAAAAAAGTGCTGTAATAATAATTTTCTAGCAAAAGGCTTTTGTTCACTTATTAAAGTCTGGTATAAGTAAAAATTAGCTTCAAAACACAACCTCAATTCACTAATGTTACTGTAATGTTACCTTGTTCTCTGTTACTACGGTGTTTGTTATGTTTTATTTACTATATTTTTATAAACAATGCATTACTGTCTGGAAATAATGTTGTTCCTTTAAGGCCTATTATTGTAACCACACAGAGCACTGCTGCTCACAAGAACTGAAAAGTATGAAGTAATTACAAGTAGCTAACAAAATCTACTTTTATACTTCCCAGTGCTGAGTGGCCATTAGCAAGTGGGAAAAGAAAGTAGTCTATTAATGGAACAACTCAAGAAAAAAATAGAGTGTCTCTTATTTACAAGGCACTTATGCTCTCTCCTTAAAATCCATCATTCATAACAAAAAATTAAAAAGTCTATTTCCTGACAACAAAATGAAGTGACAATTGTGAAAAAATCTAGAAAGTTTTAAGAATTAAAACCAAAATTATGTTTATTGTTGCCTTCCAAAGTTCACCACTGTGAACGCTTTCACAGAGGTCATTCTGATGATGAGGTTTATGATCCCCTGTGTGTATGTGCACTCTCATTTTATTTTTTATGAGTTAGAAAGTGAAAAACCAGGGGCCCAGGTGGTGGCGCATGGGGTTAAGTGCCCAAGGAATGGCACAAGGATCCAGGTTTGAGCCCCCGGGTCCCCACCTGCAAGGGAGTCGCTTCACAAGCGGTGAAGCAGGTCTGCAGGTGTCTTTCTCTCCCCCTCTCTATCTTTCCCTCTTCTCTCAATTTCTCTCTGTCCTATCCAAAAAAAAAAAGTCATCAGGAGCAGTGGATTCATAGAGGGGAAAAAAAAGTGAAAAACCAGAAGAACCTTATCTCAACAACATGGCAGTCCTATGCCATTGGGCACCTGTACCTTTCACCTCCAGCTCAGTCTTCCCAGCCAGCAACCAATCCCCAACACTCTGGAACAATTCTGGTAGGAAACTCTTCTAGTCTTTTTTTTTTTTTTAATTTCTTTATCAGGAAATTAATGTTTTACATTCAAGAGTAAACACAATAGTTTGTACATGCATAACATTTCCCGGTTTTCCATATAACAGTACAACCCCCATTGGGTCCTCTGTCATCCTTCATGGATCTGTATTCTCCCCCCCCCCAACCCACCTGAGTTTTTTACTTTGGTGCAATACGCCAATTCCAGTTCAGGTTCTGCTTATGTTTTCTCTTCTGATCTTGTTTTTCAATTTCTGCCTGAGAGTGAGACATTCCATATTCATCCTTCTGTTTCTGACTTATTTCACTTAACATAAATTTTTCAAGGTCCATCCAAGATCAACTGAAAACAGTAAAGTCACCATTTTTTATAGCTGAGTAGTATTCCACTGTATATATATACCACAACTTGCTCAGCCACTCATCTGTTGTTGGACACCTGGGTTGCTTCCAGGTTTTGGCTATTACAAATTGTGCTACCAAGAACATATGTGTACACAGATCTTTTTGGATGGATGTGTTGGGTTCCTTAGGATATATCCCCAGGAGAGGAATTGCAGGATCATAGGGTAGGTCCATTTCTAGCCTTCCGAGAGTTCTCCAGACTATTCTCCACAGAGGTTGGACCAATTTACATTTCCACCAGCAATGCAGGAGGGTTCCTTTGACCCCACAACCTCTCCATCATTTACTGCTCTTACCTTTTCTGATGTATGACATTCTCAAAGGAGTGAAGTGGTATCTCATTGTTGCCTTTATTTGCAATTCTCTGACAATCAGAGACTTGGAGCATTTTTTCATGTGTTTTTAGGCCTTTTGGATCTCTTCTGTGATGAATATTCTTTCCATGTCCTCCCCCCATTTTTGGATGGGGTTATTTGTTATCTTGTTATTGAGATTTGCAAGTTCTTTATATATTTAGGTTATTAGCCTCTTGTCTGATGTATGGCATGTAAAGATCTTCTCCCACTCTATGAGGGGTCTCTTGGTTTGGATAGTAGTTTCTTTAGCTGTGCAGAAGCATTTTTAATTTAAAGTAGTCCCATAGGTTAATGCTTGTCTTAGTCTTCTTTGTAATTGGATTCGTTTCATTGACGATGTCTTTAAAATTTATGCGGAAAAGAGTTCTGCCAATATTTTCCTCTAAGTATCTGATGGTTTGTGGTCTAACATCCAAGTCCTTGATCCATTTGGAATTTACTTTTGTATTTAGTGAAATACAGTGGTTCAGTTTCATTCTTCTGCATGTTTCAACCCATTTTTTCCAACACCATTTGTTGAAGAGACTCTGCTTTCCCCATTTAATAGTCTGGGCACCTCTGTCAAAGATTAGATGTCCATAGGTGTGGGGGCCTCATTTCTGGGCTCTCAATTCTATTCCACTGGTCAGTGTCTCTGTTCATGTTCCAGTACCAAGCAGTTTTGATGACAATGGCCCTATAATACAATTTGAGATCTGGGAGTGTGATGCCTCCACTTCTGTTCTTTTTTCTCAAGATTGCTTTGGCAATTCTAGGTCTTTTCTGGTTCCAGATAAACATTTGTAGCATTTTTTCTATTCTCCTAAATATGTGCTTGGGATCTTGATGGGGATAGCATTAAATTCATAGATGGCTCTGGGTAGTATATTCATTTTGATGATGTTAATTCTTCCAACCCATGAACATGGAATATCTTTCTCCACTTCTTTGTGTCTTTTTCAATTTCCTTGAGTAGTGACTCCTAATTTTCAGTATACAAGTCTTTCACTTCTTTGGTTAGGTTTACTCCTAGATATTTTATTGTTTTTGTTGCTGTAGTAAAAGGAATTGATTTCTGGATTTCAATTTCTTCTAACTTAGTGTTTGCATAGAGGAATGCCACTGACTTTTGAATGTTAATTTTGTAGCGTGACACCTTACTGTATTGCCTGATGATTTCCAAAAGCTTCTTGATGGATTCCTTAGGTTTTTCTGTGTATGCTATCATGTCATCTGCAAATAGGGAGAGTTTGACTTCTTCTCTTCCAGTCTGTATCCCTTTAATTCCTTGCTCCTGCCTGATTGCTATGGCAAGAACTTCTAACACTATGTTGAATAGTAATGGTGATAGAGGGCAGCCCTGTCTGGTACCTGATCTGAATGGAAATGCTTCCAGTTTTTCACCATTGAGGATGATGTTGACTATAGGTTTGCTATATATAGACTCCACTATCTTCAGGAATTTTCCATCTATTCCCATTTTTTGTAGTGTTTTGATCATAAAGGGATGTTGTATTTTGTCAAAGGCTTTCTCTGTGTCTATTGATATGACCATGTGGTTTTTGGTCTTGCTTTTGTTGATGTGGTGGATCACATTGATTGATTTATGTTTATTAAACCAACCTTGCATGCCTGGGATAAACCCCACTTGGTCATGATGAACAATCTATTTTGGTCCAGGAGGTGGCGCAGTGGATAAAGCGTTTGACTCTCAAGGGTGAGGTTCTAAATTCAAGCCCTGGCAGCACATGTACCAGAGTGCTGTCTGGTTCTTTCTCTCTCTCCTCCTATTCTTTCTCATCAATAAATAAATAAAATCTTTAAAAAAAGGGAAACTCTTCTATTCTTTCAACCTCTATAAAGATAATGTTATTCACAGAAGCTAGATTTTGTTTGTTTGTTTGTTTGTTTTAGGTGATCTTACCTGTGGCCAGTTAACTGCTAACTTATAATGAACAAGTTAAGGGATGGGAAAAGCGAAAAAACTAGACACTGGGAACAGTGGAGCTGTGCAGTAACTGAGTCCATGAAATACCGTTGGTGGCAAAAGAGAGAGTGAAAGACACTTTAATAAACAATGGCGATTATAGAAGGTCTGAAGACCCTAAAGAGGGAGTGTAGGAGGGAGTTGAACAGAAAGTAGAGAGACTCAATATCTCGTGATAGAGAAAGGATGACAAGCTGGAGGACGGATGGGGTGGCGTGCTGACACCTGTCACAAGGACACACGAAACTGTATACCTGGACAACTACCGCATAAAACCATAACAGGATCTCAATAAATAAATAAATAACCAGTCTCCTCATTCATAAAATCATCTCTAATGCTTCTTTTTGCCAACCTAAGCAGACAGTGAAGAAGCCGGGTTCCAAGTGTAGATTCTGGAATCCAACATAGTTGAGGCCTGTTCCCACTCTGCCACCACATAGGGGAGGGGAAATTTGTAGAAATTACTGAGTGTCCCTGTGCTTCTGCTTCCACTGCTGTAACTGTTGACTATAGGCCAACAATCCCTGAAACCCAGAGGGTCAGATGTGTCCTGGAAATCAGGAAGCATCGGAACAGACGAAGGTAATAGTGTGAGCATATTGTGCAACTTGTAATGCCCACAGATGGCATAGTATCATCTACTGTGTATCTGCTGATATGCAGAGGGCCTAGGGCACACTCCGTAATCAGCAACGCTTATTTTCCTATACCACAACCTGTGGCTAATCACTACAGGGAGCATAAATGAAACTTGCAAGCACTTCCAGGTTGAGCCAAGTGCGAAAGTCTGCTCAGGATGGAAATCTGGAATAATTTTGGGAAAACTCTGTAATAAAGGGATTTTGGAAATTTTAGATTTTTGGCTAAGGAAGTCCATTACAGAGTTTTTGCAAGTGACCCACTGCAGACAGGAGAGCCCATAAAACATTACAGCAAAATGGCAAAGCTGGCATTACAACTGTAACATTGCCATAGCTGTCTGCTCCCTTTACCCATGGCCATTACCATTTGCACTGACTCTGACCTTCCTCTTTTATCCTCTGCCAGCCTCCTAATTCAATTCCTCACCTCCTATCTCTCCCACCTCCCCTGGAAACACAGGATTATTCTCAAAACACCACTGTGACCCACACTTCCCCTATTTACTGTGCTCAATGGCACCTGTAACTGACACTGATTTAGTATAGTCAAAACCACTTCTTGTTCAGGCCCAAATCTTTGGGTCTTGCTTCATCATTTATCACACCCCTGCTTGTATTTCACACTCTAGTAACACTTGTTTATGCCCCTTCTTGGCATACCATACCTTTGCATTTCCATAACATCTGTGCTGTGATGCTAATCAGTCATTTGATGTGCCCATCCCTGAGTTTCTGAAATTCCCTTTAGGTAGTCCTTTCTCCTGGCAGCTTTTCCTGATGCACTGATACTTCATATCTATCTGTCTACCTACCTACCAACCTATGTAACACGTACATGTGCCCATGCGCTCACGCGCACACACACACACGCACACACACACACACACACACACACACACTCACACACACACAATCCTTGCTGTTGTCACTTTCCTATCTACAAAACAAAACACTGAGGCAGATAGAATTTGTAGGCTTATAGAACTCTAAATTTCTAGCACCAAGTCATGGCTGGCATTCAAAAGGATTAAAAGGGTCAAGGATAGAACTTAGCAATAAGAGTACAGAGCTCACATGCTTGAGGCCTCAGAAATCACAGTTTCAATCCTTTCATATGCCAGAGATGGATGGTGCACTGCTCTCTCTTAAATAAATGAATGAATACATACATACGTAAATAAATAAATGCAACAAAGATCTTTACAGCCAGGGAAGTGTCTCAGCAGGCAGAGCACAGGACTTACATGTTTGAGGCCACCATGGATTTGAGTCCTGGCACTACACAAAATAGAGCTCATTGGTGCTTCGATGCTTCTCTCTCTTTCATAAAATAATTTGTAATGTTCGCAGAATCACACCCTGGGCCTCAGGCAATAGTGTAAGGCTAACTGTACACCACCGGCAGGCAGGATGTCTATTTCCCCAATTTCATTTTAGCAAGGCTATTTCTCTTTGCCACAGAAGAATCAGGACAGGGAAAATTCACAGCAGACAGGGGCCAGGTGGTGGCGCACTTGGTTGAGCACACATGTTACAATGCGCAAGGACCCAGGTTCAAGTCCCTGGCCCCCACCTGCAGGGGGAAGCTTCATAAATGGTGAAGCAGTGCTGCAGGTGTCTCACTGTCTCTCTCCCTCTCTATCCCCCCTTCCCTATCAATTTCTGACCGTCTTTATCCAGCAAATAAAGATTAAAAAATTAAAAAAAAAAATTCACAGCAGACCTTTTGGTAGCACACCTTCTTGCAGTAGGGCAAATGGCACGATGATGTGGGCAATTTAAGGTCAGGAGGGAGGGGCCTCCAGATTCTTCACTAACATCCGGAAACACATCAGAAGGGAGACAAGTGAGCGAGAGATCACTGGGAGATGTTTGATTCTAAGTTCTTCCCTGCCTGTGGGTTGCTCCTGACTATCAGCATTGTTAACGTTTCACTGTCCACAACAACAGCCTCTGTGAGGGACATGTAACGGCCAGAGCTACTCTTGGAGCCTCAGCTGAGCCTCCTCCAAAGACTCTAATCCCCAAATGAGGAGCAGCTGTTACCCACCACCTCCCTGCAGCTGACCGACCCAGAAGAGTGACAGCCTTTTCCAGTCTTGCTGTGCCAACTCCAGGAACCTGCGTGGTGGAAGCATGAGATGTGAATGGGACCGATTTACATTGCAATTTTCTTCCTCCTAAGATCATGTTTGTCAAGGATGAATATTTCAGTTCTGGAAACATTCTAATCCTTCCAAAGCCTCCAATGCCAATATGCATCTAATGAGGCGAGAGGAAGATGCTTGGCACCTCGCCGTGATGTGCCAATGGAAAGTAAGACATGAGGAAATTAAGTAAAAGCCACATATGTGCATACCCCGGGGCTGGCAGATGTTTCCCCAGACAGCTTTAGCATTCACACAGCCCCTAATTCCAGACACTGGAATAAATTCTTAGATAAAGATGTGTCTGAGTGGAATGTGTGTAGAGCATGAGGCTGGGATGGATTTTCTTTTTCTTGCATCTGCCCCTGATTGTAATTATTGCCGTTACTGTTATTCTTTCTTATCCACTGTTATTCCTTCCTGTCTGACTCTCCATTGCCACTATCATTTGCACTAATTCTGATCTTCACAGTTTCTCTTCTACCACCACTTCCTGATTCAGTGCCTCACCTCCAGTCTCCACCACTGCATCCACCTTCCCAGAAGCAGAGTACTTCTCAAAACACTAGTGTGATCGCATATGTTCCCCTACTTATTATCCTCACTGGCTCCTGTCACTAACTCCACTCAGTCTAATTTTCTTCTCTTTTCTCTCTTTCTACTTTATCTGACAGAACAGAGGAAAATTGTGAGGAAAGAGGGAGAAAGACATCAGTAGGCCTGCTTTAAAGCTCATGAAGAATCCTGCCTGCTGGTGGGGAGCAGAGGCTCGAACCTAGGTCTTTGTGAATGGTAATGTCTGCACTCAGCTAGGTTTGCCACCACCCAGCGCCTGGTGTAAATTCTTTAGTATAATCATAATGTGTGTTTTGGGACTGTAGCTTTCTCAATGAAGTCACAGTCTGCTCATGTGGGGGGGGATGGTTGTTAATCATATCTATTCATTCTAGATACTTTTTACAAATGTCCTCTAATTAAGTCCTTCTTTTTAAAAATATTTTTAAAATATTTTATTTATTCCCTTTTGTTGCCCTTGTTGTTTTAGTGTTGTTGTAGTTATTGTTGTTGTCGTCGTTGTTAAATAGGACAGAGAGAAATGGAGAGAGATGGGGAAGACAGAGAGGAGGAGAGAAAGACAGACACCTGTAGACCTGCTTCATCGATTGTGAAGTGACTCCCCTGCAGGTGGGGAGCCGGGTGCTTGAACTGGGATCCTTACACTGGTCCTTGCGCTTTGCGATTAAGTCCTTCTAAACCCTGTCAATGGAGATGACATTAACTCCAGTTGGGAAATGATGTTTGGAAAGATTGTGGCATTTGCCCAATATAATACTGGGATGACGATGGAGCCATACAACTCAGTTATTCCTCCATCTTGCTGGGAGGAGGAGAGTTTGGACAGACACACTAAAGCTACCATAGCTTCTAGTTCACATCTGCACCCATAGAAAAGGTCATGATTTCCCTGGACTGGACCCCAGCCACTGAGAGAGAAGAATTCAGGTACAGGAGCCGTTCAAGTCCAAAGCAGACTTCTCTGCTGATCTTTGCTCCAGGGGGCCCTCCCGCCTGATGGTGACATTTTCTGAACTGTGATAAATCTGAGGTGCTTCCCACCTCACTTTCTTTCCTTCTTTTCACAGCTATCAGACTTGAGGAGCAGGCTGAAAGTTTGTTTGTTTTTCCATCCAGTCTGTCTCCTGTCCCTTTCTTACTCTTCCCTGCAATATATCATTTGCATGTCTGTCCTGGGTTCTTCTTTTCAAAAACCCAAAATGAGCACCAGGTGGTGGATGCTAAGAACACGATTTACCGCGTCCTAAGGATCTAGGTTCAAGCTTCCCCACCTGCAGAGGAGGGAATTTCACAGACAGTGGAGCAGGCTGCAGGTAGCTGATTTTCTCTCCTTTGATCTCCCCGTGCCTCCTCCCTGATTTCTTCTGTTCCTATCATAATAGAGGTTGAAAAAGAAATAGAAATAGCCCCTGGGAGCAATGGGTTTATCCTACAAGCACCACCACAACAACAAAAGAAAGAAAGAAAGAAAGAAAGAAAGAAAGAAAGAAAGAAAGAAAGAAAGAAAGGAAGGAAGAAAACCAACTTTATGTTGTGAACATGACCTACTGTGTCAGATCCTAAAAGGGTTACATGAGGATAGGGCTGGTATAAAGAGATCATGCTTTGTGAATGTCAGCAGTTCACAACCCTTCCCACCACAGTTCATAAACCTTGGCACACTCCTGAACAATTATGTTTTCAAAATAAACATATTGGCTGGGACCCATCTGAGGCTCTGGTCATCTTCCCCTAACATTTCTCCCATTCTGGGAGTATGGACAAAAATTCTTTATAGGGTGCAGAAGGTGAGAGTTCTGGTTTCTGTGATTGCATCTCCGATAGAAGTCCTGCTGCTTGGTCATAATATGTTTTAGTAATTTATTGGGGTGAAATCCTCATGACATAAAATGCACTATTTTAAAAAATAGTATTGTATCAACTACCACTTGTATATAGTTCCAAAACCTTTCCATCCCTGATAAAGAAAACCCCTTCCCTATGAACCAGCCTCTCCCTACCGTGTACTCCCTCCAGCCTCTGGTGCCCAACAACCTGTAGTCTATGTCTCTTGATTTCTCAATTTGGAATATTACAATTTAATTTTGGGACATGGGCCAGGGAGATAGTTTAGCCTATTAGAGTGCCAACCTGCATCTCTGAGAGCCCAGAGCCTGCAGGATCAACCCCCAATACCACTTTATGCCAGAGCTGAGCAGTGCTCGTCACCTTTTTTCTCTCTGTACTCTCCCATTCTCTCCCCTATAGTAAATTAATCTTAAAAGAAATTTATTTTAACAACTATGAAATGTTTCACAAATGTGAAGTGTGTGCGCATGCTGTGAAGTGTGTGTGCAAAGGCCAGGCTACTGTCCATATCGTTCCAATTTTCACATAGGTGCTACTGAAACCAGCACCTGGATATTCATGTTAATGAAATTAGACCTCTGTCTCCCTCGCTGCACACTGATTCATTTTGTAGTCTGTCTCAGTTACTGCAGTCCTTTCTATGACGGGGTAATAATGCACTACATAAAGAGGCCACACTTTGTTTACCGCTCATCTGCACCTACTAATAGGCCTTTGGGTTGTTTTCATTTTTTTTTTTTTACTATTGTGCATAGTGGAAATAAAATGTGTATGTACACGGGGACTGGGAGAATGCACACTCATCATGCACGAGACCTGGGTGCCAGCCACTGACGCGGTGTCTCCCCACATCAAGCTGAAATCGTGTAATGCACAGCACCAGCATATATTTTTTTCCAATTTGGTTCCTTTTTATTCCTTTTTAAAATTTTTATTAGTGACTTAATATTTATATACAAAATTATAAGTTAACAGGGGTATAAGCCTGCACTATTCCCACCCCCAGAGTTCTGTATCCCCCCATCCCCTCCACTGGAAACTGTTGTAGTTCTCCCAGGGCTGTAGATATGAGTTGACTATTATTTCTATAACTGTCTGTTTATATTTATATATATTATCTCTTTTTTTTTTTGACAACTGGCCCTGCCTTCTTTTCCTTTCTAAGTCGTATCTACTTCTGTTACTACTTCCAAATGTCCTTCCTTTCCCCCCCGCCCCTTCTTTCTCAGGGCCCTGATGGAGTTGGAGTTCAGAGCCCTCTGGTCATCTTCCCCTGACATTTCTCCCACTCTGGGAGTATGGACTAAAATTCTTTATAGGGAGCAGAAGGTTGGAGTACTGGCTTCTGTAATTGCTTCTCACCATTAAATTTTATGAATTCCCAGAGTCTTGCCCAAGTGACCTGCCAAAGCAGATTGAAGAACACATAAAGCCTACAATTACACTAACATACTGACAAAGGAAAAATGGCATGGACAATGCACAGCCTGTACTAAAAAGTCCCCGAGGAAGGTGCACTTTTGCTGCCTGGGGTAATGTATTGCCTCTGTAAGAACTGATGCAAGACAAATACTAGATGCTATTTCCACTTTCTACCTTCTGACACAAAAATGAAAATCCTCTTCAGACTTCGTTCGCCGAGCAAAAACCGAGCTACTAGTGCACATCTTTTGTCAAAGTCAAGTGTCATATTGTAGCTCTGAAAAGCAGATATGTGCACATGTAGCAATAGGACAGCAGAGTAATGACGACTTAAAAGTCGACCTCGGGGGCACTCCCAACTTGCTTTCCACAGAGGCAGAACCGTTTTACATTCCACTAGCAACGTACCAGGACTCAGTTCTCCATGGCTGCACCAAATTTTTAAAATTACAGCCATTCTATGCAAACTTGTGTAGCCCCTTTGGAAGGCTGTATAGAGAGTCCTTAAGCTAATAATATACGACCCAGAAATGCCACTCTTAGCCATTTATCCAAAGGATATGCAAACACTAATTAGAAGGGACACATGCACCCCTATGTCCATAGCTGCATTATTCACAAGAGCCAAAGAGTGAAATCGGCCTAAATGTCTATTCACAGATGACTGGATAAAGAAGTGATGGGATATAGACTTCATGGAATGCTACTCTGCAATAAAAAAAGATGCTGTTGTGTCCTTTGGGACAAAATGGATGGAACTGGCGATGACTATGCTTAGTGAAATAAGAGGTGAAAGACAACTGATGGTTTCACTCGTGTGGAATCTAGACATCTAATACACATTAACTTGCAAAAAGAAGACAAAGACAAAGACAAAGACAAAGAAGCAGCAGCAGCAAACTGTCTCTAAGACTTGGTGAGAACTGCGGTGGTTATGTTTGGGAGGAAGGTAGATGGAGATGCCCCAAATTTGGGGGGTGTGGTGTAGAGCTATACCCTATAATCTAAGAATTCTGTAACCCAATACTGATCACAAATAAAACATGAAAAACATTATGATAGTTTTAGTGGCATTTAATGTGGCTTTAGTTTACATTTTAACAATGATTAATTATCTTGAGAATCTTTTTATGTGTTGGCTGGTCATTTGCATATGATCTTTGAAGAAATGTCCACTGTACATTTAAAACTCTGATGCTTTAGTCTTGTGATGCTGCATTTTATGAGTTCTTTATATAGTCTGACCTTTATTGGATATATGGTTTACAGATATCTGCTCCAATTCTGTAGGTTATTTTCAAGTTCTTGAAAATGTTCAATGATAAAAGTTTCACATTCTGATAAAAGTTGAATTGCTTCAGCTGGTCATGCCTGTGGTATCATAACTAACAATTTATTGTCAAATTCATAAAATTATAGTCTTTTGTTTTTATCTAAGACTTTTCAGTCAAGCTCTCATTAAGTCGTTCATCTTGCTAGGTCTTTTATTAATTTAATTTTTTATACAGTATGAGCTAGGAGTCCAATTTCATTCCTTTGTGTAAGATTTCTAGTTGCCCTACGACCATTTGAAGATCTTGGTACCTTGGGTATATGGGCTTCTATCTGAATAAATCTCCTTTCATGTTGGTTTATGGTTCAAGACATCTCATTTAATGTATTGATCTTGATTTGGATTCGTGTTGATTCTTTCACATTGTGTTCATAGCCAACAGCACTGTAACTCAAACCCAAGCCATATTCACTCACGACATGCTTTCCTCTGAGGAATTACAGTCTTACTGAATTTAGTGATGCTAGAAAGAACTTCAACACTGTATCTGAAGTCCATTTGAAGTAGTGAAATTACAAATAAATGCCAAGGCAAAATCACAACTTCTCGGTTGACTACCATGTAACCAATGGATGTTATAGTCTTGATGACTACTTAGAGATTATGAGGAAATGCTTTGTGGACACATTAAGAAAAAGCTGTATGATCTAGTTCTTAAATTTGTTTGCAAAGGGGGAGGGGGAGGAGAGGCAGGGCAGAGAGAGGCAAGAGCACATGAAAGAAAGACCAGCAGAATCCTGGCAGTGTGATTTAGGAGGGATTATGGCAACCGGTGACAAGGGCCTTCTAGTTCTCAGATGCTCCATCATGCCGAGACACACTTCATCTCAGGTAAGTTTCACTGCAGCACTGCACGGCAGATCCAGCTTAACAGGAAGCGACTCCGAGAAATGACTCAAAATCATTTTCCCCAGCTCTCACCTTCAGTAAATGAAGCTGGTATCTGAATCCAAGAACAGACTGACTCTGAAACACCTGCTAGTACACCACATCAATAGTTCTCAGTGTGATCTGGAGACTAGCTGCTGATGCACATTGGAACTTAATAGAAATGTGGATCTCTGGGTCTCATCCACAACTCTGCAGAGACAGAAACTTGGATGAAAACCCAAGAAGCTATGGCGAAAACCCTCCAAAGGATTCTGAAGCACCTGAAATCAAAGCTTCTAAAGAGATGCAGAGTGAGATTCCAGTTCTCCCATTGCAACCTGCCTCACAACCTTGACAACATATGTTCCCTCCTAATCTGTATTATACTACACATAAAACAGAATTAACAAGTCTTCCCTCCATTCTCCGAATCTGGAGGATTCTTCTTATGGATAAAATAAGATAAATGCAAGAGTCTAGAGTGTGGAAAACTCCATAACTAAACCAGTAGTCCAGTTTCCTGGCTGCAAAGTGGCCATGGGCTGTCCCTCAGGTCAGAGTTTCTGGCCACAAGCAAGAGAACAGTAAGGCAGGAAAGAAGATGGAGGGACCTGGGTAATGAGTCCAGAGGACCAGAGGAGCTGGGCATTGCAGACACCAGAAGCATTAGACAGTCAGGGTATGATTGCGTGAAAACTGCACTAGCTTGGGAGGGGCTAGCCAGTGGGTGATAAAAAGCAAACTGTTCTGATCAAAACTCAGGAGAGAAAAATCACAAAGTTAAGCCCTAGATTTTCAGAACAGGTGATCAATCACGAAAGCCAGTATGTTCCGGCTGAACAGTTAGAGGTGGCACCAAAGCACAGGAACCACCTCTTTATTTTTTTTCCTCCAGGGTTATCGCTGGGGCTGGGTGCCTACACTATGAATCCACTGCTCCTGGAGGACATTTTCCTCATTTCTGTTGCCCTTGTTGTGTCCTTGTTGTTGTTACTGGTGTTGCTGGCTAGGGCAGAGAGAAATCAAGAGAAGAGGGGAAGACAGAGGAGGGAAGAGAAAGACAGACACCTGCAGACCTGCTTCACCACTTGTGAAGCAAACCCCCCTGCAGGTGGGGAGCTGGGGGCTTGAACTTGGATCCCAGTGCCAGTCTCTGTGCTTCATACCATGTGCACTTAACTCGCTGCACTACTGCCCAGTCCCCAGGAACCATCTTTCTGAACACTCATCCAAGGTCCATCGTCAGACTGTCAGACAGTGAAAAGGAGGAGATATGAAATAACCCCAGTTAAAGGAATATCTCTTCCTCTACCCAAGCTATCTCACTTACATAACAGCCTAATATATTGAAGCATGATGGTGCCTTTCTGAATCATAGTAACAGGTTGCAAAGAATGTCTGGATTCGTGTGGTCTATTGCAAAAAAAAAGCAAAAAACAAACAAACAAACAAACAAACAAAAAGACTCTCAGGCAGGGAGAGACAGGATTAAGAGGGCATTGGAAACCCTGTGCATGATGGTGGGGGAATGGGATGCTGATGGTAAGAGTGATGGGCAGACATTTGTCACAGGGAGATGAGAAATTACACTCATGAAGCAACAACTATATATTTCCCTAATAAGTAAAACAATCCAAAGTTTTAAAGTATGTTTTCCACTCTCAGGCGCAATTTCAGACAACCTCCTGCTTCCCTTTAACTGCCCCTCTTCTCCCCTCACCCACCAACCTGCTCACATGCGAAACCACCTACATTAAAATGTCACAAACAGTACCCAGCATTAAAATGACAGTGAGATATGAATACAAATGCCTAACAGAACTTTCTTTGTTTGGGATGACTAACCCTATTATTTTAAGAAATATATCCTCAGAAAACTAAAAGCCCAAAGTGTATTAAAGTAACATGTCATAGTAGGGAAAGCTGGTAAAGTTTCAGGTCATTAAAATGACTCAAAAAGCCTTGACAAAGAAAAGGATGAGAAGCCTGACAATACACCATGTGAGGCATATCCAAGAGAGAGAGGGAGACAGGGAGAGAAAGAGAGAGAGAGAGAGAGAGAAGACTGTTCCAGCTGAATAACACAATATAGAATCACATTATTTCAGAATCCTCACTGCTTTGAAAATGCCGATAATATCTTCTGACAATGTTTATTTTCACACAGTCTTTGATTTCCTTCCGATCCACAGAGTTGCTTTCAAAGAGTTTTAGCATCATCGTCATAATTTATATCTGAACAAGCAATGTTGTCTAATGTAGTTGGTCCAACCTGACAGATGAGACATCCTCAGAAAGCGGTCACAGGAAGCAGAGGAGCAGAGCTGTTCAGTGGCTGCTCTAAAGTTAGGACTGGACCTGGTGGTTCAAAGCACTTTCTCCCATACAGACATATGGGAGTCTTCGTCAGAGTAACTGTGACTTAAGGAGTGAATCTCTCTTTTCCCTTAAGAAATCATGCCCTGGATATGGAATGTCAACCCTTCACCCTCATTACTCAGGTGAGACCTTTCCTTTCATAGTATTCTCTCATTCCAATCCAGGTAGTTCATTTCCTAACAAAGTCCCAAAACCAGATATAGACCAGGTCCCATGAGATAGAGAGTCCTGAGATTCCTGAACAGATATGATGGGCCTAGACCTCAAATAAATCCCTCTCCCCTTGTTACCGGTCATCTCTGTCAGGAACAACAAAATAGACCCCTTTGTGGGCCCCCCATAGGACCTTGTCCTCAGCTTGGATCAACAATGGTAGAGAATGTTCCATCCTCCAAAGGCAGGATGGACAATGTAGTCTATGCTACACCTGAGGAAGATGGGTCCTGATACTGGGCAGCTTGGAATGTTCCTACTCATGACCACAGAATGTGAGCTCAGATCTACAGGGATGCAGAGGTCACACAGGCTCCTAAGCTGAATATGGGCCCCAGATCACATCAGATCGATGGGGTTTACAGTTAACAATATTTATACCCCTTTACCATATTAGGGAGCTACTCTCTTCCCTGATCCAGCTTTCTAGTCCTTTTTCCAGCCATGACACCATCTCCCTAGACAATAACTTAGGTCCACCTGTTATATCAGATTTCAGGCTCAGGGAGAAAAAAAAAAACTAGTATAGCCACAGGTCCTTTGGAATTTAACTAGAATATGCCTACTAGCTATCCAAAAAATGGAGGACCCCCCAACTCTTCATCAGCACTATTCCAGCCCTTAGGTCCATGATTGGTCAATAATTTGTTCGGCTTTGTATGTTGTAGGTGACCATCAAAAGACAAGTCTTCATTAGGCCCTTGATAAACAAGGCTGCCAGAAGATAAAACATGAGAAAGGACCCCATGGCCTTTGATTGAACCCGCAACTTCCCCAGTTATGTCTGCAAACATTAGCAGAACTTTCTGACCTGGCCTTGGCTTTGCTAGCTGCTGAATAAACCCAAACATATAGTAGGAGTTCATAAACACCAGGTGCTGCTTGAACTTATGTAACCGTTTGCTTATCTTTAACTGATGATGTGAAGTATATATATACATGTATTATCCTAAATAAAACTGGCTGTGTCTTTGGCACAATCCCTCCCTGCCCCTTAGCTCTCGTTCCTCCTCTCAGGACCGTTTGACTTATCCCCGCGCAGAACGCAGAGACTAGAGTATGTTAACTCTCTTTTCATCCACCAGGTTCCAGATGCTAACAGGATGCTGACCAGACTTCCCTGAACAGAAAACCCCAGCAATGTGTCCTGGAGCTCCACTTCCCCAGAGCCTTTCCCCACAGAGAAAGTGAGAGACAGGCTGAGAGTAAGGATGGACCTGTCAACGCCCATGTTCAGCAGGAAAGTAATTACAGAAGCCAGACCTTCCAACCTTCTGCATCCCATAATGACCTTGGTTCCATACTCCCAGAGGGTTGAATAGGAAAGCTATCAGGGGAGGGGATGGGATATGGAGTTCTGGTGGTAGGAATTGTGTAGAGTTGTACCCCTCTTATCCTATGGTTTTGTCAATGTTTCCTTTTTATAAATAAATAAAAAAGGGAAAAAAAAAAAAGAAATCATGCCCTGGAATGTAAACTTTCTTGCATCCTAAAGAACTTAATTTCACTAGCTCATCTGTGAATGTGACCCTAGATGGGTAAATTCATCAGTGTGGATGTCAGTTTCACCACTGGCTTAAACACAAGAATTTTGGTTAACTCCAGAGTTTGTGAGGAACAAATGTGTTATGTTGCTTGGCCCAGGAGCACAGCCAAAAAAAGCTCAGCACATAGATGGTATCAATGAGTACAAAGGAAATGGAGTTGGTCACTAACACAATGATCGTGCCAAATTAAAGCCTTTTGAAGAACCCCTGACTTCCCAGACTCTCTAGCTGAAAGAAAACCACACTAAACTATGCATTCAATGTATTACCTTACTGTAAGCAAGAGTGCTATGTTTGTTTCTTGAACAAGAAAAAAAAATCACTGTTTCTTTTCTTTAATATAGTCCTGACTTTCAAGATTCAAACCTAGGAGATTAAAGGCAGAACATATAGGATTGAAGTGGGTTTATGTTCTCTTACTGCCATGTTCAAAACAAGGACTTAGAAAAAGACCAACAGGTCTAAGGGTAGTAATCATGGAGACATCCTTAAGAGCTCCTGTGCTTAGTATGGGCTCCAGGTCAGATCGATAGGGTTTACAGTTAACAGTATCTATATACTCTTCCCGCATTTGGGAGCTAGAATGATGCAGCTATCTAGTGCTACTCCCAACTCTGACACCATCTCCCCAGACAGTACTGTTAGCCCACCTTCATGTTAGCTCTTGGGCTCAGGCAAAAATTAGTGAAGCCACAGATCTCCTTAGAATATACCTAAAATAGACTTCCTACCTTTTTCCCACATGAAGACCCCAAACCTCATCACCTCTGATTATTCACCAGTTTGTTCTGCTTTATATCTTAATTCTTTCCAGCCACCAAGTTGTAGATGCTACCAGAGATGCCAAACTGACTTCCGTGGGCAAACAACCTCACCATTATGTCCTGGAACCCTGCCTCCCCAGAGCCCAGTTCCATTAGGGAAAGTGCGAGCAACTACTAAAGCAGTATGATGAGTCAGGCGACCCAGGTGTGGCCGACCATCTCATTGCCTCCCTGAATGCAGCACGCCAAGCCCGCTGGCAACAACTCACGGAAAGTCTGAACTTCACCCACTCAAGTAGGAAGGCCTGGAAGCTTCTTCACAGACTGGGTGCCGGTAGCCAACCCCCTCCCGTCTCCCATCCTCCCGTATCTCCAAACTCAGTGGCCAGTCACCTAACTCAAGTTGAACATGCTAAGATCGACCCAGTCTGGAAAAGAGAAATTTCCCATGAGTGGTCATCCCACTTCCGTTGATCTTGTCCATCTCCAAAACTCTCTCCCTTTACACTGTCTGAACTGGAAGACGCTTTGAAGAGGGTTAAACCGGGAACAGCTGCTGGCTATGATAACATCACCCCAGAACTCATTCTTAACCTGGGTCCCGCGGCAAAGAAGTGGCTCACTACATTCCTGTCCCACATCTTGGAATCCGAATCCATGCCCAAAATTTGGTGTCGTGCGAAGATAATAGCGGTTTTGAAACCAAAGAAAGACCCAATACTGGCCGCCAGCTATAGATCAATTTCTCTCCTCTTCGTGTGTTACAAACTCCTTGAGAGGCTGCTTCTGTCACGAATTTCTCCTCTTACAGAGAAATTCCTATCACCCGCCCAAGCTGGTTTCCGCCCAGGAAGATCTACCTGTGAACAAGTCCTGGCCCTCTCAACTTACATTGAAAATGGATTCCAGAAGAATTTAAAGACAGGTGCTGTCTTTGTTGACCTCACAGCAGCCTATGACACGGTCTGGCACCGTGGTCTCCTAGTCAAGATCTCAAGATGCCTGCCTCCATGGGTGGCCAACACTATATTGTTTCTTCTCCAAAACAGAAGATTCCGGGTGCATCTGGGTGACAAGTCAAGCAGATGGAGACTTGTCTCAAGTGGCCTCCCCCAGGGCTCTGTTCTGGCTCCTACGCTATTTAATATTTATATCAGTGACCTCCCAGAAACTTCTTCAAGGAAGTTCATCCATGCCGATGACATCTGCTGTGCAACTCAGGCATCCAAGTTGGACATCCTCCAGGAAACACTCACGAAAGACATGTCTCTGATATCTGATTACTGTAAAAAATGGCAACTAATCCCTAGCACTGCAAAAACGGTATCATCTGTTTTCCATCTACACCATGCCTCGGCCTCGCGTGAGCTTCATGTGCAGCTTGACGATACGAGAATCCGGCATGAAGCCCAGCCAGTCTATCTTGGCGTTACTCTCGATCGCACCCTGTCATTTCACGAACATCTCATAAAAACTGCAGCAAAGGTGGGCGCGAGGAATAACATCATTGCAAGACTGGCCAGCTCCTCATGGGGCGCGAGCGCTTCCACACTACGATCGATCATCATCTCTGGCATTATGCTATTCCACTGCAGAATACTGTGCCCCAGTATGGTTCCGTAGCCCCCATGTCCACTTGGTCGATTCCAAATTATATTCCTCCATGAGGATCATTTCTGGAACCATCCATTCCACCCCGGTTCCATGGCTGCCAGTTCTTAGCAACATCGCCCCGCCAGATATTCGTCGGGATGCGGCATCATCTAAGTTCATTTCCCACGTCTACGCTAGACCGAACCTGCCAATATACACGGATATCTTCGCCCACCCTGTCCAACGCTTGACGTCTCGTCACCCAATCTGGTCCCCTACGCCTACACTGAACTTCTCTGTTCCAGACTCTTGGAAACAGAGTTGGCAGTCAGCTGAGGTCAAGAACAAACACCTCATCACAGACCCCTGCGAGCGTCAACCCGGCTTTGACCTAGCACGTTATGATCGGGCCCTCCTCACTCGCTATCGAACAGGCCATGGCCGGTGCGCCGCTATGTTCCATCGCTGGGGAGCCAGAGACGACCCGAACTGCCCCTGCGGCTCCAGACAGACTATGACCCACATAGTCAACGACTGCCACCTCTCCAGATTCAAAGGAGGTCTCGAAACTTGACATCAGGCTCAAGCTGACGCTGTTGACTGGCTGTGGAAGAAGGGCAAACGCTAGAAGAAGAAGGGAAAGACAGAAACAGGCTGGGAGTATAGATCAACCTGCCAGTGCCTATGTCCAGTAGAGAAGCAGTTACAGATGCCAGACCTTCTACCTGCTGCACCCCATAATGATCCTGGATCCATGCTCCCAGATAAAGAAAAAGGAAAACTTCCAATGGAGATGATGGGATGTGGAATTCTGGTGGTGGGAACTGTGTGGAACTGTACCCTCTTAACATACCACTCTGTCAATAATTATTCAATCAGTTATTGTACCCCTCTTATCCTGCCACTCTGTCAATAATTATTCAATCAGTTATTGTACCCCTCTTATCCTGCCACTCTGTCAATAATTATTCAATCAGTTAAATAAAAGTCATATGAACTGACTGTCTCAAAAGCAGCTTTCACATTATCTCTCTCTTGTCTCCTTTCCCTACCCAGATCAGTTCTGCCACTGCATGTATATCACTGACTCCCACCCGTTCTGTTTCCAAAATGTTTCTCAAATTATTCATCTAGCTCCACGTTAAGTGGCCAAATGTGGGTGGTTTTTCTCGTTAATCAGCCATTCATTAAACCAACAAATGTGTCTCTTCCATTCTAAGCATGGACAGGAGTACCAACCTCAGTGGAGATGGTTCCTTGAAAACTAGCCCAAGTCCCTGATGGTGGAGGGGGCTGAGGGTGGTGATCACCACCTATACTCCTGACTTCCTTTCTCAGCATTGTAATCATTCCTCTATGGAAAGTCATTATCATCTTCCTAAGCAAAAGTGAAAAATAAAGACATGGGGCCGGGTGGTGGCGCACCTGGTTGAACGCACATGTTGTAATGCTCAAGGACCTGGGTTCGAGCCCCCGGTTCCCACCTGCAGGGGAAAGCTTTGCAAGTGGTGAAGCAGGGCTGCAGTTGTCTCTCTGTCTCTCTCTGTCTCTGTCTCCCCCTTCCTCTCAATATCTGGCTGTCTCTAACTAATGAATAAATAAAGATAATTAATTTTTATAAAAAGAAACACACTGGACATTTTTTGAAGATTCAAGAATTGCATGCAGATATAGATGCCCATGACTGCTACTTCCTTAGACTTCCCTCCTAGCCAGACAAACTCTGAGTGACCCATTTTCTCAGGTCCCATAGCAAGTTGCACATGCTATCATGATGGCTACACTCACAGCATTATGGGTAGTTGTCTCTTTCTGTTCCATACACTAAATTAAGGGCCTCTCATGACCAGACATTTCCCTTTAATTTTTATTTCCCCAGTGCCCTAGGTGCTGGTGCTCAGTTGAGGGTAGATGATGAGACAGACATTTTTCCCTTTTCCCAACGAACTTGTCACATGTTTCAACAACTATTCTACCAGCCAGCTCTGACAGTTATAATCAGATCTTGCTTTATTTTCACAGAATATTTGATCTTATCTCAGCTCCTCTGGAATCAGTTTTCATACAACAAATTAAAAAGGTGCTCAGATGCCCCAGAGTAAAACACAAACTACCCTTCTGAGTGGCAGACACATAAAGAGCAGATATTCAAGCTACTTTCCAAATATTCCCCTCTTCAGGGGCCGATGGTGGCACACCCAGTTGAGTGCACATGTCACCATGTTTGAAGACCCAGGATCAAGACACCAGTCCTCACCTGCAGGGGGGAGGCTTTATGGTCAGTGAAATCGTGCTTCAGGTTTCTCTCTCCCTGTCTACCCCTCCCTTTTCAACTTCTGTTTTACCAATAATTAAATAAATCTCTCCTCTTTCTGTTTATTGATATCACATTACCTTTTGAGCAAATAGTATATGAAAGATGTTATTCCAGAAACACAAAAAAAATTAGAATTGAATATTTATCTAAATTATGGAATCTTATAGAGACTTCTGAAAGGGAGAAGTAAAACAAATCTGAAGCTACAAAAAAAATAAAGAAAAAAGAAAGGAAAGGAAAGGAAGGAAGGAAGGAAGGAAGGAAGGAAGGAAGGAAATTGGTGTGCAGCAGACACCTATCACAAAGGAGTAAGAAACTATACACATGCAGCATCTACTGTCTTGTAAACCACTAGCCCCTCAATAAAGAGATTTAAAACATTTCTAAGTATGTAAATGCATTTACTTAGGGAAAAGAATAACTTTCAGCAGATTCTCAAGAGTCACTAATTAAAAGCAAACAAAAAACCTTAAGATCCATAGTTCCTTTTTTTATAAATTGCTTCCACGGTTATTGCTGGGCCTCAGTGCCTACACTACGAATCCACTGCTCCTGGAGGCTATTTTTCCCATTTTGTTGCCCTTGTTGTGGTTGTTATTGTTATTGTTATAGCTGCTGTTGGATAGCACAGAGAGAAATTGAGAGAAGGGGAAGACAGAGAGGAGAGAAAGACAGACAGCTGCAGACCTGCTTCACCACTTGTGAAGCAACTCCCCTGCAGGTGGGAAGCTGGGGGCTCAAACTGATGCGCTACTGCCCAGCCCCCAAGATCCATAGTTCTGAATTCTGTTGGAATCAATATTTATACCTGTATGCGTTCCAAGGTTTTGCTATTTGTATAGAAGAATTCTCTTATTTTATTTTTACAAGAGGAATTCTTATTCTTTTACAAAATATTTTGCTCAAACTTCCAGAGATGGGACATGTGTTGATTCACAATAAAAATCTTTAAATGCCCTTTGACCTTTTTTACAAGGATAAATAATATCCTCTTTCCTAGATCACAATAAGCTGTACAAGAATACTGGAGACTGTGTTCTGACTTTCCCTTTTTCCTTGTAGCCCAGGAACTGAGATGCACTCAGAGTGCAGGCCTGTGGCAAAGCAAAGTACCTTATTAAGATGAAAGTGACCCAAAATACACTGATGGAATTTTCCTCTCTTCCATTGGCTCTTCCTAATTCTGCGGTGATAGGAATATGCCTGATAAATATCCTGTCAAAAACAGAAACAGAATGCTTTCCTCTCCAGTACTTTGCTCTCAGTATGGACAAGTTGCTTGGCCTGTCTAGCCTGTTTTATGTCATTAAAAAAAAAAAAACAAACTAGTATAGCCACAGGCCCTTTGGAATTTAACTAAAATATGCCTACTAGCTTTCCACAAAATGGAGGACCCCCCAACTCTTCATCTGCACTATTCCAGCCCTTAGACCCATGATTGGTCAACAATTTGTTTGGCTTTGTATGTTAACTCTCTTGTCAACCACCAGGTTACAGATGCTACCATGATGCCGACCAGACTTCCCTGGACAGAAAACCCCACCAATGTGTCCTGGAGCTCCGCTTCCCCAGAGCCCTGCACCTCCAAGGAAAGCGAAAGACAGGTTGGGACCCAGTATGGACCCACCTGTCAACACCCATGTTCAGTGGGGAAGCAATTACAGAAGCCAGACCTCCCACCTTCTGCATCCCACAATGACCTTGGGTCCATGCTCTCAAAGGGTTACAGAATAGGAAAGCTGTCAGGGGAGGGGATGGGATACAATGTTCCGGTGGTGGGAACTGTGTGAAGTTGTACCCCTCTTATCCTATGGTTTAGTCAATATTTCCTTTTTATAAACACAAAATTTTTTTAAAAAGCAAGCAGAGATCTCTGCTAACCTGTGAACCACGTAAAGAGCCAGGCAGTGCATGACTTTTGCCTATTCTTGGAGGTTAGCTCCAGAAAGGTTTTGTAGTGGCCAGATTTCAAAACTACAAGTTTAACATGTCCTGATCCTTCAGAGCATCTCACCAAAAAGCAAGACATGTTTGGAGAACACCAGCTCCAAGTTCCTGTCCAGGCCCCACTAACAATATCCTTGAAGTGAAACAAGTCCCCAGAAAGCCGGTGCCTGCAATATTTTATCTTCAGTTTGCGAATTTGTGAACTGTAGTCATCACTGCAGATCCACCTAACCCCCTGCCTTCCACACAAGGGTCTGTTTACATGCACCTTGATTTGGTGGGCTGAAAAGTAGCCAACAGAGATGACAATCAGCAGTTATGATATTCTCTCTCTCTCTCTCTCTCTGTTATCTACATGTGAAGATACAACGAGAAATATTTGATGCTGGGGGCTGAGAGATAGCTCAGCGAGAGGAGGGCATTTCTCACCACACATGAAATATCTGATGCTGGGGGCTAAGAGATAGCTCAGTGAGAGGAGGGCATTTCTCACCACGCATGAAATATCTGGTGCTGGGGGCTGAGAGATAGCTCAGCGAGAGGAGGGCATTTCTCACCACACATGAAATATCTGATGCTGGGGGCTGAGAGATAGCTCAGCGAGAGGAGGGCATTTCTCACCACGCATGAGTTCTTAGGTGCCCAGCATCACAATGCAGCACCATGAACAACACCAGACAAACAAACAAACAAAAAACTCCATAGATGGTGGAGTGTTTTAGTTCTCTCTCTCTCTCTCTCCTCTCTCTCCCTATCTGCAATAAGCAAACATAAGCAAATAAATAAGTAAATAAGGACCTGGAAAGCTGCTTGGTGATATCACATGCATACACCAGAGTCTCATTAAAAATACAATTTTAAACATCTGGCTAGGAGACAGCTTACCTGGTACAGTCCAAACTTTACTCTACACAAGCCCCTGGGTTCTAGCCCTTGGTCTCCACATGGGAGCACTAAACAGAAGGAAATTTCACTAGTGAGGGAGTGGTACTGTACTGTGGTGTCTCTCCTCTGTCTCTCTCTCTCCCTCTATTACTCACACTCTCAAAAGAAGGAAAAAAGAAGGAAAATAAAAGAAAAAGAAAAAAAAAAAAAGAAGAGAAAAGAAATAAAAGCAAATCCTTTGGGGGAGGTAGAGTGGTGCAGGTGTGTAGCCCCAGTGGAGCTTGTGGAGCAGAAAGGTGAAACCTGCAGTCTGCTGCTAAGTAGGGAATTCTTGCCAGAGCTGAACAAACACACTGGCCCTGCTGGGCCCTGCTGAGCAGACGTCGAAACTCCAGAGCAGAGTGGGTCCTTAAAGTCACCGAGTGTTAAGACTTTGCTTTGTTAGCAGATCAGACCAGTGCTCCTGAAACAGGTTTTAGAAGGTACAAAATGATATACAGAAGAAATCCAGACTGGAGATGAAGTCACATTGTTTGATACAATCTGATCCATCTTTATAAATACCCTGTGGGCCCTTCCCCTCAGCTATGTTAACTACAGGTGCATTTGGCTTGCTGCCATGCGAGAGGGAAAGACGAGGGAACAGAAACTGCAGTCACACATTTTACTCAGCAGCTGGGAGTGACAGCTCATGTTACAGGAAATCAGGGGACATACTTGGATATATGGAAGTATATATTTTTTCTCTAAAAGACAGAATACAAAAACTAAGAGACAGAAACCCGGTAAGTCTGATGATCCAAACTTTACAGGACTGAAAAGCAGAAATTGATTTAGATGGTAGAAAAAAATAGGACAGTTGTGCATCAGGTATAAAAGGTGTGGGTGGGCTTGTGCTGCTGCCTGACTGTCATTCCACCGGCTGCATGGCCTTTTGCAAATGAATAAATGCCTTATTTCAACTCCTTGTCTTCTGCCTTGATAATGATATTAATTGGATGCTATTTACAACAGAGCATCTGACCTGCGTGCCTGAGGTTCAATCCCGGGCACTGGATGAACCACTGTGGGGCTCTGGCTCCTCTCTCAGGCAATAAGTTAAACTACTGCAAAGCTGAGCATATTTTCTTACCTATTCGATCTTTGACCTACTTCATTTATAAATTCCCCATTGTGTTCCTCCCTGGGATGGTGATACTCAGCCTCCTTAGATCAGGAGCCTCTGAGAATATGATCAAACCCAGGAATTCTTTCCTGAAAGACACGTTTTCATTGGTGCAGACCTTTACTGTCAAGTCAAGGGGTTCAGGTCTTTCTCATTACACAGATGTAGAAACTCAAGGCCATGTGCAGTAATTAGGAAAAAGCTTTATGCTGCTGAGCCTCAGATTTCTGACCTACACAACTACCAGACCAGGTAGACTCTGGGGCTGTGGACTGCCCTGGGCAGGTAGCATTTCACTCAGTGATTGCTTCTCCTGGTCTCTTATAGTTAGTCACGTAAGGGTTGAGGAGAGTTACATTCTAACGGAGTATTTAGAGCGAAGTCTGTTTGTGTATAATGCCAGTAGATATTCAAGAACTGTTCTGCCATGTAAAGCCTGAGTCTCAGGGAAGGACTGCTGTTGCATTGACAGTCAAGCGATGTCACACTTTAGTCTCTTTCTCTGCCGTCTCTGCTGTCACAGATCTAGCTTCAGCCACCATCACTTGTCCCAATTCTTGTGAGTCCAGGGAAAGACAGTAAAACAGTCCCCTGAAGGACACCAGCTTTGCCATGCATGCGACCTGAGTTCCACCTGCATCACACCACATGGGAGGCCATGGTGCTGAGGGAAGAAGCTTCAGTGCTACAGTGCCTCCCTCTTTGTCTCTGTCTGTCTCTGAAAAAGTCAGAGTAGTAACAAGTTACTTCTGTGTCTTTATTTCCCTTGGATAGAGCATTTGTTTATAATGGAAGTGATCACATTTTAGAAGTAAAGGTGTCACAATATGTCTGGACTTTCTAACATTTTTATTGTTAATGATCCTCAGTAGCATCTTTGTTTAATGAGATCAATGGTGGAGAGGGTCAGAGAGAGAAGGAGGAGAGGAGAGGAGGAAAATGAGGAGGAGGAGAAGGAGACATCAGAGCATTGCTCATCTCTGGCTTCTTTTTTCTGGTGGTACTGGGGATTGAACCTGGGGCCTCAGATCTTCAGGCATGAAGAATAGGAAAGATATCAGGGGAGGGGATGGGATACAGAGTTCTGATGGTGGGAACTGTGCAAAATTGTACCCCTCTTATCCTATGGTTTTGTCAATGTTTCCTTTTTATAAATAAAAAGTTTTAAAAAAGAGAGAGAAAATGGATTTGATCTTAAAATTCAATGAGACATATTTCATGCGTACCTGCTCCATCCCAGATATATGTGCGGCCACAGCTGATGCTGTCCACCAAAGCTTTCTCACAGGCAGCCTTCTGCTCTGCAAAGTGGGTGACATTGCATGACTTGCACTGACCAGTGAATAGGAATAGAAGCCATCTGTTCCATCCCAGTGAAACCTTAACTCTCAGCCTGTGGCTAGCCATAGCCCCGGGCATTCCCTAAGCTTTGCATAGGCCGGAGGCTCCTGTTGCAACGACAAAGCCTCAGTTACTATGTGCCTCAGAGCAACTTCAGTGAAGAGAGACACCAATCTCATTTGGACTTAGAGGAAGAGGAAAAAGCAAATTTCTCTTAAGTCACCAAGACTTAGAACTTGTGGCAGTAGCAAAAATCCAGTGTGTTCTGGCCAATGTCGCGCCAAATAAATATTAGTTATGTTTCCCAATTAAGTCTCATTGGCTTTACATTTCCCAGTGATCTATTCCTGGTGTTCACCATGATACAGGGGAGGAAAAATGCTTATTTTTGTTTTAGCAAAAAAGTACATAACTCATTTAGTTTTTTTCTTTCTTTCTTTCTTTTTGGCCTCCAGGGTTATTTCTGGGGCTTGGTGCCTGCACTATGAATCCACTGTTCTTAGAGACCATTTTTTTCCCATTTTGTTGCCCTTTGCTGTTATTATTGCCATTGATATTGTTGTTGTTGGATACAACAGAGAGAAGTTGAGAGAGGAGGGGAAGGTGGGGGAGAGAAAGACAGACACCTGCAGACCTGCTTCACCATTTGTGAAGTGACGCCACTACAGGTGGGGAGCCGGGGGCTCAAACTGGGATCCTTATGTCCTTGAACTTCATGCCATGTGTGCTTAACCCACTGCACACACCCCCCGACCCCCCTCATTTAGTTTCCTAAAACAGATGTTGAAATAAGCGTTTAAGGGTCTTTGTCTTTTTCTAGAAATCAAAGTTCAGATGGCATAATGGCTATCCCACATTCCCATTTCAACCCCCACCCCTGCACACACCACAACGAGCAGGGCAAAAAAAAAAAAAGAAAGAGTAAATTAGAAATCACAATTCATCCAGCACACACCTCCACATTGAAGTCAATTATCTGGCTAACTCACTTCTCATAGAGATGCAAAGTTACAATTGTATGTAAGTATTTTTGTGGCACTGAACCCCAGCAATATCCCTGGTGGCAATAAAATAATTAAGTAAGTTAGAAAGTAAGTATTTATGTGGATGGGGGTTGTTGCCATATCTTATATGAGTGGAAATCTCCAATTTGAGTGTAAGAACATTTCCAAATGATTTATTGATGCTTACCAAGCTTCCTCCCAAACTTAGTGGGTTCAAACAACAACCATTCTATTGCATTTCACAGGTTTTGTAGGTCAGGAATTTGAGCCAAGATCTGCTGGGTGATCCTTCTGCTCACATGGCACAGAGGAAAGCACCCAGTGGTCTCTATTTGGGGGACAGGCTAGCAAGAAGATGGCTTCAGCCCCAAGGCCAGTACCTTGGGGGGTGGAGGGTAGTTGGAAGGAAAGGCTCCTCTGGAACTGCTGATGAAAGGGCAAACTTCAGGGCTGTAGTTAATTCACAGCCCTGTAGTTAATTCACAGCTGAGATTCTCACAAGGTACACCAAGTTCCCCAGTGTGTTCTGACACAGAACCTGAAAGACTTCTTAAGGAACTAGACTCTAGGGGCCAGGTGGTGGCACGCCTGGTTGAGCACACAGGATACAATGCACAAGGACCCAGGTTCTAGCTCTCTGTCCCCACCTGCAGGGGGAAGCTTCATGAGTGGTGAAGCAGGGCTGCAGGTGTCTCTCTGTCTCTCTCCCTCTCTACCCCCTTCCTCTCAATATCTGGCTATCTCTATCCAATACATAAATAAAGATACTAAAATATAAAAAAATAAACAACTAGACTCTAAAGAACCAAACCATCACTTCAACTAAGGTTTATTGTCAGAAAGAAAAAACTCAGTTTGGCTTTATCTAAGTCATATGAAAGGGAATTAGAGGTGCTGTCTCAGTGGGAGGAATAGCAAAGTCTTTGTGATAATTTGTATTATATCATGAGCAGCAACCTCCTACTTGGTTCCTGATTCTCTAAGAATTTACGGAATTGGGGCCAGGCAGTGAAGAACCACATACAAGGAACTGGGTTCAAGGCCCCAATGCCCACCTGCAAGTGGTGAGGCAGGTACCTCTCTGTTGTTAAAATTTCGGAGGCTCTGGCCGGCTGGCTTGCTTCACAGGCTGGTAACAGAGACGCGGAGACAACGGCTGGGCAGGGAAGCTGTATTTCTTTATTCAGGAACAACGATTCATAAACTAAGACAAACTAATCGCCAAACAGAACTCTGCTGTCTCTTTGCGGCGGCGCAAGCACTCTCTCTTTTACTCTGGAACTCAGGAACTCAGGAACTCTGTCTCTCTGGCACTCTCTCTTACTCTGTAACCCTGAAACTCTGGAACTCAGGAACTCAGGAACTCTGTCACTCTCGAACTCAGGATCTCTCTCACTCAGGAACCCTCTCTCCGGGTTTCCTTTGGGGCGGGGCCAAGCAGGCCCGCCAAATTAATAGGACTCACCCAATTCTCTTGGCGGGGGAGGGCTAGAACAAACCATTGTAAAGCATACGACACCTCTCTTTTTCTTCCTCTCTGGCTCCACCTCCTCCTCTCAATTTCTCTTTCCCCTAACAAATAAAAAGAAAAGAGAAAGAGAAAGAAGAAGGAAGGAAGGAAGGAAGGAAGGAAGGAAGGAAGGAAAGAAAGAGAGAGAGAGAGAGAGAGAATGGAAGGGATAATGGATGCCAAAGACTGGTAGACTTATCATTAGGCACTGTGCCCAGCAATAATCCTGATGGCAAAAAGAAAGAGAGAAAGAAAGAAAGAGAGAGAGAAAGAAAGAAAGAAAGAAAGAAGGGGAGGGAGAAAGGAAGGTAGGTTACTCAGTCTAAACAACACAATGACCACATTAACTTGGATAAATAAATGAAAATTCTCTTAAAAGTTTAAATACCTTTCATTTGCACATGTAGGATTATCTATTTTCCTAGATTATCTCTATTCCAAGATCACTATTCTCATTCAATCACTCTTTTATTCCTATTCATTAAACATTTTGTTTTGCTTTGTATCTTACTGCTTTTCAGACACCAAATTGAAGATGCTAGTATGATTCCATCTTGACCTCCCTGTGCAAAAGATTCAAACAATGTGTTTTAGAACTTCACCTCTCCAGAGCCCTACCCCACTATGGAAAGATAGAAATAGGCTGGGGTATGGATCAACCTTCCAATGCCCAAAAGTCCAGTGAAAAAGCAATTACAGAATTCAGAAATTCTACCTTCTGCACCCCAGAAAGAATTTTGGTTCATACTCCCAGAGAGGAAGAAATGTTAGGGAGAGATGCCTAGAGTGCTCTGAACCCCAATTCCACCAGGATCCTGAGAGAGAAGAGAGGGGGAAAAAGAAAGAAAGACACTCAGAAGTAGTAGAAAGGAAAAGAAGGCAGGGCCATAGAAAAAAGGGGGAAATACATAAACATAGATAGAGAACTAATAGTCAGCCCTTATCTGTGAACTTGGGAGAACCACTGCAGTTTTCAGGAGAAGAATTGGGGACACAGAACTCTAGTGAAGGAAATGGTGTGGAATTATACCCTTATTATTTTAAAATTTTGTAAATCAATATTAAATCACTAATAAAGAAAAGTTAATAATAAAAAAACTAGCCTATTGTTTCATAAATATCTAAGAAATATATTACTCACTGATCCCAAAATTTCTCTTTTGACTTTTCAATTTGCTTTAACTTATGAAGAACTATCTACTAATCATACAATGGAGCCATTTATTTGCCCCTTTCCTGCTAGTTTGTTAACCGTACATTCAAGATGGGGGAGAGTTTATCTTTGAGCCTCCATTCAATGAACTCTAAACCAGTACATAGATAATGGACGATGTCCAGATATGCCAGGTGTGGGATGTCAACCCTTTGGCTCCATTACTCTGGTGAGACCTTTCCTAACTCATAGAACTCCTTAATTCCATTTCAGGTGATGCATTTCCTAACAAAGCCACAGAACCTAGATATAGACCAGGGCCCATGAGCTAGGGCACATGTGTATATGTTAACCATAAGTTAGGGAAAATATATATACCTTAAAGTAACAGTGCACAATAGCTTCCAGTGACTCAATAAGTGCAGCACGCAAGATTTTAGAAAACTCTAAAAAAGACACCATGAGGTAACTTAATCAAATAGTTTCTACTTAGACCTAGATACCCTCCTCACCTACTTCCTATTTCACTTCCCTAACCTTGTCAGAGAAAGAAAGGACTACAAAAGCTGGATAAGGACAAGAAGCCAACATACTTTAATGATGGCTCTTTTGGTCACTACCAGGCCACCATATCATCTGGGGCCCTAGTCAGGGAATCCTGGGATTTCCACACAGATATGACATGCCTAAACCTTTAATAGATGCCTGTCTCCACCATCAGTGGTCATCTCCATCAGGAATAGCATTGTGAACCCTCTCGTGAGCCTCTATACGACCTTGCCTTCAATGTTGAACAATAGTGGTATTAATTGCCCCACTCTCCTAGGGAGGCTGCGTCAGCACACTCTGCCACTCGAGGGAGACTGGTCCTGAAATGAGTGCAGCCTAGAATGTCCCCAGCTATGACCGACCATGGAATTTGAGCTCAGACCTACGTGGATGCAGAGGCTACACAGGCTCCTGTGACGAATATGGGCCCCAAATCAAATCAATGGGGGTTACAGTTAATGGTATTTGTATATTTTCCCCACATTTTGGAGCTACTCTCTTCTCTGATTCAGCTTTCTAATCCTACTCCCAAATCTGACACCATCTCCCCAGGCAATACCTAAAGGCATGTTAGTTGTTGGCCTCAGGCAAAAATTAGTTAACTCCTGGGCCCCCGTGGAATATACATAAAATAGACTTCCTGGTTTTTTTCCAAAATGGAGACGTCAAAATCTCACCTATTCTATTCTTACCTTTAGGTTTCTGATATTAAACAATTTGATTTGTTTTATATATATATATATATTTTCCTCCAGGGTTATTGATTGGGGCTCAGTGCCTGCACTATGAATCCACTGCTCCTGGAGGCCATTTTTTTCCACTTTGTTGCCCTTGTTGTTATTGTTGTTGCCAGATAGGACAGAGAGAAATTGAGAGGGGAAGGGAAGACAGAGAGGGGGAGAGAAAGACACCTGCAGACCAGCCTCACCGCTCGTGAAGCACCCCCTTGACACACACACACCAATAGGTGGGGAGCCTGGGGCTCAAACTGGGATCCTTACATAAGTCATTGTACCTTGCACCATGTGCATTTCACCAGCTGCACTAATGCCCAACCCCCCTGCTTTATATCTTAATGCTTCTCAGCAACCAAGTTGCAGATGCTACCATGACGTCAACGTGACTTCTCTGGCTACCATGATGCCAACGTGACTTCCCTGGCTACCATGATGTCAACATGACTTCCCTGGCTACCATGATGCCAACGTGACTTCCCTGGCTACCATGATGCCAACGTGACTTCCCTGGCTACCATGATGCCAACGTGACTTCCCTGGCTACCATGATGCCAATATGACTTCCCTGGCTACCATGATACCAACGTGGCAGAGGAAGTCACGTTGACATTGTGTCCTGGAACCCTACCTCTACAGAGCTCTACCCCACTAGGAAAACATAGAAACAGGCTGGGAGTATGGATCAATCTTCTAACATCCATGTTCATCGACGAAGCAATTACAGAAGCTAAACCTTCCACCTTTTGCACCCCATAAGGATCCTGGGTCCATACTCCTAGAGGAATCAAGAATAGGAAAGCTTCCAGTAGAAGTGATGGGATGCGGAATTCTAGTGGTGGGAATTCTGTGGAATTATACCCATTTTATCCTATAGTCTTGTTGATTATTATTAAATCAATTAAAGAAATATGAAAAAAAAAAGAAAATGGTTAACAAGTGTTTTTGAAATGAATGGGTGAATGAGAACGAGGAAGCACATATACTAAGAGAAAATATACATAACATGCATAGAAGTCAGAATTGGGATCAATGAATTTATCTTATTATCCTAGGAAGAATTTTTAAAAAAAGGAATTCATAATCTCTTATAGACCTTGAAGTCAATGAAAAGACTAAGATACAACACTCTCTTGCATACAAAGATTTCACTGCTACCAGCAAGTATACAGTCCAATATAATAGAAAAAATTTTATTTCTTTACCTAACAACCCCCCAAGTTTATCTAGGCAACTTGCAACCTTATCGTAGTGTTTAGAATTAGAATTTCTTTTATTTATTTATTTATTTATTTTATTAGTGATTTACTACTGATGACAAGATTGTGGGATAAGAGGGGTACAATTTCACACAACTCCCACCACCAGAGTTTCACATCCCATCCCCTCCATTGGAAGCTTCACTATTCTCTGGAAGCTTCACTATTCTCCCCTACTGTGTGCGCTTAACCCAGTGCACTACCACCCAGCCCCCAGGAATTCTTTCTAAGTCACACCTACTACGTATGAATATCCTTCGTCCCCCACCCCCCCCCCCCGGCCCCCGAGTCCTAATGGAATTGGAGTTCAGAGCCCTTTGGTAGTCATTACCTAATATTTACCTGTCTGGGAGTATGGACCAAAGATCTTTATGAGATGCAGAAGATAGGTCTGTCTGGCTTCTGTGATTGCTTCTTCACTGGACATGGGTGTTGACAGGTTAATCCATACACCCAGTCTGTCTCTATCTTTCCCTTTCTTAGTCTGAGGTCTAATATACACACAAAACTGAACAAATTCCAATCCTAGTAACTTTTTGTCTTCCTTTAACAATGGGTAAGCATTACTGGATAAACAGAATACTGGTTCTTTCCTGTTAGGTTGACAAATGAGAGACAGTGACTCTCTGCTGTTGTTGTGGAACAAAGGATAACTCTTCCACTGAGAGCAATCTTCTAGCAGTGTCTAAGAGGCCATTTCTGTATCTCAGACCAGGACTTAGAAAAAAGGGCAGCAAAGAGAAGCCAAGTAAGAGGCACTTCTAAGGACTCTCTGCACTGGGCAGAGGTGACCTGGGCTCTCATCCTCCTTTTATCTCTCTTGACTCAGGTCCAAGTCATTTGTATTTTCAGGTTCTCCCTCTTTCTCTATAAATGGGAGAGTTAGAGCAGATGCTCTTCATGGTCTCAACCAGGTCAGCCATTCTGAGACGACAGGTTTCAAAGGAAAACCTAGCAACAAAGCAGTAGATATGATGAGTTTGAATCATTTCCTGAATTATTAGCTTCCTTGTGCATTTTTAAAATATAAGGAGAGCACAACAATGGTCTTGCCACTCAAGCTCAGCTCCGCCTTCTTTCCAGCGTGTTCACCACTCACTAACCCACCTCCTGGCTCCCAAACTCAACCTGGTTGTCATTGCTGAGACTTTGCACAGCCTCGGCTCATCAGGTGACTTGGAGAAAAGTCATTTCAAACAATTTGGTCACAGAATTATGACTGCTTTTAAGGATGAACTTACAAGAAGAGGAAGGCTAGAGATTTTCTTTTCTCCCCCCCCCCGCCTTTTTCTTTTTTCATGCTCTGTGCTGGCACTACAAACACACCACTGCTGGCAGCTTTTTCCTTTTCCTTTCATTCTATAGGACAGAGAGAAATTGGGTAAGGAGGGAGATAGAGAGGGAGAGAAATACACCTGCAGACCTACTTCACTGCTTGTGAGGTGACCCCCCCACAGGTGGGAAGCCGGGGGCTCCAACAGGATCCTTGCACGTGTGTGCTGACTCTGGTGTACCACTGCCCAGCCCCCAAAGGTTTGAGATTTTCAATGAATCCAAGATTTTTAGGTAATCTTAAAATAACTGTCATAATTTCTAAGTTCTAACCAGCCAGTATTCTATGTACTTTATGGTTTTCTTTATCTTTCCAGAGCCTGTCTGATTGTAGGCTAGAAAAATTCCAATCTTCCTGACCAAAAATTCAATATGATAATAATAATGGCAGGTAGAGGCAATCATAATGATGACAACGATGTCTGGGATTTAAGTGGGTAAGATACGACTAATTTACTCTTCAGTAGAACCCGAAATGGTAGAGACCATTCTCCCCACTGGCAGACCAGAAAGCTAGCAATAAAAAAGTTGGAGCAATTTTCTTAAGATCTCCCAGTCAGTAATTGACAGAGCCGGGACTCAGATACAGGCAATTTGAGTCTAAAGCCAGTGCTTTCAATCTACTATAAGGAATGACTTCTCCCCACAAAGAATCCAGTCCAAAGAGATCTGAAAGGGACATTTTCAGTAGTTCTAAGAGTAGAGGAATGACTGTGAGTGTTTATCTCTAAGGTCAATTTCATCTGTACATCTATTTAACAATTACTGGGAAGAGTAGAGATGCCGAAAGCACTCATCTTATCAAAAGAAACTGGTTCACCAAGCACAGCATTGCCTTTTTTTTTTTAACCTAAGAATTCAACACAGATTAGCAAAATGCCAAGTTGCAAAATGGAGGCTTTTTACCCTAGCTATTCCAAATATGCCCTCACAAACTATAGGGGCCAGACCATATGCTTTGAATCACCATGGCAATAGAGTGCATGGAGATGGCCCCCTGTAAACAGACAGGAGGAGGGTGGTCATTAAAATCCTGTTTGTGATAGAAAGGGAGAGAATCTGTCTGAGGGGAGAGCTTTCACTTTAGGAAGAAAAACAACTTGCTTTTGTCAGAACTTCCTGTTCTCAGATTTTCTTAAATTGGCTTTTTTTTTTTTTTGTCCTCCTTAGGAAAGATTTAAGATATTCTCTTCTGCTCCCCTTTACAGGTGCACATTATAACATCTACTGCATGCAAACAAATGCCCCCATTAACATGCATGTGTACATACACATAGATAATGCAAGTGTGTACATATACACAGCACACATGTCTAACACGCCCATACACATATGCAGCAGCTTCCCAACTTCTCCACACCATAGAGCTCCCTGCTCATCATGCTGATCTGCAAGCAGATGCATCTTCTAAGAAAGGACAGCAAGCAACATCTTCTCTTTCCTTCTTCTAATGAGGGAAGAGCCAACTTAGATTTGATCAATAAGGTGCCACTGTTAAAAACAAAGGTTTCTGCTGGTTAGACCCTCGCCTCCACCAAGCTATGCACGGTGTTACAGGCACAGGGCTAGGATGTCTGCCCCATTTCCTCCTTTACCTCAGGTCATTCAAGACGTGGGGGGAGGGGAGAGGAGGAGGAGGAATGAAGGGAAGTAAAGAAGGGGAGGAGAGGGGAGAGGAGAAAAGATGAGGAGAGGGGAGGGGATAAGGAAGAAGGGGAGGTGTGATGGAGGGAAGGGGGGGAAAGGGTGTTATGACCCCACAGGAGTTTGGGAGTATTAGCCTATGAATGACATCAGCCTGAGGCAGAGACACACAGGGAATGTATAAAAGCAGGGACTTGGAGCAGCTCCTGACTGAATCACCTCACCTTCACAATAGCACGCTCCTATTGGTCTTGGCTCTGGGCATATATCTACACGTGACGGTATTGGGTGGCTTGGCTCTGGGCATATATCTACACGTGATGGTATTGGGTGGCTTGGCTCTGGGCATATATCTACACGTGACGGTATTGGGTGGCTTGGCTCTGGGCATATATCTACACGTGACGGTATTGGGTGGCTTGGTTGCAGACTTTGGACTTTTACCTACTTGCTTTTTTATTTTTATTTTTATTTATTTATAAAAAGGAAATATTGACAAAACCATAGGATAAGAAGGGTACAACGCCACACAACTCCCTACTTTCTTAACTATATTTCTTCCCTCACAATTATTGTGACTTTATAAACAAATCACTCTTTTGATCTAACCTTAAACAGTGCCACATGTTGTTTGCTATAGAATGGTGGTGGGGAGAAGGGGGGGAGAGGGATGACTGGGGAGGAGAGGGGAAGAGGGGAGGGCAAGAATGAGAGAGGGGAAGAAAGAAGAGGAGAGGAACAGAGGACTATCATTTCCCACTTCAGCCCCAAAAGTTATGTCATTATCATACAGCAAAGGCTTTGAAGCTATAATCAGATTGAGATTGGGGCCCCAGAGAAGTTGTTAAGAACTCTCTCCCCACCCCTCAACAGAACTGCCTATCATATTTTAACTAGGTTTCTGGAGGTTGGAGGGGATGGTGTTTCAATGTCACTTTCCACTCAAAGCCCCCAAGTCAATGGAACCCAGACGAGGTCATTAAGAGAAATGACAAAGGAGAACCAGCCCACAAGTACTACAGAGATCAAAACTCAAACTCCCATGGTGCAACAGAACAAGTAGAGGATAGTGGTGGTGGGGGGGTGGTTAGTTGGGGGACTCTTAACTGAGTCAATGGTTCCAACTTGAGACTGACTTTGCCTAGAGATTGCAGTCACGCCACTTTGAGGATGAGGAGCTGCCTTCAGATGCTCAGTGGTGCCCTATATTGAGAACACTCTGGTCTTCTGCGTCTGACAGGTCTGGGTACCGCTGAGTTCCATCTCTCCTACCCAGTTCTTTCCACACCCAGGGAAAGCTTCTCTAACTGCAACTGCAGACCCTGGATGCCTTCACCGCAGAAATAAACACTTTGCAAGCTGGCCCTGAAAAAAAATCAAGGTGGCTATGCACTTGTCAATATCCCAGGTGTTTTGTAAAGTGAAGAAACAAAGGTATGGAAGCTTTCTTTTGCTTCTATTGGTGAACACAGATTGCCATAAACAGTCATTTGTATGCAAAGACATTTATGTCTAAAATGCATAGAATTTACCCAACAAGCTCAACCAGGACTATGAGTAAATGGCATAATAATAAAAATGACCATTGCAGTCTAGCTTTTAACAGCGGAGACGAGTGAATAGATGAATGAATAAAAGAACTGAAGTGTCTGTCCACTGATAAGGGGCAAGTAAGATAGATTATATCTTATCCACACAGTGCAGCTGTGACAAAGAATGAGGTAGATTTGTGGGTCTTGGTATAAAAAATCTCGAGTACATATTGTTAGGTTTCAAAAATAACTTAATAAACTTTCAAGGTTGGTCATTTCTTTTTAAAGGAAAGGAAAGGTTCCTGCATGCCTTCCTCTCTCTTCCATGTTTACTCTTATTCTTGTTATTTGATTTTATTTTCTTAACAGCATGTGGGAGGAAAAGAAAAAACTTTGAAAAAATATCTGCCCCTGGGAGTCGGGCGGTGGCGCAGTGGGTTAAGCTCAGATGGCGCCAAGCACAAGGACCGGCGTAAGGATCCTGGTTCAAGCCCCCAGCTCCCCACCTGCAGGGGAGTCACTTCACAGGCAGTGAAGCAGGTCTGCAGGTGTCTGTCTTTCTCTCCTCCTCTCTGTCTTCCCCTCCTCTCTCCATTTCTCTCTGTTCTATCCAACAATGACGACATCAACAACAACAATAACTACAACAATAAAACAACAAGGGCAACAAATGGGAATAAATAAATATTTAATATATATATCTGCCCCTGTAGTGGTTTCCTAAAATCAGTGTCAGAAAACATGTCTAGTTTTAGGGTGTACAAGACCCTAGAGATGAATTAAGGGGAGTTCGGGCTAGAGGAACACCCACTGTAGAAATGGTCAGAGAAATTGCTTTGGGTCGGAGCCATCAAGACAGACCTGGGTATGTGATGACTGTCCTAGGATTAGGCAACTGGGACATCTAAAATGAATGACTAGCACTAAAAACAAATTCATAAGCACTGTCAATTTTTATAAAACCTATGTTAGATGAAACTGGTTCATTCTTTTTCCTACGCTGCCCCCAAGGGTCCCTGTAAAGTTACCAATCAAATCTGAACTGGCTCTGAAAGGTGGTGCAGTGAGTAGGGCACTGAACCTGGAAGTGTGAGACCCAGCAACCCATATGCCAGAGTTATCTATCTATCTACCTACCTATCTATTTTGTGTTCATAAATGAATTAAATAGGTAGTCAGGCGGTAGCACAGCAGGTTAAACACACATGGCACAAAGCGCAAGGATCCTGGCGTAAGGATCCTGGTTCGAGCCCCTGGCTCCCCACCCGCAGGGGGATTGCTTCACAGGCAGTGAAGCAGGTCTGCAGGTGTCTTTCTCTCTCCCTCTCTGTCTTCCCCTCCTCTCTCCATTTCTCTCTGTCCTATCCAACAACAACAACTACTACTACAACAATGAAACAAGGGCAACAAAAGGGAATAAATAAATATTTTTAAAAATAAGTGAATTAAATATTATATTTATTTCTGGTTCTTCCAGCAAGGACGGATGATCAATCATCCTGAAGCTAAAAGATAAAAGCGTCAGAGGGCACAAAGACCTGTTACCTAGGAAAAACTGACATGGGCACTGAGAGACTGAACCTGACACTTTCCTGACAGGTGCACATTGGCTGTCTAACATTAGAAAGAACGGTCACCACCTGGACTGCTAATCAGTTCACACAGGACACAGCTTTAGTGGTCCAGCCACTGATGAGCTACCATAATAATGCGCCATCCCAACACCTTCTCCTTTCAGGACTGCGAGAAGTGGCACAAGATAAATGAAGCCCACACCTCAGTGAGGGACTTCAGATAAAATGGTGAAGGCAGAAAATTCATTAAATTTGCATTTAACAAGAAATTACCCATAAGAGAAACTACCTCCCCCACCATCCACAATGCATACACCAAGCACATGCAGAGAAATTGCTTTTTATAGTACAGAATTATATGTCGACAGGGGTTTGAATCCACACCATTCCCACCACCAGAGTTCTGAATCTTCACTCTCTCCACTACAGTCCACCACAGCTCCCCTAAAGTTGTAGACATGGGCCAACCATCATCTCTACAACTATCTGTCCACATTTATACATAGTTGCCCCTTCTTTTTTTAATATTTATTTATTTCCCTTTTGCTACCCTTGTTTTTTTGTTGTTGTAGTTGTTGTTATTGATGTCATTGTTGTTGGAAAGGAAAGAAAGAAATGGAGAGAGGAGGGGGAAGACAGAGAAGGGGAGAGAAAGAGAGACACCTGCTTTACCTTGTGAAGCGACTCCCCTGCAGGTAGGGAGCCAGGGGCTCAAACCCGGATCCTTACCAGTCCTTGTGCTTTGTGCCACCTGCGCTTAACCCGCTGCACTACCGCCTGACTCCCAGTTGTCC
Organism: Erinaceus europaeus; assembly: GCF_950295315.1. Taxonomy (NCBI): domain Eukaryota; kingdom Metazoa; phylum Chordata; class Mammalia; order Eulipotyphla; family Erinaceidae; genus Erinaceus; species Erinaceus europaeus. Next base: position 1,102,225 of record NC_080182.1, on the reverse strand, counting down.
CTTCTTTTTCTGATTCACTCCTCCCTTTCCCTCGAAGCCACTCATGATATCATAACTATCTCCATCTATCTCTCTCCTTTTCCTTCTCTCTGCGTGCTGATGGAGCTGGAGTTCAGAGCCCTCGTATGCTATCACTTCTCCCCCGCTGGGCGTATGAATCAAGGTTGTTTATGGGGAGCAGAAGGTAGGACTTCTGCCTTCTGTAGCTGCTTCTCTACTGAGCATAGGCGTTGACAAATCGATCCACATCCCCAGCCTGTTTCTATCATTCCCTAGTGGACCAGAGCCCTGGAGATGCCAGGGTCCAGAACACACTGGTGAGGTCATCTTCTCAGAGGTCTCTCTAGTGTTATGGCACTAGGACTTTAACAGGCATCTACACACATATGTAGGTGCGAAATGAGACTCTTCCTGTCTTCTCATACTTTAAATCAATCAAAGCTGGAACATAAAATAAGACTTCACCAACTATAATAGCTCTTTAGGGAGTGAGTGGTAAACGAGTTCTGCAGGAAGGGGCTGGGATAAAACAGAACCAGATAGTGGTGTTTGCCAATTTCTGTGGTGTAAATTCTCCCACTGTGGCCAACTCCAAGCTGCCAATGTGTTGTCACTGAATGCATCATTGGGAAGAGCAGTGCATAATCTGCCTTCAAAAGCCAGTCTGAGCCAGCTCCAGCACACTATTGCTACGACGACGACAGAAGTCGAGAAGCTTGCATCTTCTCTGGGCTCTAGGGAATGTGAGAGATGGCAAAGGCAATAAACTGAGAAAACAGCAAAATGTGTTCTGGCATGATTCACTGCATTCTAAGAGTGCTTCCTAGGCTGGAGCAGAGAGACGGGGGAGCTGTGAAATTAGGATTCAAGAGGATCAGAGCCATGTTCTTCAATCTGGGCTGCATGTTAGAGTCCCTTGAGCACTTTTTTTCTAATCAGAGGTCTAACCCTTGGCCAACTGAACTCAGTTCCCTGGAGTAGCACGTAAGCATGAGTTGGTACCACAGTGCAAACAGCAAATATGAGAAATAAAACTGTATACCAACACTCTCAAACTTGAATGTGCATACAACTCACCCAAGACTGTTCTAAGCATGCAGATTCTGAAAATATACAGTAAAATGTGCTCCTTAGGAAGTTCAACAACAGGAAAGCTTATTAAGCTTCCTAATGGTAATGAAGACGAACAATAACTTTTCATTGTAATGAAGACTAACAACAAATGTAATGTCAGACTAGCAATAACCTCTGAGAGCATTGATGGGGATTGAGAAAAAAGGAACCCTCTTGGGTTCCAGACACACTTCCATGTCTGATCTGAGATCTCACTCTCAGGCAGAAGTTGAAAAACAAGATCTGAAAAGAAAACAGAAGTAGAACTTGAAATGGAATTGGAGTATCGCACCAAAGTAAAAGACTCTGGGGTGGGTGGCGGGGGGAGGTGGCGGGGGGAGAACACAGGTCCAGGAAGGATTCAGAGGACCTAGTGAGGGTTGTATTGTTATATGGGAAACTGAGGAATGTTATGCATGTACAAACTATTGTATTTACTGTTGAATGTAAAACATTAATTCCCCAATAAAAAAAAAGTGAAATAAACAAACAAAAAAGAAATGCTAACACATGAATGTGGACACTTATGGTCAGGGTACTCTGCACATTTTACAATATTAAATGCTATACTCAAAAAGAAAACTGTGGCAGGTGGAGTGGTGAGAGAATCTGATATTATAGTTCTGAATGGCTCCTGAGATAGGAATTTCTGACAAGACCCCAAGAAATGGTGACCCTCTGCTCTCATTCGCTCTCATTCTTACTCTCTCATGAAAATAAAAGTAGATCTTAAACCTATGTGTTTAAGATCTGGACTATAAACCATTAACACCCACCCTACCCCAGTAAAGTGGAGGGGAAAAAAGATTTAAAAAAAAATCCTAGCATCCACTTAAGAACCCTTAAGTAAGACACAGTGGTTGCTGACATCAGTGATCTGACCACACTTTGAAGCTTGCAGTTCTAGTTTAGAATCAGGGGTGACTTGGAATTGGACTTGTTATCAGTGTTGACTCAGTGGCTACCATAAACCAGGCATCAGTTGGTGCTGAACTTGAGACCAATGCATGAACCTTAGGCGGACACTGAGGAGGCCGCAGTGTAAGATCCCACACACATATAATGAATTCATTAAAATACTATTAAAAATCATCTCAGTGAGTTTCTGCCCCATGTGAGTGATAAAGACATGAGCAAATCAAACAAAGGGCCTGATCCTCCTTTCCCACAGTTTACAGATAGAGCCCAGAAGGTACACAAATATTTACTCACCTAACTGAGATAAGAGTGCTAAGAGCAAGATGAAACTGAGTTGCTATGCCCAGGTGGCTAGAGCATAAGGGGAGATAGTAAGTAAGTGGCAATGAGTTTGCTGATTTTAGCAGGGGCCAGGGAAATTAGGGCCATTAGGGTCATATTAAGGATTCTAGTCCATGGGAAGCTCTTGAAAGGTCTTAGGGGGAGAGTGGTGGTGGTGGGAACAGATTGGAATTTTTAAAAAGATCACTCTTAACTGCATTGTGGAGAACAGATTAGATGAGGGCCAGAAACCCAGTGGGAAGATGCTCTCCATTTGGACAAAGATATGTGCTTTAGACACAGAGCCGACATGGTTTACTGAGATCTGTGTGATCATGGTCAGGTCTCGGTGACAGACTGATCTGGGGGTGTCAGGGACAACTCATACTCTTCCCACTGGCACAACTGTAAATATGAAGGAGTCACTTGCAAGAAGACTTATTGTCTTTCTCATTACCATAGTTTTATGCTTGCCTGAATAATTCCAATTTCATATAAATTTATTCTTTACCAGTAACTTTAGTTTACCAAATATAACAGCTTTCTTAGAAATAAATTCACAATAAAATAAAATAAAAGTCATGGGCTAGAAGTCAGATCTCTCAGAAGAGTGTTTACTTCACCATATGTGGGGCTCCAGGTTGGAGTCCCAACACCATATGGGAGTACCAGCTACAGAACTAGGAGAGCATCATAGGTGGTAGAGCAATGCCCCCTATCTATCTATATCTATATATGAAATATTATATACATATATATATATATATATATCCCTATCTAAAATATTTTAATCCAGTCCAAGAATGGCACAATCCCATATGCATGAGGTCTCAGCACTTCAGACAAACAAATATATGTCCAAATAAATGCAAGGCTGGTAACAGTAATGACACTTGCTTACTTTTCTCATGGCCAGTATAGTTGTATAAGAGGCTGGCTCACCCAAGGCAATGTCAGGTCCACTCTGTTTCACTGCAGATATGAAACCTCCCCAAACCTGCATCCCAATGAACTTTTCTTTGCTTTCCTTCCTTCTTCCATCCTGTACACATAAGCCAGCACCTAACTACTGGATATGGAGACACATGCTTAGGTAACCACCTATAATTATGTGCTCTACTGGCTTGGGGGTGCTGAATTACATCCAGAGGGTTTTTTTTTTTTGCATGTGAACAGTGAGGCTTCTCCCCATAGCTCTAATGAGATGCACTTGACAACGAGAAATTGCATATGTTTAAGATGTGAAATATGACCCCAGCAGAGCATATGACAGAGCTGAGTGAAGTTCTTATTTCTCTCATATAATTACTTAAAAAATGTAAAAACCTCACTAAGAGGGAATCTTAACAGGGGAATAATATTGGTGTTCTATGTATATGAACATTCTTAACATTAGTAAGGTTAATTTATAGTTAGTATTGACTGAAAACATAAACTACTGGAGTAAACATAAAATCTGTAAAGGATTAACTGGGGATTTGGCTCTTTGTGAACTTGGACATTTGTTTCAGATGCTACAGATAAAGTCCATCACTAGTGTCGATTCAAGTACTTCCTGTATCAGAGAAAAAGGACAATCAGAATTTAGACTTCATTTCTTCTTCTGGACAAGAGGCAGAATAAATCAGATTAACCTCCTCCTTGAAATAATTTTTAAAAATTCAGATTGAAGACCTCTAGCATTTTAAAAAAGTATGTGCAATATACACTTTTGGCTCATGGCATAGGATGGCAGAGGGTGAACGTGACTGTTCAGAGCTGGGTATAAGGTCCAGATTTACTACCAAATTCAAACAATGAAAGAAAACATTTTCATTACTATTGAGATCAGATTCAATACTGAGGGGGCCAGGCAGTGGTTTGCCCAGTTAAATGCACCTAGTACTAAGCTCAAGGACCTGTGCAAGGATCTGGGTTCCAGCCCGAGTTCCCCACCTGCAAGGAGGACATTTCACAAGTAGTGAAGCAGGTCTGCAGGTGTCTCTTTGACTCTCTCCCTCTCTATCTCCCCCTACTCTCTCAATTTCTCTCTGTCCTACCCAATAAAATGGACAAAATGGCCTTCAGGAGCAGTGGATTCGTAGTGCTGGCACCAAGCCCCAGCAATAACCCTAGAGGCAAAAAAAAAAAAAAATAAGATTTGAGTGCTGAAACATGGGAATTGAGAGCTGGCTGAGTTCTCTGTAGGTAAACTAAAGATCACCAAACAGTCAGATATACCTTGGGGCTGGCACATGGGGTAGGGGGCCAAGCCTGAAGCATGAGGTGTCATGATACTCTGGTTCTAGTTTTATTTCTCTTTCTATCTGGCATTAAGAAATAAATCTTCAAAAATAATCAGGTTTGTTTGGAGCCATCAAATGTTGCTTGGAACAGTAAACATCTATTTTTCATTAAGTACTGGTGTCTCACTAGAAATTTTAGATATGTATGTATTTAATTTAAAAGACAGACTTTTAACACTAACAGAGACCAATAAAGAGTGAAGCTTTGGGGATTCATAGGCCAAGAATCCTAGCCTCAAAGATATGGGAAAAATACAATTCAAGCAGAATGAAATTACTGCTAAGAGTAGAGAGAATCAATTTTTGTGTACAGTAAAGGAGTGATACACTTTCTACTACTGGGGAGACAAGAAAGATATTATGAAGACAATAAAATCTGAGGTACTGGTAGCTAAGAAATACATAAAATTTCAAGAAACAGAGAAAGCCCGTTCAGCCAAAGACAATACTATGTCAAAAATATCTATAAGGAAAAAAATTGCATTTAGATTTGGAGATCAGAGGGCAGTTCAGCATGAATGAAGCTGTGTTTCTCAGGAGTGGACAGGAAAGGAAGCAATCATGGAGAACACAGAAAACTGGATTAGACAGGTCTGAATATCATGTGTGGGCTACAGGAAGCCAGAAGTCTCTGGAACAGAAGGATTATTGGGTGAGAGGAACAATTCAAGTAGAGTCAACTGTGAATTTCTGGTGAAAACTCATATTCTCCTCAGTTGTAATGTTCACTTATAGTCATTTCACAGACATTAAAGTCACAATATGTTCATTTATCATTTTCCATTTATCACCGAAGTCTCTATAGGTTTCTACGACCACATCTCCAAGAGATAAAAGTGCATTTATATTCATGTGTCATAAAGACAAGGGCATGGCGGCTGGGCAGTAGCACAGCGGGTTGAGTGAACCTGGTATGAAGCCCAAGGACATGCATGAAGATCCTGGTTTGAGCCCCTGGCTCCCCACCTGCAGGGGAGTCGCTTCACAAGCAGTGAAGCAGGTCTGCAGGTGTCTGTCTTTCTCTCCCTCTCTGTCTTCCCCTCTTCTCTCTATTTTTCTCTGTCCTATCCAACAATAATGACAGCAATAACAACAAGGGCAACAAAAGGTAAAGTAACAGCTTCCAGGAAAAGTGGATTTGTAGTGAAGGCACCAAGCCCCAGTGATAACCCTGGAGGCAAAAAAAAAAAAAAAAAGACAAGGGAATCATCAGTAGTTCATATTTTCTGGGACAGCAATTTTGATGTCTAAATCTTGATTATACATTCTATAGATTCCCCCCCTAAAATTCTTGATTTTTGAATTTTAGCAAAATTTGAGTTGAATTTTGAGTCTTTTAATATTTTATTTATTTATGAGAAAGGAAGAGAGAGAGAAAGAACCAGACATCACTCTTATACATGTGCTGCTAGGAACTGAACTCAGGACCTCATGTATAAGAGCTCAATGCCTTTTCCACTGTACCACCTCCAGGACCACATGAGTCAACTTTTTAATGACAAAGTCCAAGTGGTCATCATTAAATGGAGGTAGAATAAAAGTTTTGGGTGACCCATGTTAGCCATCAAGCTCAAGCAAAGATTATTAAGACATAGGCTCCTAGGAACATTCCTAAAACAGACTCCCCAGCTTCCTTCCACCCTAAGGTTACTACTTTCATCTGCTCTATTCCTTCTTTATAGTTCCTGTTTATTAAACAGTTTGTCTGGGCTTTCCTTCTTACAGCATATCAGCCACCAAGCTGTAGATGCTATTATGATTCCATCTTACTGGAGCAGACGACCTCACCAATATGTCCCCAAGTCTCACCTCTCTCTCCAGAGCCCTAGCCCTCTAGGGAAAGATAGAAACAGGTTGAGGGTGTGGATCCACCTGCCATTGACCACATCCAGTGGAGAAGGAATTAAAGAAGCCAGAATACTGGAGAAAGAATTACAGAAGCCAGAATACCCACCTTCTGCATCCCATAAAGAATTCTGGTCCCTACTCCTGAAGGATAAATAGTAGGGAAGCTTCCAATGCAGGGGTTAGGACAGGGAATTCCAGTAGTGGGAACTGTATGGAATTGTACCTTTATTATCTTACAACCTTATAAATCAATATTAAATAATTAATTTTAAAAGCTTTGGGTGTGGCAGACATACTGTTTAGGTCCTTTTTCTGCTTAGGAAGTTCCCTCAGTAAGCACCATAGTAACTGTTCAATGGCTTATAAGCACATAGTCAATGAAATGTCTAGCAGAAATGTTCCTTGACTTTACAACACATGTAAGTATAATAGGATCTATTTAAAAATTTGGGCTTCAGGGCAAGGTAGTAGTGCACCTGGTTAAACACACACATTACAGTGTGCAAGGACCCAGGTACAAGCTCCTGATCCTCACCTGCAGGGGGAAAGCTTCAGGAGTGGTGAAACAGGGCTGTGAATGTCTCTCTGTCTCTTTTCTTCTCTATCGTCCATCCTCTCATCACAATTTCTTTCTGTCTCTATCCAATAATAAATAAATAAAGTTTTTTTAAAAAGAAAAGGTTGGACTTCCTTTTTTGTTCTTTATAAGTAAAATAAATGTCTGATCAGGATATACAGATTTCAAGAAAAATGATTAGAAAAAAAAAATCAATGATGTCCCTCTCTCTATCTTCCCAGCATAACTTATTTGTCCAGAATAGGCAATGATATAGACAGAAAAGAACAATGAAGGTTGAAAAAGTCATAGAAGATAAAGTTCATAACAGCTGCTGCAAGAAATCCCTTTGCAAAGACCCTGGACAGATACAAGAAGTCACCTTCGAGAGGAATATGAAGATAAGTCCATACAACAGTATTCTGATCTTTCTCCACCTCGCTGATTTGAAAGTATCATGAATGATGCTGAAGTTTTAAAGGAAGAACACATTGGTTGTTTTCTCTGCTGTGTGAGGTGAAGTAGATTTAATAAACACTACTTTGGTTCAGAACCTCAGTAAGTAGGTAACAAACAAGTTAAGAAAGACAAACACTATGATTCCACTTAAGCATGTTATGGAGAAAGCAAACAAGGAGAAGAATCAAGTAAAATAATAATAGGTGTTTGACTTCTCAGACCAATTAGTGGCTAGAAAAAGGTAAGGGAGATGGTGTAAGGACAAGGGAGACACGTATATCGATTTACAATGATGCGGTCCTGAACCCTATATTGCATTATAATGCAACGATATCTTAACAAACAATAAGATTTAAATTTTATCTTATCTTTTATTAAGGACACAAAAGACTGACCCAGGTTCAAGTGTTATGATCCCATCACCCCTGCCCCCGGGTGTGTGTGTGTGTACAAAAAAAAAAAAAAATATATATATATATATATATATATTGCAGGAAATGTGATTTGTTTTAGTTCATGCTCAGCAACCATTTGGAAAAGCAGAAGATAATCACAGAGAAACTCTGCTAGTTACAGTTACTTAAGTGTGGGTTCCCCAAGCAGAATTATGTGTCAAAATGGCAAAAGATGCCGAAGTTTAGAAAGTGGTCAGCTGACCTCCTGGCGTACTTAGCACATCTCTACTCATGATGGCGTCCTGAAGCGCTGGCAGCAGCAGAAACAAAACACTCTAGGCAGAGAGTGAGCTCTAGAAATGTTTACAACACAGACAGAAAGCTCTTCTGGCAGGGCGGAAACTATGAAAAGGTACCGGGAGACATGGGAATGTCATGGGGTCTCAATTTTAATCACCCCCTCTTAGTTTAATTATTGTCTAAAATAATATTTCTCCCTTTAAAAGTAATGAGTAAAACATTCTTATTCAACACTATTCCAGAGTCTTTGCTCATACAGTAACAAATTATTATTATTGTTTTTTTGTGATTCAGGGAAGGAAAAAAAAAAAGGCATATAGGGTAGAAAGAAAGAAATTGTACCATCTCTACACTAAATAGAAAATCCCCCATGTCCACAAAAATCTACTAAGTCTAACAGTGAACTTTAGTAAAGCTGCAAAACACAGAAGAAGAGAAAAATCCATTTCACTATCTGTATACTAGCCGTGGAATGGAAAAATGAACATTTGCTAAGTGCTATTTACAATGGCACCAAAAACATGAAGTCCAAATTTAGATGGTCTGAATCTAGCATAATATGTCCAAGATTTACCTATTAAAATAACTACAAGTAGTAATGTAAAAAAAAATCACAGAATATGTAAATAACTAGAAAGATACAGATCTAAATCATGGATTCAAAGATGAGATTGTGGGACAGAAACAATTCAATGCTTTAAGTACCAGTAAGGTCTTCAAAGTTCTATCTTTGTGTTTAACTGTTTGGGAAGGCCCCATGCACTGGGCTGTCAAATCATTTAACCTAAGGCCTGAATAAGTTCAAGCAGGTAATTAACTTCATCAACACCTATATTCCCCCATAGCATCTACAGTTTTCAAAAGTAGCATATACACTGAAGGGCAGACAAACAGATGGAAAAATATTTTCTATAATGAAACAGTTGTTTGTAAAGAAAATGAATTAATGCACTTGAAAAAAAGAAGAATGTTTTAGACAAAATGGACAGAACTGGCTGTCATTGTGCTAAGTGAAATAAATGAGTGAAAGACGACTGCCAGATGGTTTTACTCACATGAGAAATATAGATAATTAAAGCAAACTTTCAAAAAAAATAACAAAACTAAGTCTTGGACTCTGGAAATTAAGGTGGCTATTTGAGGGAAAAGGCAGGAGGAGTTGGGTGTGTAGTAGGTCAGATGTGATGACTTTGGCGCTTTGGTGGTGAGTCATACACACACATAGGTGGAACTAATAAAACCTTACAAGTCTTGTAAACCTATGTTAGATCGTCAACAACAACAATAATGGAAAGCTAGTTGATATATTACAAAAGAGAAGGGCTTTACCAAAAGTAAATGCTGTCAAATACTTTACTAATGAAGAGGTAAGCTGTAAAAATACAACTTATTATTTTTTATTTTCTTTATTTATTGGATAGAGACAGCCAGAAATTGAGAGGCAAGGGGTGGTAGAGAAAGGAAAGAGACAGAGAGACACCTGCAGCCCTGCTTCACTACTAGCAAGCTTTCCCCCTGCAGATGGGGACTGGGGGCTCGAACCCAGGTCCTTGAGCACTGTAACATGTGTGCTCAACCAGGTGCGCCACCACCCAGCCCCAAAAATACAACTTTTAAGATGCTGCTCTTCCTTCACCGCTACTTCTCTAAGGTAGATTTGTTTTATTTAATGTGTTCTCAAAACAGGGTCCCCTCTCTCTCTCTCTCTCTCTCTCTCACACACACACACACACACACACACACACACACACACGCACATCCTTTTATTAGTTTCAATGAATGACTATTTCATAGGTTGATAAGATTGGAGAGACTTCTATAAAAGTCTAGCACACTCTTTGTTTGTGTATGTTTCTTTATTTCTAAATACAGGACCCAGGTCTTTTCTTCCCTTGGGATCTAGGAATGATCCCATCCTCCCTCCCAGTATCTGCTGAGGTCTTTGTGGTTCTGTAGGCCTCCTGTTGATAACATTTCTTCCTTCTCCTTCATTGAAAAGTCAGCTGACAAAGTAGCATAATAGACCAGAGTAAAGTGAACCTATACCGGCACTTTCTAGGCCTCTCCAGAAGAAGAGTGCCACAGAATAAAAGAAGACACAAGGACATAAGACCCTCTAAAAGGAAACCAGCCAGTCTTCAGAATGCTGAGAACAATTTGTCAAATGAGAGAAACCTGTGAGAGCCTGGAATCTCCTCACCTCCCTACTGCTGGGGCATCGTCTCCATAGAGCTGACTACTTTCTACTCAATTCCCACCCCCATCATTACCTCCACCTGATCTCTGAAGCGTATCTCCATCAAAAACATTCTTTTTTGCTTCCTTTCTTTCTTTCTTTCTTTCTTTCTTTCTTTCTTTCTTTCGTCCTTCCTTCCTTTCTTTCTTTCTTTCTTTCTTTCTTTCTTTCTTTCTTTAATACTACTTGGTTTACAATACTAAAGAATTTTAGGATTACAGTTATACACACACACACACACACACACACACACACACCCCTCACTGCACCCAGCACACATGTCCCTGTACCACAAAACCACAAGAAAGCCTCCACTCACCCCCACCCCTAGGTGCTCCCTTCCCTGTTTCCTCTTGCAAAGAGCCATCATTTTCAGAGGTGAAGAATTAGCTTGGTTACTATTATTATTTTATTTATTTATATTTGCTTAGAGGGTTTTCACTGGGGCTTTACACCTGCACAATGACACTGTTTCTTAGAAACTATTTTTCTTCCTTTAGAGGGTAACACACAGAGACGGCGAGACACAAGAAAGAAGGAGAGATACCACTGCAATGATCTACCACTTGTGAAGCTACACATTTGCACGGTGCTTCTCAGGTGGTAGTTGGGGTCTTGAACCTGGTTCTCATTCCTGCTAAAGTGTGCTCCATACTGTGTGAGCTATCTCCCAGCCCCACTAATTTTTGGTAAATTCATTTGTCTTCATTATCTATAGTCCACATATAAACAAAATTAACCAGCAGTTGTCTTTCACTTTTTTATTTATTTTATTAAAATAACTTAATTCTAGTACCATCCATTTATAACCAGTAACAAAATTAGAATGGCAGTAAGGAAATATTTATCAATAATTACTCTAAATGCATATGGTCTGAACCTGCCAATCAAAAGGTAGAGCATAGCAGGATAGAGAGAGACTGAAAGGGGCCTGGATGGTAGTGCAGTGGGTTAAGTGCCTATGGTGCAAAAGCACAAAGACCAACCTAAGGATCTTGGTTCAAGGCCCCAGCTCCCCACCTGCAGGGGGGTCACTTTGCAAGGTGTGAAGCAGGTCTGCAGGTGTCTGTCTTTCTCTCCCCCTCTCTGTCTTCCCCTCCTCTCTCCATTTCTCTCTGTCCTATCCAACAACAGCTATAACAATAACCACCACAACAAGGGCAACAAAATGGGAAAAGCCTCCAGGAGCAGTAGATTCTTAGTGCAGGCGCAGGCACTGAGCCCCAGCAATAACCCTGGAAGTAAAAAGAGAGAGAGAGAGAGAGGGAGGGAGAGAGAGGGAGATGCACGAGAATAAAAAGGAGGTGGAGTAGGGCAACACTGGCTAAATAAATTATGGAATATATATCTATATCATATAATAAATACACATGTCATGGAATACTACCCTGCAATCAAAAAGGATGATGTTATGTCCTTTGGGACAAAAATAGATGGAACTGGAGGTGATCATGTTTAGCAAAATAAGAGATAAGAGAGAACTACTGGGTGGTTTCACTCATGTGAAATCTAAGGAACTGATACACACGTACTTGTACACACACACACACAAAATACGGGGGGGAGAGAGAGAGGGGGAGAGAGAGAGAGGGAGAGAGAGAGAGGGAGAGAGGGAGGGAGAGAGAGAGAGAGAGAGAGAAGTAAATAAACTGCAAGGCCTTGTGAGAACTATGGCAGAACTATGGTGGTGAGTGTGGTGTGAAACCATACACCGTAATCTTAAAATCTTCTAACCCACTATTAATCACAAATAAAAAATGAAAAAGGGGGGCAGATGGTGACACAACAGGGTGAGTGCCCACATCACCATGCACAATGACCCTGGTTCAAGCCCCTGTCCTCACCTGCTGAGGGTAAGTATCACAGTGCTGAAGCAGGTCTGCAGGTATCTTTCTTTCTCCCCATCTCCCCTGCCCCTCTCAATTTCTCTCTGTCTTATCAAGTAAAAAGAATAGAATTTTTTTAAAAAATCTGAAAGAAAAAGTAAGAAGGAAGGAAAGAAAGAAAGAAAGAAAGAAAGAAAGAAAGAAAGAAAGAAAGAGAAAGAAAGGAAAAAAGAAAGAGAAAGAAAGAAAGGAAAAAAGAAAGAAAGAGTGGAGGGAGGAAGGATGTCTATCCTATGTTTACGAAAGACTCTTTGGAACAAATAGGTTGTTTGTAACCGATAGATTTCATGGTGACCCACTCAGCAAACAGAAGCTCTGGATTTGAGGAGCTGGATGTGTAAGAGGAGCTGTACACAGAGATCTCTGCTCACTGACACACGCGCAGCGGTGGGGACTCCGCAGCCCTTGCTGCTGCTTTTGGGAGCGGCACGGTGCTTGCACTAACTGGCATCCATTAACCTGCTCCATTTCTTTTCCCACTTTGATCATGCCAAGCCTCTGCTTTCTTCCCCCTTGAAATAATTGGCTGTGACTCATCCATTTGCACAGGACACGATAAAATGCTCTCGGTGTTTTGAAGAAATTAAGTGCCTGATTTAATCCACGTGTCTTCCTTGGGAGTCTTAATTATTCATTTCTCCATGAGCAAAAGGTTGGATGCCTTGGGTTATTTATAGCGGGGGTGGGGGGGTGGGAGGGAACCCAGTGAGTAGGAGGAGAGATGAGAGAACCAGAGGAGAGATGCCATGAAAAATAAAGTGAGTGAACTCTGGCAGGAAGGCAGGGAGGCTGGAGTCAACAGGTAGGAGGGAAGGAAATGAGTGCACATGGTGAAGGCAAGAGAAAGATGAGAGCTCAGAGGAGAAACTCAGGAGCATTAGAGCAAAAGGGGGAAAGTAATAGAGGAGGAAAGGGAGGCTATGAAAAATCCCACAGCAGCAGGCCTGGAGAAGCGACAGTGAAAATTTCTAATGTGGGCTGACACTTTAATCATTGCCTCACAACTGCGCTGCCGTCCCCTGCCCGCCTGCAGAACCCAGATGTGCTGTGATTCAATTTGTCTGGTGGGTTATGCAGGGAAGCATGAGACGCATCATGACTGTGGAATCCCCAGCCTCCTGGGGTAGCAGTGTACTTGCCCTGCATAAGGCATGATCTGCCTGGTGAGTTAGGAGGGGATCATTATGAGAGGGTCACATCCTCTTGGAAAAACATTTTCCAGCCCAGAAAATGGATCAGTGTTATTTAGGAGGCTTGGAAAATTAGCAATATCAATTTAAAATATATATCTAAAATGTACAAAGCATCTGCTTCAAGAACTATGGAACCTACACGTTGGTCATAAGAATAAACATTTGCACTAAAAATCCGTGTATGGAGAACAAACAGTATGGGGAAAGGGCTGGGATGGAGGGGCCATAGTACATGCTGAAATGCTAGGGGCTGGGGAGACAACATAGTGATTATGCAAAAGATTCTCACCCCTCAGGATCCAAGGTCCCAGGTTCAATCCCCAGCACCCAGAACTGAGCAGTACTCTGTTCTCTCTGCGTCTCTGTATTTCTCACTCACTTAAAATAAATAATATGTCTTTAAAAAGAGAGAAAGGTGCTACCATATGTACTGAATCCCTCTCTGCACCATGGCATGAAAGTAGCCTATTTTCTTATAAAGACTTCAGGATTCTAGAATGTACAACTCTCCCCCAACTGCCTGTTCAAATTGCCTAAAAAATATCTTTCCTATGATATTCAACGTCTGTTTTTAAACACCAGTGAAAAGGTCAGCCCACCCAGGAATGCAATTTTCAGACATTCTAACAGTTACTATTCTCCTTAACACAAAAAAGAAGTGATAGAGATCAGACTCTGCCCAAACAGTGAGTGCCCCACTGCAGTCTGGAACTCACAGCTCATGATGCTCAAATGCTACAAACAACTGCAGGTGAAGGTCCCTGAGGAAATGCCCTACTCAAGGATGCTGTACCTAAGACTTATTTCATGTTCTCCAGTACTATCTAGAAGTGGTGGGACTTGGACAAAAACCTTAAAGTTCTTTGTGCCTTGATTTTTCTTTATTTGCAGGAATAAAAGAAAGGAACTGGTTTACCAGAGAGAAAAGGCACTCATTTTTTATAAGAAAACTGAAGTTTCAAGGCCCCAGCACTAGTATTAGTGGGACTAACACATAGGCCAAATCTTTAGTTTGGGGGGGTTGTTGTTTAAAGAAAGACAGAGAGAGAGACAGAGAGAGAGACAGAGAGAGAGACAGAGAGAGAGACAGAGAGAGAGAGGTAGGTAGGTCACAGCATGAAGGCTTCTTTGAATGCAGTGGTGGCCAGGTTCAAACTTGGGTTAGCATGTGGGGCTTCATTCTTTTAAATTTATGTGAGTGATTTACAAGATATAGTTTCATTTTGTACCCATGACCAAAATTCAGAGCTCCCCCACACCTTTCCCATAATACCCACCATAGTTTGCTATCCTCCCCATCTTATTTGTAAATTCTTTGCGTTTGTTTGTTTGATCATTTTTTATTAGATTCATGATTTACAGTAAAAACATTTATTGATACATGTGTAAAAATCTCCCAATTTTCTGAGTTGTTTTTTTCCTCCAGGGTTATCGCTGGGGCTCAGTGCTGGCACTAGGAATCCGCTGCTCCTGGTGGCCACTTTTCCCCCATTTTATTGGCTAGGACAGTGAGAAACTGAGAGGGGAGGGGAGCGGGGAGGGAAGGGGGAGATAGAGAAGGAGAGAAAAAGATAGGCACCTGCAGACCTGCTTCACTGCTTGAGAAGCGCCTCTAGCCCCCACCCTGCCTCTACACACACAGGCACAGCTGAGGAGCTGGGGGCTCCAGTGCAGGTCCTTGCACTTAGTACTGTGCACACTTAACCGGGTGCACCACCAGCTGGCCCCCCAATTTCCCAGTTTTCCCAGGATCTGAAATCCCCTCTGCTTCCAAATGTCCTTTGCTTTGATGCAATATAGCAAACCTAGTCCAATACAGCAAACCTAGTTTGTGTTTCTTATTTCTTCTCATTTTTTTAACTTCTATCCATGAGGTCATCCAATATTCATCCTCTTTCTGGCTAATCTCACTTAGCATTGATTCTTTTAAGCTCCATCCAAGATGAAGTGAAGAAAGTGGAATTAAAATTCTTGGTAACTGAATAGTATTCTATTGTGTATATGTGCCACAACTTACTCAGCCACTCATCTGTTGTTAGACAACTTGTGTTGCTATGAACATAGGTATAAAGAGATCTTTTTGGATGAGTGTGTTTGATTCCTTAGGGTATGTTCCCAGGATAGGACAGGAATTGCAGGGTCATAGGATAGTCTGAGAGAGTTCTCCAGATTGCTCTCTCCCCACAGGAGTTGGGCTAATTTACATTCCCACCAGTAGTGTAGAAGATTCCTCCCCCCCCCCCGCCAAATCTCTCCATTATTTGTTGCTACTATCCTTTTCTGATATATGACATTCTCACAGGAGTGAAGTGGTATCTCATTGTTGTCTTTATTTGCATTTCTCTGGCAATCAGTCACTTGGAACATTTTTTCATATGTTTGTTGGCCTTTTGTATGTATCTCTTCTATAGTGAATATCCTGTTCATATCCTCTCCCCACTTTTGGATGGGCTCATTTGTTTTTCTGTTGCTGATTTTGGTGAATACTTTATATATTCTGGTTACTAGCCTTTTGTCTGCTGTATGGCATGTAAAGATTTTCTCACATTCTTTGTTTGAGTAATGGTTTCTTTTGCTGTGAAGATGCTTTTCAATTTGATGTAGTCCAACTGGTTTATCTTTTAATCTTCTTTGAGTCACTGAAGATGCCTATGAAACTTAGGTGGAAAAGAGTTCTGCCAGTATTTTCCTCTATTTATTTTATAGTTTCTGGCCTAACATCCAAGTTCTTAATCAATTTGGAGTTTACTCTTTTTCTCTGGCAAAATGTAGTGGTTCCATTTTGTTATCCCACATATTTCAGCCCAATTTTCCCAACACCATTTGTTGAAGAGACTCTCATTTCTCTATTAAGAGTTTGGATCTTGTCAAAAATCACATGTCCGTAAGTGTGGGGTGTTGTTTCTAGGCTCTCATTTCTGTTCCACTGATCAGTGTGTCTATTCTTGTTCCAGTACCAGGCAGTTTTGACTACAATGGCCCTATGACATTGCTTGAGATCTGGGAGTGTGATGCCTCCTATTCTGTTCTTTTTTTTTTTTATCAAGATTGCTTTTTTTTTGTTAGTTGTTTTCTGATTCTAGATAAATTTTTGTAGCTTTCCTTCTAGTCTCTTTAAAACAAAAAACAAAGCAAACAAAAAATGGTGAGACTTTTGATGGGGATTGAATTAAATTTGCATATGGCCCTATGTAAAACAGTCATTTTAATTATGTTAATTCTTCCAATCCAGAAAATGAGATATCTTTTGACTTTTTTGTAGCTTTTTCTGTTTCCTTGTAAATGCTTGTGTTTCAATGCTCTGAATTCCAAATAAGAGGAAAGCCAAACAGTAGCTGTCTTTCACCACTGTACTTACTGCACTTAGCATATTATTGTATGGAACCCAGAGAACACTTTTCATAGGGAGGGAAAAAGCTAATTTAGGAAGAATAACCAGTATGGCTATTAAAAACACATGAGTTAATTACCGTAAAGTGGGTAGATTATCCAGAGACTTGAATGCATGGCCATCGCTAGGTGCACCTTGTTGAACTCACATAATAGCATACACAAGGGCCTAGCTTCAAGTCCCAACCTGCAGGATGGGGAGTGTTGGAAACACTGCTGAATGAGGCCTGGTGGTGGTGCACCCAGTTAAGCACACACAGTACAAAGAGCAAAAAGAACTGATGCAATGTTCCCAGTTCTAGCCCCCAGCTCCCCACCTGCAGGGGCGTCACTTCACAAGCAGTGAAGTGGGTCTGCAGGTGTCTAGCTTTCTCTATCCATCTCTATCTTCCCCTCCCCTCTCAATTTCTCTCTGTCCTATCAAAAAAGAGGAAAAAAATGAAAAAACAAATGGCCACCAGGAGCAGTGGATTTGTAGTGCAGGCACCAAGCCCCAATGATAACCCTGGAGGCAAAAAAGAAAGAAAGAGGGAGAGAGGGGGGGGGGGGGGGGAAGAAAACAGTGCTGCAGGTATCTCTTTTTCTCTCTCCTATCTCCCAGTCCCCTGTCATTTTCTCTCTGCCTTATCAAGTAAAAAGAGAAGAATAAATCATGATCTCAAAATCAAGAGAGAAAAAGACATAGATTTTGAAGAAAGTAACAAGAAGCAATGTTCCCTTATAAAAAGCAATTTGCATTTCTGGTGTGATGGTTATATCAGTAACCAAAATGAGCACACTGTGGAAGCAACCAGCTTTCAAATAACAATGTGAGCTTGATTTATTGCTTGTTGAGTCTAAAAAGTGGGTTAGCCAATCAGAGATTTTTTTTAAATCTGAGATACTAAAAGCAGAGGAAAAGTCATGTCTAGAAATATCAATTGAAGGATCCCATGATTGATATCATTAATGAGAATAGTTGGGTTTTGAGAAGCCTTTTGTTGCAAGAAACTGAGACCCACTCAAAGCCACATAACAAAGAAAAACATTAGAAGGTTATGGGATAACTCAGAAATAAGGAGCTTCCTCTCTTCAACTTGATTGAAAGGACTATTAGACTAGAAATAGTTGGTGTTATTATCCTCTTTCCCAAGCATTACTGCCTAAACATTAACTGATCTGGTATTTCATAGTTAAGAACAGATGACATGAAGATCCAACATTAATTTGTTTTTTTTTGAAATATTTATGTCTTCCAAAACTACTTTCTGTGATGCTGGGAAGACAATTCTCAGGAAGAAGTGGTAGAGGTTTGGGAGCAAATGCAATTAAGGGGATTTCTCTCGAAAGCAGAACAGTAGTGAGAATACCCACTAGTCTTCTGAGTTACATATCAGTGAACTAGTTGATATTTCTAAATCATGTCATCTCAAGCCAGGAATAATCCCCTTTTAGATAGTTCATTACCAGACATAACAATACATAGATCTTATTTGTACTGTCTTCTCACTTCTGGAGTTGCATGTGGGAAGCCTGGTACAAATCTGATTCAGTCTTATCCTTGCCAGTAACTTCTTGCTAGTCAGAAGTCTCTGGTGAAACTAAGGTTATCTGGGAACTTGAAAAGCTTATGCCCACATGTGTGCCCCTTTTGAAAATGAATCCCAACCAGAACTCTGTATGGAGCTTGCATTTACAGATTCAAAGATTTTCTTCAATGTAAGAAAGTTTCTTTAATTATTTATTTAAAATAACTCTCTCTCCTCCATTTGCCATTTGCGTGCCTTCTGAAGCTCTTCTGTGTCTTTCTGTATCTTTTGTTTTAAAACTCTAGCTCCAAGCTTTGAAATATTTGTCCTATTCATCACTTAAGTGACTCTTACTTCTCGATAGCTGTTTTTTCCTTCTTTCTATTGAACTATGACATTTTAATTTAGAATTTACTTTTTATGTTTCCAACATTTTTTATATGCTCTATGAAAACCATCTTCAATGTTGTTGCCGTTACCACTGATCAGTTTGTATCCCTAGTAGACCAGTGTCATTTGGTGACATCTGTTCTAGATGCCCCTTTTCCTTAGGGCAGCCTTACTAGTCAACTAATCAGAACCTGCAATCTTTTCACATCCCCCTCACTCCTCAGCAATCAAGTAAGAATCACCCCGGTGGTAGGATAAGTACAGGAAACATGGAAGGGGCAGGAATCCTGTAAACCAGCACATGGATATCAACGACTATTCATGTTCTTATCCTATTCATTCTCCTGGATGGGGCCTCTCTCCTTCTAGACATTCTGGGTGGCAAGAGTGACTGGCCCCTACACTCCAGGACTTGATGGATTTTATCCTACCCATTTAACTCCCTGGCAGTTATTCGGGGTCCAGGAAGCTCCATTTTGCCCAACAAAAACAACACCTGGACTTTTTCCTTAAGAAGATCCTTTCAGCACTCCCAACCTAGTCATTTGTCGGCCCTGACCTTTCAGCCCATGTATTTCTGAAATTAATCTGGCCCAAAAGGTCCTGAGTGGGCTCTCTAACCCAGGAAGTGCTCTCATGTACACCTCTTATGTCTGTTTGTTGAGTCCAGTTGCTACTTGGACTACCAAAAGCAAACAAGAAATTTAGAAGCTTAGAAGGAGTGAAGCAATATCTGCATCTTTAGAATGCCATCTTCAAAAAAAAAAGAATACCGTCTTCCCATAATTCCCTACCTCAAAGGCACTTTAAACTCAAGACTTAGATGCACACAATTCTGAAGCCACCTCTTTGAAATCTTATACTTTTATAGATCATTATTAAATCATTAATAATATTTTAAAATAAAGAATAGCAAACACTATTCTAATACTGGACATTTCTATAATGCTTTCCATATACAATAATTCTTGTGTCAATATTGGCTTTACTAAAGCCTTATTATAGTCTGGAATTTTTTTTTAAAAAAAAGGAATTTTGAAAAATATAACTGAGTAAGTCAAAGTACAAGCTTGTGAGAGATACAACATGGGATAATGGTGCATATTACTGATTAAATCCTGTTGCATAAAAGACATCATTGCAGAGTACCAAGCACCTCCTTCAAATCATAGGAGCCTAATTTCTTTTAAAAAATTATGAACACTTTCATTATCATGGCTATGTCTGATGTAGAAAGAGAAGTCCAAAAAAGCCCTCAATCACCCCCTTAGCAAACTGCTCTAGGATTATCTTAATGCCCACTTTATCTTTCCCTCAAACCAAAGTTTTTGCCAGATATAGTTTTTAGTTCAACAGATGTACTGAGTAAGACTTTAAGAAACACATGTGAGTTCTTATTGAGAGGAGAGCAAATGTTAACAAGGAAAGGCATAAAAGAAGGTGGCAGCTTGAGTATGGTCTACACATAAATGGGTTGTCCACTGGGCATTTTGGTAGAAGACGGGACCAAGGGCTAGAGCAATGTTGGAGGGAGGGGTAAGCACAGACTAAATCATCATTTCAGCCTGGCCTCCTTAAGTGCCTTCATTTATTATATTCACAACATGTGCTTATCAGTGTGCACTGCAAAGACAAACTGACACTGGGAAGACTTTCTTCCATGTTCCAGTGTCTGCCTGTATCTTCCATGAATTATTAAGATGCAAGGACTCCCTTCTCACTTTATATAGACTTATCCAACTCCTGACTCCTAATACAAGATCATCTAGGTTGGACAAATGAGGGACCCGGGGGTTGGGCGGTGGCGCAGTGGGTTAAGCGCACGTGGCGCAAAGCGCAGGGACCGGCGTAAGGATCCCGGTTCGAGCCCCCGGCTCCCCACCTGCAGGGGAGTCGCTTCACAGGTGGTGAAGCAGGTCTGCAGGTGTCTATCTTTCTCTCCCCCTCTCTCTCTGTCTTCCCCTCCTCTCTCCATTTCTCTCTGTCCTATCCAACAACAAAGCAACACCAACAATGGCAATAATAACCGCAACGAGGCTGCAACAACTAGGGCAACAAAAAGGGGGAAAAATGGCCTCCAGGAGCGGTGGATTCATGGTGCAGGCACCGAGCCCAGCAATAACCCTGGAGGAAAAAAAAAAATGAGGGACCCACAGGCAAATATTACTTGGCATTCCTTCTTTCTTGTTCCTTTCTACCACTCCAGAACTCTTGAGGATACAGAAATATTTTCATGCCCAGAAACTTCAAAGAGCCTCTACTGCTGTGGCTGCAGGCAGTCTGGATAATCACCCATGAGCAAGTCAAGACAACCAGGTCCAACTGCTGACCCCACTGTGTGTAGCAACTACCCTGTGAGACTAGAGGTTCCTTCTTCACCCTGAGCCACTTCATGAAGATAGCTACCCAGAGTTACACTTGGAGTCAGGCAAATTCAGCACCACTAGACACCAGTATAATGAGTAAATCTGTTCACGTGACAGTTTACAAAGGTGTTTTCCAATCATCTCTCCCTGGTTCTGAGGCACAGAGGGCAGATGGACTACATCTCTTGCCGCAGCCCATTACCAAGATACAGAACGTGCTTGAGCAATTAGATAAACAGCCTTGATAGGGAGGAAAGAAGACACTGCCCAGAGTGGCATTTTCTTAAATGTTCCCGCTCCACCAAGAAACTGTCTTCATCTATTCACCCATCAAATGCAAAGAGATGTCTTGCTGTGTGTGGAGTGCTAAAAATAAAACAGTAAGATGAACAGGGTTTCAGTAATTTAAGAATCTCATTTGTTCATTGTTGCATTCACTGCTTCACCCAGAGCCAATAGGCTACTTAATACTGCCGCCCCATTCTAACAACAAGATAGCCTGAGACTGCTTACACTAAATTCTTATAGATTATGGAATGAAAGTAGCACAGCAGACAGTCCCTACCCATAGATTTTGTTATAATGACAAAAATGCAATTAGGAGAGGATGAGCGATGGCTAAGCTGTGATGGGGTGTGTGCTAAAGGGGGCAGGGGGAGTTGTGTGATTACTCAGAATAAGTAGTGATAAGGGAGAGGTTATAACAGCGATTTAAAAGAGGCAGTTAAGTGTTAGTAAGGGACAAACATGTCAAGCACAGAGAATAGTATTCCTAAGGAGAGAGCTGGTAAAAGGCTGTCAGGCAGGGAGAGGTCATGTAGACCAAAGAACAAACAGACACATGGACAAAGCATTGTATGAGCCGGAACTCCACTATGAGTTATGCATGCAAAGGTGCTCACCAAACAGACACATGGACAAAGCATTCTATGAGCCATAACCCACAATGAGTTATGCATGCAAAGGTGCTCACAAATGCACATGAAACCTTATTCATCCTGCACGTCAGCTGGAGCACGAACAAAATGGGGCACATGCAGGCTATGCAATACTACCCAGTGATTGATATGTGGCCTCACTGATGTGTCCCGAAGTCTCACCTCTCCAGAGCCCTGCCCCACCAGGGAAAGATAGAAACAGGCTGGGGATATGGATCGACCTGCCAATGTCCATGTCCAGCGAGGAAGCAATTACAGAAGCCAGAACCCCCACCTTCTGCACCCCATAAAGAAGTTTGGTCCATACTCCCAGAAGGATAAACAATAAGGAAGCTTCCAATGGAGGGGAAAGGGACACTGAACTCTGGTAGAGGGAACTGTATGGAATTGTACCCCTGTTATCTTACAATCTTGTTAGTCATTACTAAATCACTAATAAAAATATATATGCTTGAGAGGGCATTCATAAATTCAGGAATACAATTTTTAATGAATGAGCTTTATGCAAAATACAGTACAGACTATACATTTCCATTTATATGAAGCTCTAGAAGAAACAAAGGGGAAGGTGATAACACACCAGGTTGGGCAGACAAATTACAGTGCATAAGGATATGGTTTCAAGCCCCAGAACTCCATTTGCAGGGAAGTAGCTTCAAGAGAAGTGAAACAGTGCTGTAACTCTCCCCCCCTTCCTCTCTTTCCTTTCATTATCTCTGTTTCTATCCAAAATAAGAAAAAAAAATTTTAAAAAGAAAACTATACTGGGACAATCAGAAAGGTGATTAAAAAGTCAAACATAGGAGTCAGGCGGTAGCGCAGCAGGTTAAGCGCACGTGGCACCAAGCGCAAGGGCCAGCTAAGGATCCTGGCTCCCCACGTGCAGGGGAGTCGCTTCACAGGCGGTGAAGCAGGTCTGCAGATGTCTGTCTTTCTCTCCCCTTCTCTGTCTTCCCATCCTCTCTCCCATTTCTCTCTGTCCTATCCAATAATGACGACAACAACAATAGTAACTACAACAACAATAAAAACAACAAGGGCAACAAAAGGGGAAATAAATAAATAAAATAAATAATAATAAATTAATATATATAGTCAAACATTAATTGAACATAATGCTGATGTCACTGGGGGAAATGCGCTGGCGTCTGGAGTTTCCTTTGAAATGCACTACAACATAGAATAGGGGCACTCACTACCAGTCCCCCATCAGCTGGGGCCCTAGTCGGGGAATCCTGAGATTCCTGAACCCTAGACCTCGGATAGATCCCTCTCTCCACTGTCACTGGTCATCTCCATCAGGAACTACACAACAGACCCCTCTGTGGGCCCCCATAGGACACTGCCCTCAACTTGGATCAACAACGGTAGAGAATGTTCCATCCTTCAAAGGGAGGATGGACAACATACTCTATGCTACACCTGAGGAAGATGGGTCCTGATATTGGGGCAGCTTGGAATGTTCCTACTCATGACCACAGAATGTGAGCTCAGATCTACAGGGATGCAGAAGTCACATAGGCTCCTAAGCTGATTATGGGCCCCAGATCACATCAAATCAATGGGGTTTATAGTCAACAGTATTTATACACCTTTCCCATATTTGGGAGCTACTCTCTTCCCTGATCCAGTTTTCTGGTCCTTTTTCCAGCCATGACATCATCTCCCCAGACAATAACTTGGATCCACCTGCACATCAGATTTCAGGCTCAGAGAAAAAAAAAAAAAAAGTATAGCCACAGGCCCTTTGGAATATAACTAAAATTTTCCTACTAGCTATCAACAAAATAGAGACACCCCCCCCCCAACTCTTCATCTGCACTATTCCAGCCTTTAGGTTCATGATTGGTCAACAATTTGTTTGGCTTTATATGTTAAGTCTCTTTTAGCGACCAGGTTCCAGATGCTACCATGATGCCAACCAGACTTTCCTGGACAGATAACCCCACCAATGTGTCCTGGAGCTCCGACTCCCCAGAACCCCACCCCACTAGAAAAAGAGAGAGGCAGGCTGGGAGTATGGATCGAACTGTCAACGCCCACATTCAGCGGGGAAGCAATGACAGAAGTCAGACCTTCCACCCTCTGCATCCCACAATGACCTTGGGTCCATGCTCCCAGAGGGTTAAAGAATAGGAAAGCTGGGGGGGGGAGGGGGAGGGCAGTAGCGCAATGGGTTAAGCACACGTGGCACGAAGCACAAGGACTGGCGAAGGATCCTGGTTTGAGCCCCCAGCTCCCCACCTGCAGGGGAGTCGCTTCACAGGCGGTGAAGCAGGTCTGCAGGTGTCTACCTTTCTCTCCCCATCTCTGTCTTCCCCTCCTCTCTCCATTTCTCTCTGTCCTATCTAACAATGATGATATCAATAACAACAACAACAACAATAATAACTACAACAACAATAAAAAAAAGAATAGGAAAACTATTAAGGGAGGGGATGGGATACAGAGTTCTGGTAATGGGAATTGTGTGGAGTTGTAACCCTTTTATCCTATGGTTTTGTCAGTGTTTGCTTTTTATAAATAAAATTTAAAAAGTATATAAAAATAGTAAGATAGATGCACAAACAGATACAAGTTTGGACTGATGGATGCATACAAAATCCTAACATTTAAAACTATGTGTTGGGTTCCACCACTGAATACTGTAAAATTCATTCAACTTCTCAGATATTTATTATTTTTCAATAATAAACACTTGTGAGTGGAATGAATCCAGTGCAATTCTGATGTGAGGGGGTAAAGTATTGATCAGAGAATTCACACAAGTAAATGTATCTCACTAATGTTTTTTTGTTGAAAAGGATGCCTCTTTCCCTCCATTCAGTTGTTTTCCTTGTTTCTTGTTAATAAAGGATGAATTTTTCTTTTTATTATTTTTTTCATTTTTTAAAATTTTACTCATAAAATGGAAACATTGGCAAAACTATAGGATAAGAGGGATACATTTCCACACAATGCCCACCCCCAGAGCTCCATATCCAATCCCCTCCCCTGAGAGCTTTCCTATTCTTTATTCCTCTGGGAATGGACCCAGGGTCATTGTGGGTGCAGAAGGTGGAAGGTCTGGCTTCTGTCATTGCTTTCCCGCTGAACATGGACATTGGCAGGTGGGTCCGTACTCCCAGCCTGCCTCTCTCTTTCCCTAGTGGGAGAGGGATCTGGGGAGGTGGGGTAAAGGATGAATTTGCAGGCATGTAGCATTTCTACAACCTTGCTGATAGAGCACAGTCTTAAAGGAACACTCATATGCTAAAGGAAATGAGAATAAAAGCCAAAGTGCTTTATTGCCCCTAATAAGAAGTTTGCTAAAAACAGGGCAACTCAAACAACTGGACATTTGGGAAAGTGGACTAAGAGAATCTAAGGTTCTGAATATCAGAGTAGAACCAGTTAGGAGAGGTTTCAAAAGGCAATGCTATCATAGAGACAGAATTTAAAGAAGAAACAGGCAAAGAGGGACAACTGGGTCAGTGCAGAGACAGATGAAACTGAATTAAGCTGTAGGCTCTGGATGGCAAATGAAGAGAAGGCAGCATGAGGTCTCATGAGCACTGTGATGTTTACTAGGTCCTCACTAAATAATCTGCACTAATTGAACACAGATGTATTCCAGCCCTGGGTTCGAGGGATAAAGCATGGCTTTGGGTTTTGGTTTTGTTTGCTTGTTTTCCCAAATCACTTTACTGGGGATTAACAGCTTACAGTAGCACTGTTGACACATGGGTGCAATTTTTTCTATTTTTTTATTAGTGATTAAACAATGATCAACAAGCATGAGGGATAAAAGGAGTACAATTCCATACAATTCCCACCACCAGAGTGCCATATCCCCTCCCCCAGATTAGAAGTCTCCCTATTCTTTTTTTTTTTTTAAATGAGAGAGACAGGAGGAGAGAAAGAACCAGACAGCACTCTGGCACATGTGCTGCTGGGGATTGAACTCGGAACCTCATGCTTGAGAATCCAGTGCTTTATCCACTGTGCCACCTCCCGGACCACAGTTTCCCTATTCTTTATCCCTCTGGGAGTGTGGACTAAAGATCTTTATGGGGAACAGAAGGTGGAAGGTCTGGCTTCGCTAGTTGCTACTCCACTGCACAAGGGTATTGACAGGGCAATCCATGCATTCGTCCACAAAATACTCTCTCCACCAACCTGGGTCAGTGTCCACCAAGGCCTCCACCAAGGCCTTCTCAATCTCCTTCTTCCCCCAGAGCCCTCTGCTTTGGTGAAATAAAGTACACTCAGTCCGGGTTTTACTTGTTTGTTTCTGCTGAATGGGTCTTGCATTCTAATGATTGGGATGGGTAGGGATAGAGCAATAGGTAATAAACAAAACAAATGAAATATTCAATTTATTAGATATCAATAAAGCTAAGACAAAGAACAAAGCATGGGGAAGGATAAAAACTCTTAAATAAAAAGTAAAATTATCGACAACAAGGAAATTCTCATTGAGAAGGGAACTCTCCAGTAGACACCTAACAGGCTTAGGGAGGCCCAGAGATGGCTCACCCAGGAGAATGTGTGCCTTACCACTTAATATTTCTAAATTTGAGTTCCAGCAACACATGGGAGCGTCTTGGACAGCACCCGGGTGATTGGCAGTACCAGGAACGTTCAAGAGTGCTGAGGTGTTGCTCTCACTCCTCTCACACACACTCTCTATAGTAAGGAATAAAAAAATATTGGGCCCAGGAGACCTCTCAGCAGTATATGCTTGGGGGACGTCCTGACTTCATACCCTGGTGCTGCAGAATTTATCTTAACTTACTCTTCTTATTTCCACCAGGGTGCCTGCTATGAATCCAGCACTACTGGTAGCCAGTTCCCGCACCATTTTTTTTTTAATTTGGCAAGACAGAAAAATTGAGGGGGGGAGGGCGATAGTGAGGAAGAGAGAAAAAGAGACACCTGCAGCCCTGCTTCACTGCTCATGAGGCTTCCCCCTGCAGGTGGGTAGCAGGGCTTTGTGCAAAAAAAACTCAGTTTCTTGCACAAAGTAACATGTGTACTCAATCAAATAATTTCAAAATGGCATTAGAGGGGCCAGACGGTGGTGAACCTGGTTAAGTGCACACATTACAGAGTGCAAGGACCCAGTTTCAAGCCCCTGGTGGCCCCCTGAGATAGGGGAAGCTTCACATGTGGTGAAGCAGGGCTGAGGGTACCTCCCTCTGTCTCTTCCCCTCTCTACCTTCCCTCCCCTCTCAATTTCTCTCAGTCTCTGTTTAATGAGTAAATAAAAATACATATATTTTAAAAATGGCACTAGATGGTTAATAATTTGGATGTTGGGAGGACCATCATGCCATGTAAACAGAACAAACAGTCAAAGTAGAAGTTTTGAAATGATAATCATTTTGAATTTGTTAAGCAAATATCAGTAGTGGAACACACATTATTCTCTCTCTTAATTCCCACAACGACCAGCCGTGCCCTACAATCACAACATTTTACAGATGAGGAAACCCTCCCCTGATTCTCTCCAAACAGTAAAGTCAGTTACATGCACAGCAGAATGGAGCTGACCTTGACTAACAGCCTTTCATTTAACACTAATGAGAAGCGATCCCAGCCGACACTGAAGGAAACGGTGCTGTCCAAGGACCTGCTGCCATTCTGTGTCCTTTCACTTACAGTCACCGTTCTTGTCTTAAGATTTGTTTTTAAACTGGAACCAGGTGGTGGCTCTCCCAGTAGAGCTCACGCGTGATCACATGTGAAGGCCCTGCTTCACCCTTACAGTTGCCACCTGCACAGGGGAAGTGTCATGAGTGGTGGTGTAGGGTGGCAGGTGTCTCTCCCTCTCCCTCTCTCTCCATTTCTCTCTCTCTCTCTCTCTCTCTCTCTCTCTCTCTCTCTCTCTCTCTCTCTCCTCTAGGGTTCCCTGGAACTGGAACTCAGAGCCTCCACCACAAATCCCCCGCTCCTGGAGGCCACCTTTTTCCATTTTGTTGCCCTTGTTATTGTTGCTGCCATTGTTGCTGTTGTTGTTGCTGTTGTTGTTGCCGGATAGGACAGAGAGAAATGGAGAGAGGAGGGGAAGACAGAGAGGGGGAGAGAAAGACAGACACCTGCAGACCTGCTTCAGCGCCTGTGAAGCGACCCCCCTGCAGGTGGGGAGCTGGGGGGTTGAACCGGGATCCTTCTGCCGGTCCTTGTGTTGCATGCCATGTGCGCTCAACCCCCTGTGCTACTGCCTGCCCCCTCTCTCTTTTTTAATTCTTTTATTTTTTACTGGATAGAGACAGCCAGAAATTGAGAGGGGGACAGAGAAGAAGCGAGACAGAGAGAGGCCTGATTCACCTCTGATGAAGCTCCCCCGTAATGTGAGCGCTTGACCCAATGCGCTGCTGCTTGGCCCTGCTCCCCCTTCTCTGTCGCTGTGTCTTACCCTCTGTCAAAAAAAGGAACGGAAAGGAAAAGGAAAAAACAGCCAGCAAGTGTGGAGTCAGTCAGGTATTGGCCCTAGCAACAATCCTAGTGGGAAGAAGAGAAAGAACGGAAGGAAGGATGGAAGGGAGGGAGGTAGATAAGGGAGGGAGGGAGGCAAGGAAGGAAAGAAAAGGAAGGGAAGGAAGGAAGGAGGGAGGGAGGGAGGGAGGGAAGGAAAGGAAGGAGGGAAGGAAGGAAGGGAAGAAAAAAGGGAAGGAAGGAAAGAAAGAAGAGAAGAGAAGAGAAGAGAAGAGGGGAAGGAAGGAAGGAAGAAAGGAAGGAAGGAAGGAAGGAAGGAAGGAAGGAAGGAAGGAAGGAAGGAAGGGGAAGGGTTTGAGGAGGGAAGAAAGGAAGAGAGGAGCCAGCTCACTAGGACAGTGCGCTGCTTTGCCATGTGCCCGACCCAAACTAAGCCCAGGCCCCACAGCACTGAAGGAAACTTTAGTGCTGTTACCTCTCTGTGCCTCTCTCTCTGCCCCTCTCTGTCTCCATTCTTTGTCTCTACCTAAAAAAAAGAAAGGAACGAAGGGTATAAAGAAAGACGTTCTCATGAGGAAGATCAAAGTACTGCTCAGCCCTGGTAATGCCGGGGGATCCTAAACACCACCGCTCACATCTGTCCAGCCTGAAGGGCATAAAGAAAGACGTTCTCATGAGGAAGATCAAAGTACTGCTCAGCCCTGGTAATGCCGCTCACATCTGTCCAGCCTGACGTCAGTTTCCACAGTCCCCTCGAGGACATTAAATGAGAACCTACTATGATGTGCAATTATAATCTCTGCTATTTGTTTTGTAAATGCAACATTTATCAGAATAGGGGCAGAATGTGAGATTCTAAATATCATAAGCTGATCAAGAATGCAAAATGAATGTAACTAAAACCAGATCTCCAGATTATTTATTCTGTTGGCAAGAAAACAAACATCAGCTACAGTGACCAAAAGATAAGCTGATTTGAATAGAAGAGGACTATGATTAACCTTAATTAAGAAGCACTAAAATATTTTTCATATGGGGCAGCGGAAATATTTTTTCTATTAAGGCATACATATTTTATTAGGGAGTTTAATATTTCATAACAAATAGTTGTTAATACATAGATAGAATTTCTCAATTTTCTGCAAATAGCTACACCCAGCCCAGGTCCTCCTCCAGCATCATGCACCAGGACCTGAAAGCCAGCTCCTTCCCTCCAGTTGCCTCCCTAGAATCCTTTGCTTTGGTGCCATACACCAAATCCAGGCCAAGTTCTGCTTTGTGTTTCCCTCTCTGTTCTTATTTCTCAACTTTTCTTCATGAGTGAGACCATCCCATAGTCATCCTTCTCTTTCTGGCTTATCTCACTTAACATGATTCCTTCAAGCTCTATCCAAGATGAGGTGAAGAAGGTGACTTCATCATTCTTAACAGCTGAGTAGTATTCCATTGTCTATATAGACACAACTTTCTTAGTCACCCATCTGTTACTGGGACACCTGGGTTGCTTCCAGATTTTGGCTATTCTAACTTGTGCTGCTATCAACATACGTATACACAGATCTTTTCAGATGAGGATCTGCCAGACTACGGGGTAGGTCCATTTCTAGCCTTCTGCGTGCTCTCCAGAGGCAGGGGAAATCTTATCCAAGTATGATGAGCAGATAATGTCAACAGTGTGGCTGCTCTAATCAATACACCACAGATGAGATGATAGAGGCAATGTGTCTGCCAATGATCACTATCAATTCATCACACATACAACATAGCAACTTTTAAGAGGCGCCAAAACCAAAGCTTACTGGCCTGAACCATCAAAAATGCCCGTCATCTTGTAGTTCTCAGCATTTAAATGGGGGGGGGGGGACAACATCCATCCACACTAGATGATTCAAAGCAGTGTTTCTGCTTTCTCTTTCGTTCAGTCTGATTCTTATTGAGGAAATGTTGCTTTACTAGACTGATGTTATCTCAAGATATTATGTTATCATAACCGCACATGTCCCCAAAGCGTATGTCAGTGCACCTCACCCACAAATACAGTCCCCTTTCCCTCCAGAGCAGAGTCCTGGGCTGCCCAGCACCTCACAAACTCTTCCTCCCTTTGGTCCCTTAGTGGCTTCAGATGTGTCTAGACAGGTTAAAGACGGGCACGTGTTTGACCCTGTCCCTTCTCTTGCTTTATGTCTTCTGTCGCACATGGGTGATGTCATCTGGTGTCTGCCTACCTGTTTCTGACTTGCTCCCCTTAGAATAATTCTCTCTAGTTCCATCCATCTTGTAACAAAAAGCAAGACTTCACCTGTCTCAAGGCAGAGTAGTATTTCACGGAACACACATATCACAGCTTCCTTATCCACACATCTATCCTTGGGTACTGGGGTTGTATCCAAATCCTAGCTATTGTAAACAGTGTTGCTCCAAGCCAGTATAAAGTGGATGAAAGAGAAGTCTTGGGGCTGGGTGGAGGTGCACCTGGTTGAGCGCACATGTTACAATGTGCAAGGACCCCAGTTCAAGCCCCCAGTCCCCACTTTCAGGAAGAAAACTTTGTGAGTGGTGAAGCAGTGCTGCAGGGGTCTCTCTCCCTGTCTATCACCTCCCCCTTCCTTCTAGGTTTCTGGCTGTCTCTACCCAATAAATAAAGACTTAAGAAAATTTAAAAAGAGAGAGAGAGAGAGAGAGAAATGCAGGAAGGAAGAAGAAAGGAAGGGAGGGAAGTCTTATCCTCTTTTTTTTTCCTTCTTCGCACACCACAAACAAGGAGCACATCCAGAAATTCCAGGGTTCAGTTGATGCTAAAACCAATATCGCTGGGTCACACAAAAGCCCTCCAAATACAGGAGACTATTTTAGGCTTGCCCTGTGCAATGAATCAGTTGGTATTAACTCTGGTAACCTATATCCATTTGCTGCTGAATACAGTGTTTTCTCATTTGAGCTGCTCTGCAAATATTTCTCTTTTCCTTAACCAGGTTAGGCTGTTCCCAGTGAATCCTGGGCTCCTCTCTGAAAGATGAGATCACTGTAGACACAGTGGTGCCAGGTAATAAAAATCGGTTGGGCTGCCAACCTGACCGTCACCTCTGGCACCCACAACCACTGTGACAATAGCCTCCCATGGCTGCTTTTGTGCCTTCTCTTATTTGTCCCATTTATCATCTCAATAGCGCTCCATGACGTTCAGAACAGAGTCTCAGGAAGCCCAAGTCCAATCGCTGCAGAGATGGGGATATTAAATTAAACTCGTGTGTTGGCAGAAAGTCTCAAAGGGGCCCAGGAAGAAAAAGACAAGTGACAGGGACCAACGCTCTCACGAATGTGCGAATTAACTACATGTTCTAATGGAACTCATCTTCACCAACAAAGTCTGCTGGTCCACCTGGAGTTTACAGCTATACACTGTGAACACACACACACTAACACACACACACTAACACACACATACACACACTAACACACACTAACAAACACATAACACACATACACACACACACTAACACACACACACACACACACACACACTAACACACACACACTCTGCACTGAAGTCCATGCATCCATACAGATGACACAGGTGACTTCATGGCTGCTACTTGAAGGAGTCTTTGCAATCAGGGTTACATTAAGGCTAACTGGGGTCACCTCTCATGGAGAGCACCCCCTCAGTCTACTCTGCATAATGCTTTCTGGTCATGGGGCTTTGAGATGGCAGTGGCATCAGCCTCTTCACAGAGTCCCCCTCAGTCAGCTCACACACTACTTACTGATGCCAGCACCCTGTCCAGAAAATTTGCTCCTGGGAGCACATGGAGGCAGCACATGTAATCTTCCTGTACTGATTTAGACACAGTGGGACCTCATCTACAGCCAAGGCCGCCTCTCTCCTGCTTCTAAAGGATGCCTCCCTCTCCCTCTCCCTCTCTCTCCCTCTCCCTCTCTCTCTCTCTCTCTCTCTCTCTCTCTCTCTCTCTCATTTGATGTTTCTGGGCAGCAGGCCTTCTGCTCATCGCAGGTGTCTGTAATGGGGAGACCCCAGCAGACATACATCATCCCTGCCCAATTCAAACTCTCTCAAAGCTATCTTTTTGGGTGCTTTTTCTGAGAGCCAAAAGACTACATTAAAATTCAGCTAATGCTTCTCCTCTCCATCCAAGTTTATTGGGATCTTGAATGTGACGAAAGTAGGTCCTGATTAAAAGGACAAAACAGCTGACAGCCAGGGGCCATGGGAGTTGAAATGCAGAAACTTGCCAGCACCAGCATTTAACTGCAAGATGACATGCATCAGAAGATACCAAATTAACTATCCTGGTGAAGCAGTAGGGGACAGTGATTCAAGGACTGGCTGACCCTAATTAAACTAGATCTCAGGATGGAGAAGATGCTCCCTTGGCTCTGAACGATACCTCTCTCCCTTCCTGCTCTTTGCCCCGTTCTCTCAACACTGTCCTCAAGTTCTGAGTGACTTCCAGAAGGAAGCTGACATAGGGAACACTGTATAACAGGCACCATTTATTTCTCAGGTGTGAGACAGAATTACAACCAGTATAGATCATATCTAAATACTCCTACATATATATGAGGCGATTTCTGATTACATCATATGCAAGCAAAACATGTTACATTCATGTTCTTAAGTGGATGGACACTTATTTGATGTAAACATATCTGCAAAATTTAGAAAACTTAAGGAGAAGAAATTAGCAATATCTATGAAGCCAAAAAGACAATAGCTGTTAATAGTCTGATGTACTGGTTTCTTGTGAAGGGGGATGGGAGGGAGAGAGAAAGAGATACATAGATATAAACAGCAATGCAAGAAAGACAGAAAACTTTGGTAATATCCTATTATAGTTTTAAATTCTCTTGTATTAACCTAGTATTTGGGGGGATAATTGTTTGCAATATAGTCTTTAAGACACGGGCACAACTTCTCATCTCTCCTTGACTGGTGTCTAGAAGACACAACAGAGCCCCAGTGTCCCTTCATTCCATCCCAATTCCTCCTTCTTCAATCTTTTGTTTTGGTGCAATATGCCACACACAGTCTAGGTGTCACCTTAGGACTCTAGGGCCAGTTGCCCCTCACCCACTAAATGCATGACAGGCATCACTTAGGATAGTTGAGGGATGAAGAGCTTAAGTAAGGATTTTTTGCCTTCTAACAGTCTGAAGTCTGTCAAGGAAGAGAAATTAGAACATAGGGCACTCTAACAGTTGTGCAATTTGATGGGAAGGGGTTATTAATCTCTCTAAATCTCAACTTATTATCTACTAAATGGACACAGAAACAATGCCTTCCTCACCAATGCATTGAGAGTATCGTATCAAGAACAATGCCTGACATGAATCAAGACTTAAATTGTTAAATACCTATGGCTATGTTTTGTTATTTTTTAATCTACAAGTTGTGGATATTATCACTACCACAAGACTGACTCTTATGTAAAGAAAGTGGTTCTTCCCTGACTGTGAAAACACACACAGCACAAAGAGCAGAGCGCAGGCATACAGCAGCCAGCCCAGAGATGAAAGCCTTGGACACACCCCCCGGGGCCATGTGATCCCCAACTATCCAAATTCCACCACCAATAAGACTGAGATAGTAAGATCCTCCCTTCAGAATTCTTGGAAGGAATGTAGGAAATCCAGCTTTTAACTCAGAAGTATAAATCTCTTCCTCACTCCTCCCCTTCTTTGGGAAAGATAAGCAGCACAAAAGATGTAAAGCCTGTCTACAACTGTAAGCAGATTACCTCTAAGTATCCTACAGGCTCTGAAATTCAGAGAGGCATTTACAGCATAAGAAGCCTGGTGTTCCCAAAACTCCCCTTCCAAGCCCACAACTCACAGTCCGTCATTCCCTGAAAAAGTGCTATTTACTGTTATCCACATTTTTTTTAAACCTGGCATACACCTTTCTTTCACCTTCTGCAGTTCTCTGGGATAAGACAACACATTAAACGTTGACTGAGGCATAAATTACCTTCATGAGCAATGAATGATCAGGCACAGTCAACTCCACCTCCTATGGGTTTCCATGATCACGTGGGGGCATGAAATGCCATTATTTTAGAGGAGTGGCGGAGGCAGTACCTGTTATTTCACAATCAACTAGTCTTGAAAAGATGTCAACATGACATTATGTAATCCAGCTGATGGCTGACTCAGGGTAGAGAGAGATTAAAGATGAGTTAGAAAGGACATGCTCTTGATGCTACAGTAATAGTGCCTTACTTTATTTAGCTAAGCTTAACCTTCCTTTTCTTTCTTTTTTTTTTTTTTTTTTGTAAATTTTACATAGGGTGCAGCAGATGGGTTATTCTAGGATATTTGATCCAGGCTTCTTGTGAGAAGAGGAAAAAGAAAAGTTAATTGTATGACAGAGTCAGAGAAAACAGAGCAGGGGGCTGACAGAAGTTATGATTTGAAGGACATAGAAAAGTAGTCATTCAGTATATTTTCTTTTCAGGTCTTTATCCAAGCATCTGGTTCAAATTTTTTAAAAGACTCAAACCAACAGGCTTAATTTTCAATGAACTATTTTCTCCTACTTTCCCAGCAGGAACTCTAGATTCAGAGGGATCTGTGTTCCAAATGTCGAACTAACCCCCACTAATAATTCACTTTGTGAAACAAACATCAGTCTCCCTGAGGCCCAAATTCTAGGTCTGTAAAATAGAGAAAAAAAAACAAAACATCACTTAAAGAGCAGAGTGTTAGAGGATTACATGAGATGGCACATGTGATGTGTTGCACGTGGTGATGACACACCAGCTCGACAGTCTGGCTGGTAGGCCGTGGAGTTTGGGAGTGTGAAACCTGCACAGCTGTACACATCTATCCTTTCCTTCATTCAGCAGTCCATTCAGACATTCACATACGGCTCCCACACATTATATTCTCAACTTTCCTTAATAAGCTTTAATGAACTATCCGTCCATAAACTCATTCAAAATCAGTTTCTGAATGTCCATGACACATCACAATTTTATACTTTCTGTTCACAGGCAATTACTCCTGCACCAGTTATGCAACTGCCATATTCTGTTCATTACAGCATCTTGCTCCACTAAATGTCTTCCCACATCTGACTGGGAAACACAGCCCGTCCACAATGGATAGCTCCAACAAGTGAATGACACAAATTTTTCCTGGAGGCATTACAGTTAGTGTTAACCACTAGTATTGCCGTCACCAGGGTTACTGCTAGAGTTCGGTGCCTGCTCAATGAATCCACCAGTTACAGTACCCATAGTTTTTCTCATTGTTCCTTTCCCATTTTTTATAAATGAAAATTAAAAATATTTATTTATTAGTTAATAGAAACAGAGAATTTGAGAGGGATGGGGAAGATAGAGAGGGAGAGAGACAGAGAGACACCTGCAGCCCTGCTTCACCACTTGTGAAGCTTCCCCTCTGCAAGTGGGGACCAGGGGCTTGAACCTGGATCCTTATGTGTCTGTTTAACCAGGTGCACTACCACCTGGCCCCCCCTTTCTTTTTTAACAGAGACAGAGAGGAACTGAGTGGGAAGAGAGGTTAGAAAGGGAGTGAGAAGGGGTCAGGCGTTGGCACACCTGCTTGAGCACACAAGTCACCATGTGCAAAGACCAGGCCTCAAATGCCTGCTCTCCACCTGCAGAGAGGAAGCTTCATTTGCCGTGAAGTTAGTTTGTAGGTGTCTCTCTTCCTCTCTAGTCCTCTCCCCCTCAATTTCTTTCTGCCCTGTCAAATAAAGGTGTGTGGGGGGGGGGGGGAATCTATCACCAAGAGCAGTGGATTTGTTGTGCAGGCACCAAGCCCCAGAGCTAATCCCAGTGGCAAAAAATTAAATAAACAAACAAACAAATAAATAAATAATAGAAAATGAGAAAGAGATACACCTGTAGCACTGCTCCACAGCTTATAAAGCTTCACCTTACAGATGGGGATCAGGGACTTGAACCTGGTTCCCTGGGCATGATGATATCTATGATCCATTCTTCCTGAGTGATAGCTATGATGATATCCAAGATGGCATCACTCAGGAAGGCCTCTCACTGCACACATGCTTACAGAAACTCCCAGGCGCTCTCTTTTCTGGCAGAATATGCCTATGGCTCCAGTGACCTCTGACACCTCAGGTCTATTTAAACTGCCCTGCTGAGCAGCTGACACCTGCTCTGTGAGGAAAAACCCAGGCTGTCCACTGGCCCAGAATGTGCAGAAGGCTAGGTGCTCAGAATGCAGTCACCACAGAGGTCCCCCATCCTGTGACCTGACAGAAAGCGCATGGATCAAATGTATGGCTGCCTGTGCCAGAGGGAAGAGCTGGCACTGGGCCACGTGGCCACTCTAGTTCTTCTCCATGGCAGATGTCAAAGTCTGCAGGGAGTTTTATTAAAAGGGCACAGTGCAATGGCTTCAAGGAAGCAGCCCTCTTCCCTGCAATGCACTGTCTTGTGTGGCATAAAACTCCCAAAGGACACCTTGGCCAGCTGCTCCTGGAGGAAGAGAAGTCCTGCTCTATAAACTTCTGGAGCTTGGCCCAGCCTGCCGCCCGCTTCCCCGTCGCCCAGGCATGTGAGCTGCCCAGTATAGTTCACGGAGGCCACAATGGCAGCATATGTTCCTGCCACTGGAGCATTTTACTGCCTGAGCAGAGGCCCTTAGCACAAGGAAGAACATGCTGTTTACAGAGCTGGCTGGCTCACACTATTTCCTCAGGAGGCCTCAGGCTCAGAAAGAGTGTGTCTAGGAAATTTGGGGTGATGCCAAGGAGGTGAAGGAGTTCCCCTGGCAAGGAGGATCCAAATCATTAACAACAAAGGGGGAGGACAATAAAGAAAATACACACGCAAAATCTTACCTTTAACAGCAGTGTAATGTTAGCTTACGACTGCCAGTGATTCTCACTCAACCTGGGTCAGTTTGATCTCCCAAGGGACATGTGGCCAAGTCTGAGGCTATCTGGGTTGTCATAATGGGCTGGAGATGATGGTGCTACTGGTACCTTATGGTGGAGGCCAGGGAAGATATTAAAATGTCCTCCACTGCACACAGAACTGTTGCCACCACATGGAATTTGCTGGCCCCAAACAGACAGTTGTACCAAGGTTGAGATCCTGGGGGACCTTAACACTGAACAGGTTCCCAGAGCCTATAACCTCCTTACACCAGCAATTCAGTGGACACATCTAAGCATTTCAATGGGCACAAGATTTGGGCTGGAATTTTAGGTGTAGAATTTCCTAGCTCTGAGTCCAGCAAAATAGCTCACTTGGATAGTGTGCTTCTTTGCCCTGGGTACTTCCCAGGTTCAAGTTTGGCTCCCACTACAATGAAGGAGGCCTCAGTGCCGTGGCTTCTTTATATCTCTCTCTCCTACCTCTCCCTTTCTCTCCCCCTCTGCCGCTCTCTATCTCTATCTTTATAAAAACAGAAGACATTTTCTAGCTCTGTGTCTTGGGCAGGCCATCTAAGTTTAATGAGCATGTTTCCCTCTTTTGCCAAATGTAGACAGAACCAACTAGAGCTAACAGCTTTATGAGGATACATTACATGAGATAAGCATAAGAAAGGGCCAGGGGATGTACCCCACTTGAGAAAGATAGAAACAGACTGGGGTTATGGGTCAACCTGTCAACGTCCATGTCCAGCAGTTAAAGAAGCCAGACTTCCCACCTTCTGTACCCCCTAAAAATCTTTGGTCCATGCTCCCAGAGGGGTAAAATATAGGAAACCTTCCCATGGAGAAGGAGGGTATATGGAGAGGAGGGTATATAGAACTCTGATGGTGGGAACGATATGACATTGTACTCCCTTTTTCCCCCACAATCTTATCAATCATATTAAATCGTTAATAAAATAAAATTATATATATATATATACATATACACATCAGAGGGTAGCTCACAGGGTAGAGTGCCTAGGTAGAGTGTGAGATCCATGGTTTTCTCACTAGTACCACATGGAAGCACTGTGGACAGCAGCAAAGGAGCTCCATGCTCTTGTCTCTGTCTCTCTGTAAGGACAGAGACTCCCACCCCACAGAGTCCCTTGCTGGGAATCCATAGTTATGACTGACTGTCCCTTTGTTCAGGTCTGGTATCTAGTCACTTGCTGGGAGTGAACCCAAGGTCCCATGCATGAATAGTTATCTCTGAAAAGTCTCCCCAATCAATGTTTCTATTCTTTTTCTTTTAAAAAACGTATCTATTTATTTATGTATTGGATGGCGACAGAAAAAATTGAGAAGAAGGTAATAGAGACCTGCAGCACTACTTCACAGTCCATGGGAGTTGCTGGTGCTATCCGTGGTGCTCCCATGCACTGTCAGATCTCAAAGGCAAGGCCACATGGATGGCTAAGCTATGTTCTCTACCAGATAAGCCATCTCCAGGACCCCTCAGAACACCTCTGTGTCCAGGTCTCTGTTGTCAGAGGCCAACCAGGACCCCAATGGTGGCAAGTAGTCCAGAGAGATGAAATTTGTCACAATGGAATAGGTAGGCACAGATCACTCTTCTTTTCAACTTGAAAAGAACTTGAAGCTCTGATCTCAAATGTGTGACTGGGTCACATTCTGGTCTGGCACTCCTCTGACCTCTCTCAAGCTGCTATCTGCCTCAACAATGTCACCTTCAATTCCCCCAGCCCTGTAGTCAGAACCACCCAGGGACTTTTTCCTCTCTCCAAACCCTGCAGGCTTTCTGGCACCCAGCTTTCCCTGCTGTCTTCAAAGGCTCTCCAGGCAGGGGAGCAGCACAGAACCTGGAGAGAAACGCTGAGGTGGCCACACAGACAGTCTCAGAGGCCTTCACATGAATGAGCAAGGAGGTGACCCGAGAAAAGAAGGAACTCGGTTTCCCCTACCTGGTGAAATGGGAGCTTAGTGCAAGAAAGGAGCAGGCAGGCTTCTACCCCACAGGGCAGCCTGGGAAAATCAGAAAAGGTGATCACATAGACACAAGTAGTCCTGAGCATGGGCAAAGGGCCTAGGGCAGAAAGGTCCTAGACAGACCTCAGACCAAAAGACAGATCACCCTACACCCCTCCCTCCAATCCCGTGCAGAAGTTTTGAGAAGGGGGCTGATTCAAAAAATAGACAAAAATGAGTCGTCAAATAATTGAGCTCATTGGCAACCTTTTAGCAGAGATGAAGTCAGATCTCTCCAGAAAATGGCACTGAGGGCCATTTGAAAAGCAACAGGTGTTGGTCAGAACTCTTGGAGTTCATACCATATCTTCCTTTGAGGTCCATCTAATGACAAAAGGGGAAGGGTAGACAACCTGCTGAGGTGTAAGAGATATTTTTCAAATAGATATGATGGCCCTTGAAAAACTCAGTATGTCTAAAGGAGGAAGGGGATTCCGGTGATTAGGGGTGGGGTTTCACATCACCTAGTTTGGGACCAAGAGGGTTAAATGCACGCAACGGTCAGGGGACTTGGGGGGAGGGGGTGGTTCTGCAGTGATGCACCTGTTCTGCAAGTGTGAGACAGATCCTGGGTTTGGTCCCCAGTATTACATGAGAGCAACAAGGGCCAACCAGTGAAACTTTGAACAGTGAAGCCCTGTACTTTGGTCTCTCTCTTGTCTCTCAATCCCTCTCACTGTCTCATAAAATTACAGTAAGTAACTGCAGAGGTGACATCAGTGAGATAATGGATTTGATAGCTGGAACTGCATTAAAAAAAGGTAGTGCTTGGTCAAATCACAAAGGGCAGTGTTGTTATGAAATCGTAAACAGCCAGCATGGCACAACTCTGGGAAAACAGGGGATCATTTCAAAGAATCCCATTAAATGTCCCATCACTGGAGTTGTGGGGAGCCACATGTGCCCTCAAGGTTGCTATGGGCATGTCCATAGAGTTTATGTTAAAAGATAGTTCCTGGGAATTGGGCGGTGGCACAGCGGGTTTAACGCAGGTAGCGCTAAGTGCAAGAACTGGTTTGAGGATCCCAGTTTGAGCCCCCGGCTCCCCACCTGCAGGGGAGTCACTTCACGGGCGGTGAAGCAGGTCTGCAGGTGTCTGTCTTTCTCTCCCCCTGTCTTCCCCTCCTCTCTCCATTTTTCTCTGTTCTATCCAACAACCACAATATCAGCAATAACAACAATATAATTACAACAACAATAAAACAACTAGGGCAACAAAAGGCATGATACAAAAAAAATAATAAAAGGGATAAGATAGTGCCCACTTCCCTACACCTTAGAGTCTTTGTTAAAAGATAAGGTCTTTCCCCCCATGAATCACCCAGGACCTTCCAGATAAACGGCTGACTACCATGACAAATAATATAAAATATAATCATAAATGAATAGGAAAGATACATCCCCCAATACTCAGTTGACTAAGGCACCAAACCTCTTTTTCTATAAAGCATTCAAATCAGATGCCCTGCTAACCACGAGAAGCAGATTGTTTGTGTTTCTTCCACAGGAATCCCGTAAAAAAAACATCTGGACCCCTGCACACCCTGAAATCACCCACTAGATGGCATGACTACAGTGGCACACCCCCCCCCGAAACCCTAGATGTCACCTGACGCGATCTGAAGAACCTGATTCACAGACTCCAAGGACAGAACTTTTTTACTGTCTGTCTGCCTTTCCTGCTTCTGCTTTGCCTGTCATGTTTTGGCGGTTCCAGCTCACAATCTACAGAAAAGCAGAATTCCAGAGGCTGACCTTCCTCATGCAGCATTTCATCCCCTGCCATTTCTCCCCCTAGTCGCCTACTTTGGACTGAGACTTCTATCGGACTTGCTGGTATACCCTTTGGACACTTTAGACAATTTTACAGCAGCTTCCTTCCCTTCACGTTGCTGGTTTTTCATAGACTGACCCTGAGTAGTTCACAGACTTTACACACTGTTGCCCTGGGCATTAGATAAAAGGAAAGGGGGATATGCTGGGAAATTGTGCAGATGCAGTCATATCTGCCATGTTGTCCCCTCAGGCTACTGCTAGTTCCCGTGAGAGTTGAGACATTCTCAGAGTGCCTGTTCAGCCATGTTGTGCCCTCGGGGCATTGTCTATATCCCCACGATATTTGGAGTGCTTTGGTCACTCCTCCCCCCTCCCATTCTCACGAGAGTTATCATCCTATCCTGGAGTGCTATGGTTAGTCCTCCCCCCTCCCATTCTCACAGAGTTATTATCCTACCCTGGAGTGCTCTGGTTACTCCTCCCCCTTCCCATTCTCACAGAGTTATCATCCTACCCTGGAGTGCTCTGGTTACTCCTCCCCTTCCCATTCTCACAGAGTTATTATCCTACCCTGGAGTGCTTTGGTTACTCCTCCCCCTTCCCATTCTCGCGAAAGCTGCTCCTATAAAAGCCCTTCTTCTTCCGCACCTCACTCTCTTGCCAGCGCTTCACTCCGGTGTTCAGACGCAGGAAAGGTTACTGCGTGAGGTGGCCATTTTCGCTGCCACCACGTGGCCCAACCTGCCTCTCTAGCACCCAACTCTGAGGTGCCAGCGCAAATAAAGATTTGTGTTTCCTCTTCGCTCCAGACCCCTCCTCTCTCTCTTCTCCGCGGCCTGTGCACAACAACATGGAGTGTTTCATATATAACTTCTGTGATCTTAAGTATTAACGAAAACAACCAGAACTGATATCAAGTGGGCCCCAGAAAGTATAGCAGCCCCTTTATTCCACCTATTCCCTTTATTTGTAACCGAGATTAGGTTCCACTGAATTATCATAGAATGTTCAGGTGTGTGTCACTGAAAATCAACATGAATA
The DNA here is from genome assembly GCF_950295315.1 of Erinaceus europaeus. Classification (NCBI taxonomy): domain Eukaryota; kingdom Metazoa; phylum Chordata; class Mammalia; order Eulipotyphla; family Erinaceidae; genus Erinaceus; species Erinaceus europaeus. The sequence goes on along the minus strand of NC_080182.1, from coordinate 1,059,965 downwards.
AATATCAGGGCACCAAATTCACCACTAAAAGCCCAATTCTATCCTTCACTCTGTTTCCTTTGTCTCGGTTCGACCAAGTAACCACTAACTGGTCTTATCATCCTCCAGTTCATTTCCATTTTATTAAGTTCATCTGTCTGTGTTCCTGGTACACCACACATGGGTGGAATCATATGACTTGCATCTTTCTCCAGGATTTATTACTCTTATCTTAGCCCTCCTGGTCCCAGACTTCCCTGTGTCCACAGCCAGCTTTCATAGCCTACGATACACAGAATGCAACTTTTCTTCCTTGTAGCTGATCTTTCAGTCAAAACTTGTCTAGAAAAAAGTCAGGATGGGCTGGGGGTAGGTAGCATAATGGTCTGCAAAGAGACTCTCATGCCTGAGGCTCCAGAGCCCCAGGTTCAATCCCCTGCACCACCACCACCACCATAAACCAGAGCTGAGTAGCAAGTTTATTTTATTTTTCTTTCTTTCTCTCTTTCTTATTTATTTTGTTAGATAGGATAGAGACAAATTGCAGGGGAGGGGGGACAGAGAAGGAGAAAGAAAGATGCCTGCTGACCTGATACACTGACTGTGAAGCCTCCCCCTGCAGGTGGGGAGTAGGGCCTTGAACCCCACCCTTTGTACATGGTAGCACGTGCTCAGCTGTGTACACCACCACCTTTATTTTGTAAAGGTTTTGCAGGCTCTATAGTCTCAGTTCCAAGGACTCAAATCAACCACTGTAGCACAAAAGTAGACGGTCCATGGCATTGCCACAGGCAGGGCTATGCTCCGATGGGGTTTTCTTTGTAATCACTTGAAACAGGGCTGGGAAGGCAGCATAGTGGTTCTGCAAAAGACTTTCATGCCTGATGTTCCAAGGTGCCTAGTTCCATCCCCAGCACCACCATAAGTCAAGTCCTCTGGTCCTTCTCTCTCTCTCTCTGTGTGTGTGTGTGTGTGTGTGTGTGTGTGTGTGTGTGTGTGTCTTGTTAAAGTAAAATAAGAGAATAGTTAAAAAAAAAAAAAAAACTTGACACTGTAATGAGACCCAAAAAAATGCTTGAGGGGGCTGAATGGTGGCACACCTGGTTAAGTGCACATGTAACAATACACAAGGAACCAGGTTGAAGTCCCCAGTCCCCACTGGCAAGAGGAAAGCTTTACAGGTGGTGAAGCAGTATTGCAGGTGTCTCTCTGTATCTCTCCCTCTCTATCCCCTCTTGATTCCTGGCTATCTCTAGCCAATAAATAAAGATAACAATAATAACAATAAAAGCTTGAATAGTCTTGACGAGGCTCCCTGACCACTGCTTCCTGCTGCCTGTTTGAGGCGGTGATGGGCAAGTGGAGAAAAGACTGTGTGCCCCCATCCCTTGACACAGACTTGGTGAAAGTCACTGGGAGTATGCTGCCAAAGGAGCAGGGGCCGAGACGGCAAAGGCGTAAAAACCCTCCCTCTGACCTCCCTGGGTTGTCATGGGGTTGGAAAGAGGATTAAACTAGGAAACAGGGCTCATGCAGTCAGAAAAGAGGCTGCTCAGAGAAACAGATGCCTCATCATAAGCCCCAAGGGGGTTGGACAGTAGCGCAGTGGGTTAAGAGCACATGGCACAAAGTGCAAGGACCAGCTCAAGGATCCCAGTTCGAGCCCCCAGGTCCCCACCTGCAGGGCAGTCGCTTGAAGGAGTGAAGCAGTGAAGCAGGTCTGCAGGAGTCTATCTTTCTCTGCCACTTCTCTGTCTTCCCCCTCCTCTCTCGATTTCTCTCCAACAACAATGACAGTATAACAATAACGACAACAACAAGGATAAACAACAAGGTCAACAAAAGGGAAAAATGCCCTCCAGGAGCAGTGCATTCGCATTCAAGTGCAGGCACTGAGTCCCAGCAATAACCCTGGAGACAAAAAAAAAAAAAGACAAGCCCCACATGATGGTTCCAGGCCTTCTGTCTGGGCCTCATGAAATAAAGGAATTGGTATAAGATAAAAGATTACACCAACTACAACTACCGGCCAACACCCATGTTCAGCAGGGAAGCAATTACAGAAGCCAGACCTCCCACCTTCTGCATCCCATAACGACCTTGGGTCCATACTCCCAAAGGAACAAAGAATAGGAAAGCTATCAGGGGACTGAGTGGGATATGGAGGTCTAGTGGTGGGAACTGTGTGGAATTGTACCCCTCTTATCCTATGGTCTTGTCAATACTTCCATTTTATAAATTAAAAAAATAATAAAATAAAAAAGATTACACCAACTACTCTGGTCTCTGAGTTTTCCCAGGGTATGTTCCAAAGGGACATAACCACCAAATGGAGATTTTCATTGCAGCAACATAATTCAGAATGACTGTACATATGTGTGTGTGTGCGCGCGCGTGTGTGTGCGTGTGTGTGTGTGCACGTGTGTGAGTGTGTGTGCGTGTGTGCGTGTGTGTGTGTGCGCGCTTGTGTGTGCGTGTGTGTGCGTGTGTGTGCATGTGTGTGTGCGCGCATGTGTGTGTGCGTGCGTGCATGTGTGTGTGTGTGTGTGTGTGTGTGTGCGTGTGCGTGCGTGTGTTTACCATGCTGGGGCTCAGCTTGTGAAGCACCCCACCTACCCCCTCTCCTGAAGGTGGGGAGTGGGGTCTCGAACGCAGCTCCTTGTGTGTGGTGATATGTGCGCTGAGGCAGGTGCTCCAGCAGCACTCACCCCTCTGTAGTTATTTCTTAGGCAACTACACAAACTTCTGCCTATGTCACTGGGGGACTTTTCATTTCTAATGTAAGTCAGGGAAATAAAACAAGGGTTAATACCACCAAGCAGTGTCTACATATCAAACGGGGTGAGAGAAAGAGAAAGGGGAAGATACTACAGTACCACTCTATCCATGGAGTGACCACAGTGCTGTCCACGGTGCTTCTGTGTGAGGCTGGACATTGCAACTAGAACCTCACAAATGTAAGGCTTGTGCTCTACCTGCTGAGCTACCTCCCTTCATACTCCCCCGCCCACCCCTTTTTTTAAAGAACAGGTGAAACGCAGAACTGACTGCTCAGAGACATGAGACCAGGTTTTGTACCCCTTTCTTGGGAAGCAGGGATCCTCTGCCCCATCTATACCAAGCAGGCAGTGAGGGAGAGTAGGAAACACATCCTCAGACATAACAACACACTCTTTGTGAGATATCAGAGTCAGACTGCCTGAACTGAAGCATTTCTTCCCAGAAGCTGTTTTCCAGAAGCAAAGATGCCAGCACTGATAGCGATTTGTCTTCCTGGACCTTACTGACTGAAAAACCAAAGGACAGAACGCTAACTGCCTTACAGGAGCCTATTCCAAAGCAGGGGTCCCCAGGCAAGGAAGCTCTGGCTAATTCACCCCCTGTGAACTGAAGCCCACCAATCAGTTGTATCTAAATCACTCTGTTCTTGACTTATTCCCTAAGAACCCCACCATTAAGAGATCATGTGTCTCGGGAGTCAGGCGGTAGCACAGCGGCTTAAGCGCAGGTGGCACAAAGCGCAGAGACCAGCAGAAGGATCCTGGTTCGAGGCCCCCGGCTCCCCACCTGCAGGGGAGTCACTTCACAATCGGTGAAGCAGGTCTGCAGGTGTCTGTCTTTCTCTCCCCCTCTCTGTCTTCCCCTCCTCTCTCCATTTCTCTCTGTCCTAACAATGCCAACATCAATAACAACAACAATAAAAAAAACAAGGGCAACAAAAGGGGAAATAAGTAAATAAATATAAAAGAAACTTAAGAAGAGAGAGAGACCGAGAGAGACCATGTGTCTCTAACTGCCATGATGAGCCTTCTAGACAAAAAGCAAGCAGCCTGGCTCACCTTCTGGATGAATGGGGGAGTGTAGTAAAGACCCACCATTCTCCACTAACCAGGGAAAACCCGTCACACCTTGCCTCATCTTGTTATTGTGCAGGATTAAGAAAGACATTTTCAGGCCATCTCTGCTGATTGCTACAAAAAGCCTTTAGATCACACCATAATCCCTGTCCAAGAAGGGACTCTATTTTGTACTTCTCAGTATCATCACACCCTTGACCACTGTCCCTACAGGTTGATATATGAATCATTTCTAATAGCTGAGGAACAATTATGCTATGCCAGGCACAATCTAAAATGTCCTAAGGTCCTTCTGATTTAATAACCTGGCACCAAAACTAATACTTTCCAGGATCATTCCAGTAGTTCACTAATAACCTCACATCAGTCTACAAGTTGAAGCCTGTTATTTTTATTCCATACTGATAAGTAATGTTCCGGACACCCTAGAAGAGAAGCAATCAAGTCGGAAGCCAGGTATCCCGGCATCAGGCCCAGTGCTCAGAGTGAATGCATCACTGCTTCTAACCATGCGGTCTACAGAGTGAGCAGGAAGCATTTGGGGTTGGCACAAGCCATTCAGCAGTGACAATGGAAAATGGAAATGATGAGGTCTGAGTGCAAGTTAAGCCACATGGTGGATGGAATCCCCAGGGAACTTATTTTCCATCACTCGCTGCTGAAGAGGGAACACCATTCTGTCTTTCTTATCATGATTTCGTTGATTATTTATTTGTTGCATGAGGGTGATCGAAGCCAACACTTCTGGCAACCATTTTTCCTTTTCTATTTAATTTCATAGAATAGATAGAAATTGAGAGGGAAGGGGGAGCTAGAGAGGGAGAAAGAGAGATACCTGCTTCACCACTCATGAAACTTCCCCCTTGCAGGTGGGAAGTAGGAGCTGGAACCTGGGTCCTCACATACTGTGTGCGCTTAACTGGGTGTGCCTCCAGCTGGTGTTTGTTGTTCCCCCAGAAAAACTTAACCAGTATATACTAGGTGTGGAAGAGTTTGCAAAAACAGTAAAACAAGAAATTTAAGTTAGCAATACAAAGTAAAGTACCTATGAAAATAGATCCAAGTTGGAAGTGAGAGTATTTTTACAATCGCCTATCACAGGGGGATGAAAGATTTTACCCATGTCTCAACAACTGTAATCTAACTCCAATAAAATTATTAACAAATAGATAATTAAAAAATAACCAATATCTCGCTATAGCAGATGCCATGATTCAAATAATTTCACCATGCCAAGTTGAGACCACTCAAAGAAGAGGTGGGCTAAAAGGCTGGGCAGCTACTGGGAGAGTCTCAACAAGATAAGCTTCCTTCTTCAGTAACCTTAGGCTGGGGGTCCAGGGCACATGCCTCCAGTATGGAAAGGTCTTCTATCTATCTGTCTGTCTGCCTGCCTATCTATCTATCTATCTATCTATCTATCTATCTATCTATCTATCTATCTATCTACCTATCTATCTATCTATCTATCTATCTATCTACCTATCTATCTCAGCACCTTTTCTGAATCTTCTCTAGGAGAAGACAGGTAGACAAAAATGGCCCAGCATCACTCTCTATCCCCCCAACACTCCCAGATCCTGCTTCTGGGGATCACAGGCAGGAAGCATTTTGAATCGCTCTGTATGGGAGCCCCAGCTCTGGCAGCTGAGGAGGATAAGAGGTGCTGTCAAGTTGAGGCTCATTAAACCACTTGGATGGCCCCTCCTTGCTACCCAGATTATTTAGATTTTTTCCCCTTTGTTTTCCTCCCTCAACCCCCCTCCGGAATGTTTTTGATTTGGAAGCTATTCTAATCTCTCTCCTCTAACACTGGCATCTGGGAGTAGAAAATGTAGTCTAATTATAGTTTTGATGGCATAGATGGAGGGGCTCTCACTTCTGACATTGTTGAATATACTATGTTCTTGGTTTCTATTTTTCACAAAACAGTTATCTTAATAGTTTTGGGGCAACTGGAGAGGTTTCAATTATCTTAGTACTCTACACCTCCAAAGTGACTAGATCCTGTTCTGGGAATGCAATTTAAAATAAGTCTGATTGCTTTTTTAAGCAATTATATTTTTCAGCAGACTCTATAAATCTTCACAAAAAAACCTCTGTATTCTTGGAAAAGAATTTTTTGTACTTCACTTAAAAAATTCTTCAAAACCAAGTCAAATCACTTCTAATGAAATACAGAAAAAATAATTTGATTTAATTTATTTTTTGTGCTCAAATTTCTCATTTATTTGCCATTGCTTTCTTTACCCACATACTTCCATAATAGGGTACAAAGGTTCTATACATTTAATTATTTCCAAAAGTCATAGAGTATACCCAGGCTTGTCCTGATTTATCCTCAGTCGATTGTGCAAATCACTTCACGTCTTGGGGCCTTGGGTTTTGTTTTTAATAACATGGGATACGGAATTTAAAAATCTGCAGAGATGTCTTTAGACAATACTACTGTAGGATAGTGTCCAGTGAGACTAACATATACCACCACAGTATCTTCCCTTCTGTTTTTAACCAGATTTTATCTGGTGAAGGAAGAAAAGGAAAACTCAAATACACCCATAGAATCAGCACACTGTCCTTGGAAAAATAAAGAATCCTTTGTTCTCACTGAGTGTACATACACACACACCACAAATGCAGGCTATGAATGGCTATGAGCTTTTCAATAATCAGTTATAATGTACCAATGGAAACACTTCTATTCTGACCATTAATCACTTGATAAAAGGATTATTTCCTTTACTTAGGAGCAAAAGCTGAGAGGGCCCCAGCCACTCTGAATCTCCCAATCTGCCCATGAGGTTCAACCTTCAAAAAATATCAGATGAAGCAATCAGAGAGAAATGCCAGCCTTAGAGGAACTGAACTTAGAATCCTCAACTTCCAAGGCTGGGGAATTACTATGGTTTATTGGCCAAGTTTCATTCAAGTCATACACACACACACACACACACACACACACACACACACACACACACACACACACACACACTTAAACATCTGACAAGCATCAGGGCTCATTAGGCAGCAAAGAAAGCATTTCTTCATAGATTGGGGTATTCAGATTAAATAAAATGAACCAGTTAAATGTATGTAGAAGGGGGATATTTGTGACCTACAGAACTGGACAATGTCAGAGACCAGGATTGTTATAACCCTGAGAAGTTGCAGAAAATGAATAAATAAATAAATAAATAAATTCAGTGATGTGTCTGGGACCACATCCTGAATTGGACTCCACCATGTTGAATCCATCAGCCAGGAATCCCAGCTAATGTCCTTGACTCCGGGCTCCCTGAGAGTTCCAGCTTCTCAGACTGTGAGCCCTAAGGCAAGTGACAAAAATATTCAAAGTTGGAGAGTCAACTATCAAGCAGAGAATGTTGTTTCAACATTCTCTCTTTACATACAGCATCAAGTATCTAGTCTGTGGATCAAGGTCCAGTCTGCAGTAAGCCGGATGGATTCCCGAGCTCATTGCCAACTAGACAGAAATGACATGGGGGTTAATGGGAGCAAGGGAGCCAGGTAGAGAGGAGATGGCAAAACTCAGGAGGGGAGAAACTACAGTGGAAATCTCCATAGGAGGAGAAAGCAGGCTCTACCAGAATGTCTACTTGGAAACTGAAAATGAGGCTCAACTGGTAGAGTACAGGTGTGACCATTCACAAAACCCTGGGCTGAATTTCCAACGGTACATGGGAGCGAGCGCCTTGGGTGGTACTGGGGAAAGATCCATGGATGAAGGAATGGTGCTATGTGATTTTTCCTATTCTCTTTTCTCTCCTCTTTTCTTCTCTCCTCTCCTCTTCTCTCTCTCAATCTTTGTCTTGAAATTTTTAAAAAGAAATGTGACCCAATAAATTTAACTAAAACCACTGAGTTTTTATATAGGTATCAGTCCCCCTTCCTGAACTAAAATATTCTCTCCTCTCCAAATATTAAAATCCTATAAGAAACTTCAGTTAACTAATTCCTTCTTTCTGTAACTTCCCCACATACTTTACACAGAAAAAAAATAATGAATAAATAAGCTCCATTGTCTTATTCTCTGGACTCTAACACTTGTTCCTGTCACTCATCTGGCAATACTGCACTCTGGGTCTTATCAGCTCTCAGTCTTATTTTATGACACTTGATAATTATTCCACTATTGTGTGGCTTTTCACATGCTTATGTTATGGTTCCTAAATTGGATTCTAACCTCCCTGAAAGGGAAACCCATGGTTATTTGAGTCCCCCTCTCTCTCTTTCTCTCTCCCTCTCTCTCTCTACTTAGCATTTCTGTACACAGTAATTATTAATATTTGCTGGCTGACTAAGGAAGACAAACTAAGGGGGAAAAAGTAAGGAAATGTGACACAGGACAGAAATAATTCATGGAGAGGGTCAAAATTCCAGAATAAACAGTACCTGTCTGACAACCAAAAATGTCTCTTAAGCCGAAGAAAGGATGGGAGAGAAGGGAAATTAGATGGAAGGTAAGGAAGGAAATACTAAAGGGCATTATCAAAGGGAAGGGACAAAGTGAGACTAAAAAGAAAGCTAGAGGGAGAAGAGAAGAATGGGAGAAAGGATGGATGAAAAGGAACACCAGAGGTAAAATGGAAGGAAGGGTGGGAGAAAAAGAGTGAGCTTGGATTAAGAGGGAAAAGGGACAGTAATAGGACAAATCTTACCCTTGAACTTCTGGATCTTCCATTTTTATACTTGGTTGCTTTCAAACTCTAGTTCCAGTCTCTCTCTTGGTGCTTCTACCTGGTGCCAGGCGTGTTGGTGCACCTGCAGGAGTCTGTGGTGACCCCCTTCGTGATGCTGATTCCCTTCACTGGTCTGCACCCAGCACCTTCTGGGAGTAGGGAGTCACTGACCCTGGGAAGTCAGTTCAGGACGTCTGCATTTTATAGCCCAGGGCTCAGAGCTCTGGAAGAGTCTAAGCAAAGCTCTGAGGAACCACTGGTCCTCCACCAGGAGCCGCTGTGGGTGGCCTTCTCTTATTTGTGCCAAGGCATCACATGATGTGCTCAGTCCACCGCTTCCTGGGCAGCCCATCAGGGAACCTGGGCTCTGGGGTTCCATGGGGGTGGGGACAGAGGGGAGCCTTTGCAGATACTCACTGGCACACAGCCATGCCTCCCTTGTTGCCAACCTCCTGAGGCTCTGCTATCCAGCCTCCTCCATCCAGCCCCATGAACTAATCTCTCCAAGGAACTGGGTTCAGCTCCAGGTGCCCCATGAGCTAATCTCTCCAAGGAACTGGGTTCAGCTCCAGGTGCCCCATGAGCTAATCTCTCCAAGGAACTGGGTTCAGCTCCAGGCTTCCTGGTGTCTCCAACTCTTCTCTTCTCTTCTGCCTCAAACAGAAATACATATATGCATGCATGCATGCAAACATATATACATATGCATATATGCCCTGAGATATATTAAAGAAAAAACAAACTTGCCTTGGAGAACACATCCTTTGGTGAGAAGAATATGGAGCTTATGATGGCAAGAAGAGAAGAACTGCACCTGGCGTGGGGTTATGGGTCCTAAAACCCTGAAATCGGATGCGTACTTTTGAATGCAAGTGGTTGTGTTCACTGTTCAGATCAGAGGGTTCCCATCTTCCAGACATCTCCAAGGGACAACTGTGAGCCAAACAAGATGAAAACCTACTAGCCCAGACAAGGCAAGTGGTCAGAGGCTTAGCAACCAAAAAGAGCAACTAGGTTCACTTCCCAAAGAGAAGTGGATTTCATGAAAATGCATTTCTTTAAATTAATCTAGTTTGCTAAGATGCCAGTTGAATTTTTTAAAATAGGCACTATCTTTCCACACCCAATCTCAGAAGTCAACTGGTACCTTCACTCCCTCCCCTCATTCTCTGTGTGAACACGCCCACCCAAGCTACAGATCAAGTCAGTTGCTGCTGGTGGGGCAAAACCATTTAAGGTGTGACAGTTCATTAAGCACATGCCCGGCACCCTTATAGCTAAAGTAAACCAAATCCAAATGAGCAAGCCTAGGGCAGGCTCTCCTCTAGTCCAGCTGAACACAGGCTTAGAAAAATGAAATGAAATGAGCGGCTTCAGAGCAGGTCACGGTTGTAATAGTCCACATCCCTGTCTTGAAACTTGAAAGACCACGGGAAGAATAAGCAGAGATAGATGTGCACTATTTAGGTAAGCCTGAATTCAGCGCTGCTGGGACATGCAAAGTGATTCAATTGCTACAGAAGAAAATGAAGCCTAGACAAATCGGGACGATTCACTTGAGCAAGCACCGAGACACAAAATAATGGGAAAAACTGCTTTATCACTTTATTTTTAAAAAGCCGTTAGCAGACTCGGCAGCTGTTAATCACTGCTCACATATGGCATGGCTGTCACCTTTATGAATCATGATTTATCTCAAACAGACTGTCCTGCATTAACTTTCCTCTTGCACGTTCCCAAGGAGTTGTGAAACAAGAAAGCAGGAAAAGCTCTGAGGTTCACAGGACCAGGATCAACATTTACAAATAAAGCAAACAGGAAAGTGTGTGCAAGTTTTATGTGTTGTCCATTTCTCTGAGTCTAAATATTACCATCCTCGTTGACAGGCTGCAGAAAAGTGCCCATTCTTCCTAGAAGTAACTTCTTGCAAGAGACCTTGCATCCTTTGCACACCCAATGTTTAAACCTGAGGTAGTAAGTAGCAGAAGTAAAAAAATAGCTCTAGTTTGAGAGGAAAGATTTAAAGAAACCAGACTCAAAGTAACAGACCCTATAGGTTTCACTCTGTAGTACAATACATCTGAAAATAGTCAGGGATAAGGAAGACTTGCAATTATATAAATAGGATTTGTTCAGTCATTAAAACAAAACAAAAGAAAAAGTTGATAGGAACCGTTTCTATAAAGCTCCTGATTAGGAAGCTTTGCCTTCATAGGCTCCCTTGATAGAGAGCTGTCACTGGCCAAAGCACAAGTCCTGAAATTCAAAAACCAGTTGTCTTCTTCTAATCCAAAAACTTCTGAAAGTTCTAAACAGTGAGGTGCTCTCATAAACAAAATGGTTAGAAAAGAACCACGTTTGTCTGTAAGCCCCTGGGAACCGAGCAATCTGTCCGTACAACGCAACCTCCTGCCAGGGAGCTTTAAGATCTGAGGGTCAGGACAGGGAAGAAGCTGTGTGGATCTGAGTCAGCCCCCGTCCCATCTTGTCCCTGTTCCCCCTTCTCTTCCTAAATGGAAGATGGTCTGGGTCCTCCATGTGGAAGCCGAGAGCTCTTGGGCAGTCCTCAGCCTGCGGCTTGTAGTGCTGTCTGCTCTCAGCTGTCAGTCCTGGTGGGGCAAGTCACTTACCAAGGCGGGGCTGCTCCTTTGACGCACATCCAGTGTCGGACTGCAGATCCGGAGGCTGAGACATCACATCGCCGCCGCAGAGGCAGCCTAGCACTCTCCCAAACGTAGGAATTAATAAATGATAACCCCATGGTCAAATCTGTGCAGCTGAGCAGACGGAAATCCCGACACTCTCTCAGAAAGGGGGTACTGGAGGGCTCTGACTTCCAAAGAGAAGCAGAGCTTGTGCTCTGCATTACAAGTTGACTCCCCAAATTAGACTGTAGAGCAGAGCAGGACTCTTTCTCCCAGATGACACCTCCAAATTTCTCCCAGGCAGTGGAGGACACTGCCATTGCCTCTCCCTCCTTCTAGCCCAGTACTCCATCTCTATCACTCCTCACCTCCCTGTAGAGGAAATCTAGAAACTAGTGGAAGCACAATATTTGGCTAAAACTTGGCACTTGAACATATCCAGAAAGTGCCTGGGATTACAACGACTGCAGAACACAGTTATTTTTTTTTCTTCTCTTCGGATCCCCCTGCCCCTGAAGCCCTTCAGAGAACAATGAGAACAAGCCTGGAGCATCATTTGGGTGCAGTCAACTCTCTTGGGGGGCTGGGTGGAGGGAGGGCAAGTAACAAAGACAGGACACCACACTAGTACACGTTGTGCCAGGGATCAAAGCAGGAGCCTCAGGCAAACAAGTCCTGCACTCCAAGAACTGAGCTACTTCCCCAGCTGCTGCTCTGAACTTCAGTTAGTCAGTCAGGCAGTTAGTTAGTTAGTTCTGTCACTAGGGCTTCACTATTCCAGACTGACTTTTTCAGACAGAAAGAGAGAGTCAGAGGGAATACTTCCAGTGCAGCAAAGTTCAGCAGGGGCTGGACTTAAACCAGGGCAAAACAGGTATACCATCCAGGCAAGTCATCTTGCCAGCCCTGGTCTCAACTCTGTGAGCCATTTCTGTCGGTGTGAGACACTTTATTACACTGTGGCAGGGATGCCATGCTTTGCTGCCCTGCTGTGTAATTCCAGCAGCTCCTCAGTAAATATGACTGCTGGCGACAAGAGGCTGCTGTTTTGGCAAAGGTATTTCTGTTTGCCTCACCTCCTCCCTAATATTATGTAGAATAGTTACCAAGAAGGATTCCAAGAGATAAAATTTGATTCTTTTAAAGGAAGCACTGGAACCCAGGCTATAAATCATTCATCAAGAAACACACAGTCGAGGACCAGGTGGTAGCGCACTGCGTTAAGTGCACAGAGTACAAACAGCAAGGTACAAGCAAGGATCTTGGTTCAAGCCCCTGGTTCCCCACCTGCGGGGTGGGGGGGAGAGGGGTTGCTTCACAAGCAGTGAAGCAGGTCTGCAGGTGTTTATCTTTTTCTCCCCCTCTCTATCTTCCCCTCCCCTCTCAATTTCTCTCTGTCCTATCCAATAAAATGGAAAAAAAATGGTTGTCAGGAGTAGTGAATTCATACTGACAGCACTGAGCTCCAGCAATAACTCTGGAGGCAAAATAAAATAATAATAATAATAATAATAATAATAGAAGGAGGAAAGGGAAGGGGAAAGAAAAGGAGAAGGGAAAAATGAGGAGGAGGAGGAAGAGCAGCACATAATCCAGGGCCAGGAGGCAGCACATCTGCTGAACACACGTTACAATGCATAAGGACCCAGGTTCAAGCACTCGATCCCCACCAGCAGGGGAAAAGCTTTCCAAGTGGTGCAGCAATATTGCAGGTATCTCTATATCTCTCTCCTTGTCACTTCTTGATTTCTAGCTGTCTGTATCCAATAAATAAATAAAGATAGTAAAAAGAATTTTTAAGAAATGCACAATTAAGCATTAGGGGTAAGTGGGAAGGAATCACAGAGTTTTGTGGTGGGTGTAGTATGGGACTGTTGCCCTGTAATCTTTCAGTCTTGTAAACAACTGTTAAACAACTAATAAATAAATAAAACAAGAAAGAAGCCTACACTCATCCTATGAACACCTACTGTGTGCAAAAGCCTCACTGTGCATAGCAACAACATTCTACCCTTCTGATATCTGGCTCATTGGAAGCAATCTAAACAGTAAGCTTCCCTGAGCCAATTCCCTGGGTGAGGTGGGTGAGTGGTAGGGGAGCCAGCCACCTTCCTCATCTGTGCCAGCTTGAGACAAAGGGGCCCTAGCAGTCAGCAAGTACTCACTCGCATTGCTGAGAATTCTGGGCAAGAAATACACAATTTCAACAACAACAACAGAGGGACCAGGAGGTAACTCTGTCAGTAAAGCACACACCTTACCACGTGCAAGGCTCTGGTTGAAGCCTTGGCCCTGCCTGAGAGCTCCAGAGATGAGAACTTCGTACATGATGGAGCAGTGCTGTGGTGTCCCTCCCACTCGGGGAAATAAAAAAGAGGAGGAGGAGGAGGATAGTGAGGAAGAGATTGGGATGAGCAGGCTACTTAGTGATGTCACACATATATGAGACCCTGAGTTCATTTCTCAGTGCCACATAAAAGAAAGGAAGAAAGAGAGAAAGGAAGAAAGAAAGAAAGGAAGAAAGAAAGAAAGGAAGGAAGGAAGAAAAAAAGAAAGACAAAAGAGTGGCCAAGAAATAGTTCATGGGTGAGTGAAACACATGCTTCATCATGCATGAGGCCCTATGTTCAGTCCACCATATCACATGGGAGCACCAGACAGCACCAAATGGAGTTCCCAGAGTGATGGAATGCTATGTTAGTGTCTCTCCTCTGTCTGTTTCTCAGAAGATAGCATTGAAAAAAAAAAAAAAAAACTAAGAAGGTAGGTCAGCACGATCACACATATCTGAGGCTCTGCTTTAATTCTCCGGCATAACATTAATAAACTATAAATGAACAAGCACTAGAAATTTGTCTAAAAGGGTTTCCAAGACCTGGCTTTTCCTGGGATATATCCTTAGACTCCCTTTCGATGTGATGGTCAAAGGAGAGGTGACTGCCAGGTACTGGGACTCCTGCACACATGCTCCTCCCCAAAAGACATTCCTTCTGAAAAGTTACAATCACCTAGCCAAAAAACAAATTATATACAAAGATTCCATGCTTCCTCAGGCAGCCAAAGGAGATACTTCGTGTCAAGCTCTAGCTTTTAATGGACAGGACAAAGAGTCGCCTTCCACCAGACTTCTCTTTGTTGGTGGATCTGAGCCATGGGGCGTGTTTATATGACACCGTGTATCTGGAGGTAAGTTGGAGAAGTTCTTTGGGGAATCCAGATGCTTGGTGTCCTGAAGGTGTACAGGACTCCCTCTGCCAATTTCTCTCTCCAGAGGACCCTCACTCTCAGTAGCCACCCCCACTTCTCTGGAGCTTTCCCCCAGGCTCACTGGTTCGTAGAAAAAACAGAAGGTGATTTGAATTCCTTGGTCATCAACTGAGAACCAGGTTGAGTTGCCTCAGCTCCCGTTCAGTTGATTTTACACAATAAAACTTAATAATGCCATCAAGCATGGGGTTGGCCATGCTTCAGTGTCTAAACATCCACAGCGCATTACCTATGGAAGGAACAGGTCTCCTAGGACTTCTCATTCCCTTTAGATAATAAATAAAAATGATGAGAAATGGTAGCCCCTCAGCCATCATTAGCCTGAGATGAGATTAATGCCCATGTGATTCAGCTGCCAACCTTCCTGGAAGCTGCAAGCTCTCAACTGTGATCGTCCACCTATCTCTTATCTCTCCTCTCTCTCTCTCTCTCTCTCCTCCTCCTCCTCCTCCTCCTCCTCCTCCTCCTCCTCCTTCCTTCTTCTTCTTCTTCTTCTTCTTCTTCTTCTTCTTCTTCTTCTTCTTCTTCTTTTCTCTCTCTCTCTCTCTCTCTCTCTCTCTCTCTCTCTCTCTTTCTCCTTCCAGGGTTATCACTGGGGCTCAGTACCAGCACTACAAATCCACTACTCCTGGAAGCCACTTGTTTTTCCATTGTTGCTGGTTTTTTTTACTGTTGTTGTTGGATAGGACAGAGAGAAACTGAAAGAGGAGGGGAAGACAGAGAGGGGGCGAGAAAGATAGACACCTGCAGACCTGCTTCACTGCTTGTGAAGCGACCCCCTTCCCCCCCCCCCCCCGCAGGTGGAGATCCTTGTGCAGGTCCTTGTGCTTTGCACCATGTGCGATTAACCGGTGCGCTACCGCCTGACCCCCCACACTTATCTCTCTTGCTGAGAGCAAACACCAAGACGGTGCCCTCCCCCGGCCTCCATGGGCTTCCCTCGCTATGCCAGCACTGAGAGGCACCTGTCAGGCAAGGCCTTTCGCAAACGTTCATGAACCACATCTGCTTAGATGCCTTCAGCTGGGCTTGAGAGCCTTCAAAGAAGGATACAGCCACCTCCTCTTTTGTTCAGTGATGGACACTCTGACTGTTGCTTTTCCTCATCATAAATACATACACATGCATATTTTTAAAGGCATTTCTAAAGCAGGTCAGCATTTTCTTTTAGGGAGTCGCCTTCACTGGAAACACGGGGTAAGACTTAGGAGAGGCTCTCAGGCTGTGTGCCTCCAAGGCTCAAGCCCAGCCCCCACCACAATGAAGGGATGTTCAGTGCTATGGCCTCTTTCACTCTGTCTCCCTGTCTCTATCTAAAAGAGAGAGAGAGAGAGAGCGAGTCCTTATTTTAAAAAAAAGGTTAGAAGAAGAAAATGAGTCGTCTCATCTCTGATGGCTACAGACGACAGTAGAGACAAGTCAGGATTCCACGTCTTGAGCGGATGCTATTGAGTGTAGCCTGGGTTACTGTGACTGTCCCCAGAGACCAGAACACTTTGCTTTCAGTGCAGCAAATGGCACACTAATCTGAATAAACAAGAGCTCCTGCGGATCCTTAACCACTTTTTAAAGTGCAAAAGGACCTAAGCTTATGAAGTTTGAGAACCTCTGATTTGCTGAAGGGACTCTCTACCCTTTGTGTTCAGGCTCCTCTGTCTCCCACTAGCTGTCTAACCTCAGAGGAGTTATTCGGCTTCTTGGCTCTGCTGTTTCCAAGTGTAGGCTTATTACCCTTCTGATTTTCTGCTCCAGAATGCTTCTCCATTGAACTATAATATCTAGAAGGTCAGGAGTATTGACTGGGGTGTTCACTCCACAGGCCCGAGCCCAGCTCAGCACACCCTATGGCATATGATGGGCTCTCAGTAAATAATTATGAATTGACTGGCAGGGCAGGTGTGGGGATTAAACCGAATAATATGTGCTAAGTACTCTGTGAGGTACCTGGCACATGGCAAATGTCACAGGTGCTCAGTAAATGTCACAACCCTTTCTTCACCACTAATGCTTTCTCAGCGGTAGCCCACAGCAGAGAAAATGCACAGCAGTTTTGTCTATAGTGAGAGGTTGGTTTTTTTTTTTTTCTTATTTTATTTTTGCCACCAGGACTATTGCTGCAAGCATGACTCCACCTTCCCCGGCAAGTATTTTTTTCCCCTTACTTTTCTGGTAGAGACAGAGAGAAATAAAGAGGGAAACAGAGACCTACAGCACCACTCTAGTGCCTGTGAAGCTCCGCCTAACCCTGCAATGGGGCCCAGGGCCTTGCACATGGTAGCATGTGCACTCTACCAGGTGCACCACCGTCCAATCCCTAGGAGAGAGTACTTAAGGCACTGGATCTCAAAGTGTGGTCCCTAAATTAGCAGCATGCACCTCACTTGGGGAATTGTCAGAGATAGAAATTATTTGATTCTAGGACTAAGGAGAGGCCTCAGCATGAAAGCACAGGACTTGCATGCCTGAGACCCCAGAGGTTCGAGATTCAATTCTCTCTCTCTCTCCTCTCTCCTCTCCCCTCCCCCCTTGTTGTTTTCGCTGGGCTGGCTTCACGGGTGGGTAACAGACGACCCGGGACTCATGGCTGGGTTGTACGCAGTATCTCTTTATTCATGCAGGACGCAGCGCAATCTATACCAAGCTAAGCTAAACTAAAAACTACAAACAATCTTGTCCTTATAAATATACTAGCCCAGTAGGGTGGGAACACGATGAGATGCAGAGAGGGTGGAGAGAAAAGTGACTGGTGAAAATCAGGGTATGACAAGGAGAGGGGGCGGAGCAGGTGAGAATTCTACCACTAAACCACCAATGCCCTGGAGGGAGGGTGGTGCCTGTTAACAGAGGTTATGTAAACAGAATGAAGTGGTTATGTAAATAGAATAGTGTTAAGCAGGGGGGATTAAACTAATGAAACAGAAGGGGTTTTTAGAAGCATACCAACACCCCCTTATAAAAATAAACAAACCTTATTAAAAAAAGACTACATGCTTTAAAATATGTTAATTACTCAATCTTGACACTAAACCCACTGGATGTGAAACCCCAGCAGTGGGGTCCATCCACCCGTGTCGTTACCATTCCTTTAGGATATTTAGACTCAAGAGTGAGAATGATAATTTGCAGACATGCCTGGAGAATTCAAACTTCCAGGGAAAAAAAAGTCTTTTGTGCACCTAGCATTTTGGATTTTGAGAAGAGAAACTTCCCAATGAGTTGTCTACTGACTGCCACAGTTCCTGTTGGAAACAACCTAGGAGCTACATAAAGTCAAATACAAAGAATGTCTATGGCTGGGGCTAGCAGGGTGGAGGGATCAATTCTGTAAGCTGGCTGGTTTCCTGGGGGCCAGAGCTAAGCATCCTTCGCATCTGAAATAAAGTTGGGGCTAGCAGGAACAGAGCTTGGCTTCTGGAGAAGTTCCAGTATAACCCCCTGAGTCACCTTTGTGACCAGGCATGGAATTGGTAGGCAGTAAGGGCAAGACAGGACAGGAAGGAACAGAAAGGTACATGGTTGGGTCAGTAGCTATGGAAAGCACACCTCAGACTGCGGACTCCTGCCATAGTTTCCTAAACACACCACACCCTTGCAACACAGAAAATAAATCTCCCACTTGGGTAATTATGTATAAGCTCCAGCCTTTTTTAAAAAAATAATTTTATTTATTTATTTATTTACTCCCTTTTGTTGCCCTTGTTGTTTTATTGTTGTGGTTATTGATGTCGTCGTTATTGGATAGGACAGAGAGAAATGGAGAGAGGAGGGGAAGGCAGAGAGAGGGAGAGAAAGACAGACACCTGCAGACCTGCTTCACCACCTGTGAGTGAATCCCCTGCAGGTGGGGAGCCGGGGGCTTGAACCGGGATCCTTACGCCGGTCCTTGTGCTTTGCGCCACATGCGCTTAACCCGCTGCGCTACCACCCAACTCCCGAGCTCCAGCTTTTGAGAAGCGCCCTCCTGCCAATAATAGTTGCAGTCCTAGTGACTTCTTTGTGCCCCAATGCCATGAGTACTGGCAATGCTGCAGATTTGCACTGTACTTTCCAGAGCTCACAGTTCTCCTGGAGAAACTCATTTCTATTATATTTATTTACCTATTTATCAGACAGAGACAGTCAGAAATGGAGAGGGAAGTGGAAGGCAGAGAGAGAGATGAGCAAAGAGACAGCTGCAGCTCTGCTACACCTCTCACAAAGCTTTCCCCCTGCAAGTGGGGACCGGGGGGCCTGAAATCAGGTCCTTGTGCACTGTAACATGTGCGCTCAACCAGGTGCCCCATCACCCAGTACTGAGAATCTCATGTTTTTATCTGTGCAGTGAGGTTAAGCAGAGCTGGGATGTAGACCCAAGAAGACCTAATTCAGCATGTAGCAGTTTACAGTCCAAGGGCAGAGCTCAAGGCTTATGTGCATCAGGCTCTGGACTGGGGTCTCCCAGAACTGAATATGCTAAACTAGGACTCGGGTTCTCTCACTCTCCTTATACACATGTTTTTAAGTAGTCTGGGAAGTGGTGCAGTGGATAAGGCACTGAACCCTCAAGCACAAGTGTGAGCCCTAGCACTGTATGTGCCAGAGTGATGCTCTGGGATGGTGCCATTCTCTAACCCCCATTAATAAATAAATCTTTAAGAAAGAAATGTATGTCTTTGCCAGTGGCAAATTAATAAAAATTAAAAAGAGATAACACACAATATAAGCAAGTCTTCTCTGGGAAGATCAGAGAATAGGAGTGAGAAATATTAAACACCATGTATGTAGCTATACTGTAGGACCCCTCGTAAATTAGGTAAGTCTTTGCCTCAGTTTTACAAATAAGGTGAGCTGTGAGGTATAGCAATTTGCCCAAAGGCAGGGACAGAGCCAGAATCTGACCAAGTCTACTTAATGTGATGACCTACGCTCTTAAATGGACAAGTATCTGTCTTTATCAAATTGCACTGCAATCCAGTGATTTCTTGGCACACTCCACAATAAAAACGAAGAGGAAAGAAACAACTACAGAGCTTGGGAATTTATCCCCCCGTCACCACTCCCCCCAAAATGTGAGTAGCCTGAGAAGTAACTGAGTAAACAGAGCACACACCTTTCATATGTGAGGCCTTGAGTTTAATAATAAGAACCACATGGAAACCCCACAGACAGCACCAGAGGAACTCCTGGATGGTGGAGTGGTGCAATGGCGGCTCTCCCCCTTCTGTCTCTCTAAATACAGAACATAAAAAGCTTGGATCATGGCAGGAATGCAGAGGTTACACAGGCTCCTGTGCTAAATATGAATAGACATGTGTCAGATCAATGGGGGTTATAGTTAATGGTATTTAGACATATTTTCCCATACCCTCTTCCCTGGTCCAATTTTCTAGTCCTATTCTCAACTCTGACACCATCTTCCCAGACAACATTCTCAGCCCAGCTGCATGTTAGCTGTCGGGTTTAAGCAAAAATCAGTAAAGTCATGGACCCCTTGGTATACACCTAAAATGCACTTCCTAGCTTTTTCCAACACGAAGACTTCAAATCTCATCACCTTTAGGTTCCTGATTACTAAACAATTTGTTCTGCTTTATATCTTAATGCTTTTCAGCTACCAAACCGCAGATGCTACCATGATGCCAACAACTCCCCTGGGCAGAGGACCTTGCCAATGTGTCCTGGAGTCCCACCTCCCCAGAGCCCTGCCCCACTAGGGAAAGAGAGAGACAGGCTGGGGGTATGGATCCACTTGCCAACACCCATGTCCAGTGGAGAGGCAATTGCAGAAGCCAGAACACCCACCTTCTGTACTCCAGAATGACCCTTGCTGGGCCCATACTCCCAGAGGGATAAAGAATAGGGGAAGGGATATAGAACTAATAGAACTCTGGTGGTGGGAATTGTATGGAATTGCACCCCTCTTATCTCACAGTCTTGTTGATCATTATTAAATTACTAATAAAATAAAAGATAAAATAAACTTAGGTCATGGAGACCATTAGGTGGCTCAACACATATAGGAAATTTTTGGTCCGAATTTCACTTTAAAAAAAAAAAGTTTCTGAACAACTGGAACCCTGGCATTGTTTGGGGTTAAGCAAAGAAGGATAGGTAAGCCCTGCTCTCAGGAAGCACACAGCAGAAGGAGGAGTGGGCACTGCCTGGGTCAGAGGAGAGGACACAGGCAAATGATGAATAAACTGTGATCTTGCCCTAGCTCAATCTCCTGATAACCAGTGTGGTATCCCTTACTGGGCCTGGGTTTTCTCATCTGCAAAATAGGAAGTAGTGCAGTTAATCGGATGGTATTGCTCACCATAAGAAACATTTATTTTTTCCTGTAGCTCTCAAATTAAATCAGAACAAGAATCTGGCTCACTGTTGACCACAAATCAACCGTTTCTACCTCTTCCTCCTCTCCAGGCCACCTCCCTACCCACACCCCACTGCACACACACGCACGCACACGTGCACACGCACACGCGTGCACACACACACACACACACACACACACACACACACACAATAACTCACAATCAGTTAAGTCAACGAATCTCAGGACCACCACAGCTTCTAGCAGATTGTCTGGCCAGGTGATATCTGCACAGCTGGTCCCAGGAGCCCACTAACCCCTACCCCTGTCCCAGGCTTCTCAGATGGGATCTGCAGCACACAGCTCCTAGCCTTCTCCATTTACTCACTGGGATGTCTGTCACTAAGCTGCCTATTGAAACAACTGCACAAAATATCACAAAGACGGCCCAGCCAGGCTTCCCACTACCTCTGAGTATATTGAAAGGGTTTCCATCACTTTAATGAGAATGATAAAGATTTCTTTTCATCGTTCTACTGTCCTTATCAGTCTTGATTCTCACTGATAATCCGTGCTGAATACAACTTTCATTATCTTTGTCTTTTCAGAGCCAGGGTTTTAAGCATGTGTGATTATACTGTTCTGGGGCCATTTATTTTTTCATCTAGAGAGACAGAAGGCAGAGAGAAGGCTAGAGACCACAGTACCAGAGCTTCCCCTGGAGTTATAATGCCTCCTGTGTGGTGCTAGGGCTATAAACATGGCAAGGCATGCATCTCTCCAGCCTGCACCTGACAAGATCTTGTTTAAGTTGTTCCAAGTTGCCATGCACTGGTAAGGGTTTCTTGTTGCTGTTGTCAGTATCTCCTTCTTGTGTCTCCTTTAAATATCATTTTCCCAGGGACAAGCAGGTAACTTACTCAATAGAACACATGGGTTTGAGTCCCAGCACCCCATAGGAGTACTGTGGACAGCACGGAAGGAGCTATGTAGAAAAGTGTTATGGTAACCCTTCTTCTTTCCCTGGTTCTCCTCCTCCTCCTCTCTTGAATAAAAAGAGTATATCCAGGGGGCCAGGTGGTGGTGCACCAGGTTGAATGCACTTGTTACAGTGTGCAAGGACCCAGGTTCGAGCCCCCGGTCCCCACCTGCAAAGGGAAAGCTTCATGAGTGGTGAAGCAGTGCTGCAGGTCTCTCTCTCTCTCTCTCTCTCTCTCTCTCTCTCTGTGTGTGTGTGTCTCTGTTTCTCTCTCTCTATTTCCCTCTTCCCTCTAGATTTCTGGCTGTCTCTTTTCTATAAGTAAATTTAAAAAGAGTACATCCATTGAACCCAGGAGACTGTTCACCAGCGTCACACACATACAAGGCCCTAAGCTCATTCCTTGGCAATACGCAGTGCAACATTTTCTTGTCTGCATGACTGTCAGTTACAAAGGCATTTATCTTAAGGGATTGATGAAATATTGAATAAATACAGCAACATGATGCAACTCACTTGGTGTAAGACCTCTGCCAGCAGCACTTAGATAGATGATAGATCGATAGATAGACAGGAAAGATATACAGACAGAGGTGTTTCTCTATGTATAAATATATAAGAATGCAAACTGAATGATGGTCCCCCTCCTCTTTTAGAGTTATCCTTCAGAGACCCAGATCCTTGATACAGAGGGAGATGAAGAAACACCTGACACTGTAATCTTACAATCTCATAACCCACTATTCACCCCCAAAATAAACAAATAAATAATAGAGACTTTACCAATAAAATGTTAAAAAGGACTAAATGTTAAGGACTAAAGAGACTATATTTCAGGTTCTCTGAGACAGAGCAGTGCCCCTATGCCCCACCCCACCCCCACACCGTTTATCTCTCTCTCCCATACTCACCAGCATGGGCTCTCATGTGTCTATTTGTCCCAAGCCAAATAGAATGAACTTGACATTCACCCTCCATGCCCAGCATAGCTTTTGGCACCATGGCTGTGATCAACTATTACTAACAAATGGATCAATGAGACCCTTCTGCTAAGAGGTGAGAGGGGCAAGGCTCAGGTGGGGAGAGAAGGAGGAAGCTGGTGGAGAGCAACTCGAGAAAAAGGCCATAGGACAGGACATCAGCCTGTCTACTGAAATCCAAATGCCACTGAGTTCTGCATCTAACTTTCGCATGCCATCAAGGCCCCATCTTCCAGATGCTGATGCTCACGTGGAAGAAGCACTTCCTTCAGAGGCTTGTAACTTAAAAACAGGGAGCCTGGGATTCACAACAGCCATGTCTGGACCCAGGGTGAGTCCTTGCTGGGATAAGAAGCCCAAGTCAGGAAACAAAGAGCAGCCAGACCCTAATACTGCCCTGGGCAAAGACAACCATAGAAGTGCCTTGCAGGCTACTAAAAGAAAACTCCTGAGAATGTTCCACCCTCCAAAGTGGGGTTAAATAACATATTCTATCTGCCACCTGAAGAAGGTGGGTCCTGAAATTGTTACAACCTGGAATGTTCCTACTGATGACTATAGAATGTAGGTTCAGACCTACAGGGATGCAGAGGTCACATAGGTTCCTAAGCTGAATATGGGCCCCAGATCAGATTGATGGGGTTTATAGTCAACAATATTTATACACATTTCCCATATTTGAGAGCTACTCTCTTCCCTGATGCAGCTTTCTGGTCCTTTTTCCAGTCATGACATCATCTCCCCAGACAATAACTTGGGTCCACCTGCATATCAGATGTCAGGCTCAGGCAAAAACTAATAAAGCCATGGGCCCTTTGGAATAGACCTAAATATACCTAGCTATTTCCAAAACAGAGACCCCAAATCTTCATCTGCACTATTCCAGCCTTTAGGTTTATGATTAATCAACAATTTGTTCTGATTTATATGTTAACTCTTTTTCAGCCACCAGGTTCCAGATGCTACCATGATGCCAACCAGATTTCCCTGGACAGACGACCACACCAATGTGTCCTGGAGCTCCGATTCCCCAGAATCCTGCCTCACTAGGGAAAGAGAAAGGCAGACTGGTAGTATGGATCGACCTATCAATGCCCACGTTCAGCGGGGAAGCAACTGCAGAAGCCAGACCTTCCACCTTCTGCACCCCATACCTTTTGCACCCTGGGTCCATGCTCCCAGAGGGATAAAGAGTAGGAAAGCTATCAGGAGAAGGGATGGGATATGGAGTTCTAGTGATGGGAACTGTACCCCTCTTATCCTATGGTCTTGTTAGTGTTTCCATTTTATAAATAAATTAATTAGTTAATAAGAAAACTCCTTTGTACCATCTCTGCAGCGAGGCAGTTTGAACTGGCAAATAGGAAGTGTCCAGAAAACCTCACACACTTTTTGGGTTCAGTCAAACCCCATCCTTGAGCTTTGAAGTCAGGCACCAGGCCCTTTGGAAGTGGGTTCCACTGGTGCTTCGACGCCCTCTAGCGACTGTGCATGCATATGCCAGCTCTCCCACCCTTACAGACCTAGTTTCGTTTCTCCTTTCCCTCACAATGCAGTGATTTTGTCCTACAGAGCTCTGAGGTCTCTTGGATAAGGTAGATCTCTTAGTCAATGCACCCTCTGTTAGAATTTTTTAAAGAATTTATTTATTCATGAGAGAGACAGGAGGAGAGAAAGAACCAGACATCATTCTGGTACATGGGCTGCCGGGGATCGGACTCAGGACCTCATGGTTGAGAGTCCAGTGCTTTATCCACTGTGCCACCTTCCAGACCACACTGTTAGAAATTTTGTTCTTGTTAACAAACCTTTAGTTTAAAGCAGGGAAATAAAAGAGGATTCTCCTGGGAGGTCCTAGAGCTGTAAACACTAAAAAAAAAAAAAAAAAATCTTTGTTTTGTTTATTGACTCATTTGTGACATTTAAAAAGAAAAGGCTTAAACTGTGCACGAACAATTTTCAGGAAACATGCAGGTGATCAGAGATGGCTGCAGACAATGACTTTGAGCAAATTTAATCACCTCTATTGGGTAAATCTTGCTTTGGCTCAGAAAGATAGGGGGGATGTAATAATAAGTTCCCAGGTTCTTGCTCCAACAAAAGCTCCAACAGGGGTGGGAGCCCCTCCCCCAATCCACCCACCACATACCCACCTGGGTAAAAACCATCATGACACATGGTGCCCCAGATTGGCACCACCACACTAATTCTTTCTAGGAGCAGGAGTCTCTTTATGGAAGGATTTCTTAGAGGGTGGTTGGACTCGTTTTAGTTCTCTGATCTTGCAGCAAGCCGCCTCCCTGAGATTCTGTTTCCAGTTCTGTCAAATGAAATGGTGAAAGGCAACAGATATCCACTATGCCCACCTCACCCCACCCCACCCAACCCCACCCCACCCCACCCCACCCAAACTCTTTTCCAGCTCCCAGAATTATAGATTCTAAGGAAGGGAAATTGCTGTTCACAGTTCAGACATCAGCCCACACCAGACCAGCTTAGTTGGATTCCCCATTCCTACCCACTGAAAGTGTACTAAAATAACAGAACTGGAGCAAACTGATGAGTTTTAGATCACTTTCTGCTTTACAGGACTTGCCTTCAGGCCCTAGATATCTGCTGAGCAAAAAAAGCTAGTGGCTCTCACAGTTTTTCTCAAGAATACAGCAGTCAAATAAAGAACTTTCCAGAATTGATCAACAGAGAGAAGGCAGATACTATATATCACATTCACAGACTAAACAGGAAGTTTTCATATAAATGGGGTTTCTAGGACAGAAAAGATTGAAAGTACAAACAGGCATATATATATGTGTATATATACATATATATATATACATATGTATATATTCTTCTCATTCACTCACAAGTTTTAGCTCACATCCACCGATCGCATATGATACTAACTGAGGCTTCTGTACATTGACGATACCAAACATAGAAAAGGACAATACATCTTGCCTGATGCATTTACTGCGTTTGGTCTGGACTAGCCACCAACTTCCACACAAATCCTTTACTCAAAGAATGAATCTGTAACTCCATCTCAACTTGTTTGTATAACATGGTTCCATCAAAAGAAGAAAAAAAAACACTATACAAGGCTTACAAGTGACTAAAAAGAATGAAAGTATGATAATCTGTTCTTTGCCATACACAGTCAATCAGAAGAAAGACATAGCCAACTATACCTCTATTATTATGTGCCCAAGGTCAGCTTTAATGCACATGGGAATGATCTTCAGCTATGCAGCCTTCTCTTTCTTTTTTTTAATTATTTTTTTATTATCGTTATTTGTTAGAGAACCAGAAATCAAGAGGGGAGAGGGAACCTGAGAGGGAGAGACACCTGCAGTATTGCTTTACCACTCGCAAAGCTGTCCCCTTGTAGGTGGGGACTAGAGGCTCAAATCTGGGCCCTTCTGCACTATAACTTGCACTCTACCCGGGCAGGCGCCACAGCCTGGCCACCCCATGTGGCCTTTTCTTTCAAACGCATGTTGTTTTCTGCCTAGATAGTTTGTGACTCCAGTATACTGGCTACTGTAGCCAAGGAAATATGGCTTTGAGTTGCATCCACATGGATCCAAAGGGACTTGTGTTGGCTGTATCTTAAAATGGTAAGAAGACAAAAATAGTAAGATTATATAGAGAGAATAAATTTAGCTCTCACTTTTCAGAATGCATGAAATATATAGGTGCAGATTACCTTTCCTAGTTGAAAAGATACAAAGAGCATGTAGTGATTGTCCCAATGTCCAGAGTTTTCCCCAGTGGATTGATGCCTTGAAATACATTTATTATTGTTTGTTCCAGAATCCCAAAGTCTAAGAGTTGACCAAACATATATGCACTGCTTACCTCCCATATGTCTGTGTCCAAATGAATAGACACTGTTTGCGTGTGAATTCAAGGTATAGTAACTGAGTGTTATAATCCAGGGGACACATGAAGTTGGAGATGGAGCATGATGCAACCCATCTAGATACATTCAGCCAGGTTCCAAAAGGACAAAGTGCAGACAAGATGATGAAAAATATTCCACCATTTATCTATGTTGTGCTTTTCTTACTGACATCTTAATCTTAACATTTCCAATCACAATGGTGGACTCAAACTATCTGAGGCTGGGAAGAATCAAACCTCCTATTTCTGACATTCCATCCAATGCTACATAAAACTTCTCTGGGTACAGCTAGTATCTTTATTTCCTCCCAACTGGAATGAGGGCTTTTAAGTCAAAATCCACATGCAGATTAAGGAACGCTTTAGCCCAAGGCCTCCTTGAGTGAAATGGCCTCTAAAAGCAGTGTCCTTAAGACAAATCAATGAGGGAGTCGGGCTGTAGCGCAGCGGGTTAAGCGCAGGTGGCGCAAAGCACAAGGACCGGCATAAGGATTCCGGTTCGAACCCCGGCTCCCCACCTGCAGGGGAGTCGCTTCACAGGCGGTGAAGCAGGTCTGCAGGTGTCTATCTTTCTCTCCTCCTCTCTGTCTTCCCCTCCTCTCTCCATTTCTCTCTGCCCTATCCAACAATGACGACAACAACAATAATAACTACAACAATAAAACAACAAGGGCAACAAAAGGGAATAAATAAAATAAATATTTATAAAAAAAAAAAAAGACAAATCAATGAGTCAAGCAAAATGCCAAGTTGCTACCAGAGGCTTGGAAGATAAAGAAGTCTGAAGTACAATTTAGCGACGACTTAGAAAACCACCAGAACAACTCTTTCTAGAGAATTATCTAGAAGGGCCAGTGAAACAGTGCCTCACACTGGAAGGCCCAAAGGACACCATCTGTATGAGGAGTGTCCAGGAGAATGAAATCAGGCTCACCAGTCACACAAAATGGTGCATATCTGTTGACTATGAGGGCACAAAAGCAAATCTTGGTTTCCATGACTGGCAAAGTTCTTCTCAGCC
Source organism: Erinaceus europaeus (assembly GCF_950295315.1). Lineage (NCBI taxonomy): Eukaryota > Metazoa > Chordata > Mammalia > Eulipotyphla > Erinaceidae > Erinaceus > Erinaceus europaeus. The sequence continues at coordinate 1,032,342 of NC_080182.1, read as the reverse complement.
AACCCTTCAAAGCTGCCCAGGATCCAACAATATCCACTCCTGTCATGGATTGCTACTTGCTTTGACATGCTCCAAGAACGTTGCTTCGTCTGTAGTGTGGCTTGAGTCTGATCCTATGAAACCATGGGGAATCTTCCCATAAGAAAGGAAGCGGAGAGGCTGTTCTTTATTAGAACGCATGTGTGAGCACCAGCGTCTACACTGGCCAGACCTCCTTTCTACTCCCACCTACCTCCTACATGTGACCCTGGGTTCCACTGTGAGCTCAGCCTCTGGTCCTGTACGGTGGACTTGTCAGTGCTTCTTTAAAAATGGACAAATAGCACAAATCTAACCCAGAAGTGGCAGCTCAACAAAGGCTGTGAAGACACCAGAAGTTACCTGAAGACAACCAGTGCCATCCTGAGCTTAATCTTAATCTATTAGACAATAACAAAAATGAGACCTTCCCAATTTTAAACAGCAACAGAGATAAAATATAATAAAATAAAATAAAACAAAGTTATTGCTTCCCTTTTGCAAGGGGAGGAAGTGCTATGTAGCTCAGCATAGACCAACTATAGGACATTGTCATAAACTCCAGACATGTATACTCTAGAAAAGTTTTCTTTGGAGGAGGTGGGCTTATCTTGACAAAAGGCAGAGTCAAAAAAAAAAGTCATTGAAAATATGGATCCTTTAACAGAATAGAGAGAGACGGTAGTTGACCTATGTCTGCAAGCTTGGGAGAACCTCAGTGGTTTGCAATAGAGGGACTGGGGATTCAGAACAACGGTGGTAGGTATGTACAGTATGGAATTATACCCCCGTTGATATGTTACTTTGTAAGTCAGTATTAAATCACTGATTTAAAAAAAAGATAGAAATCAAAAAGAGAGAGAAAGGCAGGAGAAAGGAGCACTTCGTTTAAAGTATAGTCTCCTTGTAAGAACACTTTCAAGTACCTTGGACAGCTCAAAAAAAGTTGTTTAGGAAACTGCAAAGACAGCTGAGCCAAGTAAGACCAGAGCAAGGTGTTTTTTGTTTGTTTGTTTGTTAATCCCTGGCAAAGCAGTAAGATAACGATTTGCTGTGTTTTTTTTCTGTCGTTTTTAGCACAGGTGTAAACCGAGCAGTGGCATCTCCTCCCCAAAGGCACATAGGTCCCGTGACATCTGCAGGCCACTGGGGAGAAGGAGGGAGCTTGCTGGGATGATTCTCTGGCAAAGTTTTCCCAGTGCACTCTCCCCTCTCCTCCTGCCCCACCTCCTGCCACTCTAGCTCCACCACTGTTCACGTTTTCTTTCTCCCCCACCCCTCCCCACCTCTGGAAACCCCGAATACTGAAGCTGGTGCCCTGGGAACACGTGCAGCCTTCACCCAACCCCCCAAGTTCTGGAACTGGAAGCCATTCTAGCAAGGTCGCTAAGAGGCACGGTCAGAACGCCAGAACAGGAAGGGAAGTAGAGACGCAAAACCCACCCACTTTGTTCAAGAGGAAGGTGTGAGCTCTTCTATGGGTTCAAACCGGGCTCCCCCAGCTCCGCACCTGAAGATAATCTGCGTTCTGGCCTCCCTTTGGCCCCGCCTCCACAGTCTTTGCGGGGAGGGATCTGCTGTAGCACCAGGGGTCCCGATCTCTCCAGCCAGCTGGGACGCAGCCTCGGTGGCCCCTCCCGTCCCCTGAGCCACCACACCCCTCTCCGGAGGAAAACTGAGCGCTGGCTGGAGCACTTCCCTGCATCAAAGGCGTCTGCAAACCTCTGTGATGAGTTTGGAGCCCCGTGCAATAAAATGTCCTGGGAGGGGGCACAACCACACCGAGACCACACACCCCGCCGCCACCACCACCACCATTTCCCACGACTTCCCTCCAGGGCGTCCTTGCTGTCACTGGGGAGGCAGCAACTTCAGCCAGGGTTCCCTCCACCTGCCCAATCTCTAAAGCAGTGTGTTCCACCACCACCCCCCGCCCCGCACCCCACTCCAACACCTCGAGGACTCCCCGTTGGCGGGTACCCTCCCTCCCCTCACACCCCAAGCGCCACGCCGCACCTGGGCTCAGGAAAGTTCCCCTGGATGGAAGGAAACCTGGACTTATTGTAATGTTGCTTCTGGGAAAACAGCAATAACAACGACAAACAAGCCAGCCAGAGAGAAAACCTGGGCGTCTAAAAGTTGCTCTGGCTACGCAGCAGCCCCCTAAGAGACTTTGCCAAAAAAAAAAAAAAAAAAATCAGAGCGTGCGCCCCCCCACCACACACACACAAACACCTGCCCCCCTCCCGTGCAACCAGGGATGCAAAGTTGGCACTGACTTACCTGGTTGTGCCAGCCTGGAAGAGCAGACCGAGAATTCAGCCCCGGGACCCCGTGTGTCCCGCACCCCACGCGCGCACCCCGGGTGCACAGTCCAGCTGCGGGGTGGAGGCAGCGGCTGGTGTGGGAGGGTGGGGGCGCCGGCCCAGCTCAGCGCGCGCGGACTGGGATGCTGCGAGCACAGTTGGGGCTCTCCGGAAGCCCCGGCCCCATCCTGGGAGGGGTGCTGGGGAGGGGGTGGCAGTGTCGGGGTGGTCGGAGGGCTCTTGTCAACTCTGGAAGAGGAGCGAGGGCGGAAGGGAAGGGAGAGGCAGGGGCAGGAAGGGACTGGGACGGACGCGATCGGGTGGCGGGGAGATGGCAGCTTCTCAGAGAGAGATTTCCACCTTCTGACGAAGCCCATGCGCCCAGCATCGCGGAGCCGCTGGTTGCCGGAGCTCCCCGCGAGCGCCACCTGCGGGGTTCCCGAGGAGCGAGCGCTGCCCCTGGCTAGTCCGCGCCCCGCCCGCGCTGGAGGTGGTGGGGGTGCGCCTGGCTAACCGCAGTTCTCCAGGGGCTCCAGCCTCCTTGCCACCTCAGGGCTGCACCTGTATTCTCTGGGAGGGAGTGGGAGTGGGAGTGGCACTTCCTTTTGCACACAAGCAAAAAAAAAAAAAAAAAAATTCCAGGATGGACAGATGGATGCGTGCATAACAGAGCTCAGTTGCCACCAAAAATTCCTGGCATTCCTGCTCACCCAAGAACCCCACTCCACCCTCCCCACACACACCACCACCACCCATTCTGTATGAATCTGGCAAGTGATAGGAACCTGACAACTGATTGGGGGGGTAAGGTTGGGGGGTAAATAAATACATGAATCAATGAACCCCTAGTGAGCCTTCTCCTCTTATTCTATTTTATTTATTTTATAGAGGCAGGAAGAAATTGAGAGAGACAGAGAGGCCCCTGCAGCCCTGCTTTACCACTTGTGAAGCTTTTCCCCTGCAGGTGGGTCCAGGGGCTTGAACCCAGGACACTGCACTGTAGCGTGTGCCCTCAACTAGATGCCCCACCACCTGGCCCCAGGCGGCTTTTCTTCATCTTTGAATGTCTGCATTCATCTCACCAAGAGGCATAAGTCAATGAAATCTGTAGGGATAACAGATCTCTGAAAATAGCTTAGGGCCTATGGAATAGCTCGCCTGGACAGTGCGCTGCTCTGCCATGTGCAGGACCCAGGTTCGAGCTCAGCCCCCACAGCATAAGAGAATCCTTGGATCAGTGGTTTCTTTCACTCTCTGTGTCTCTTTGCCTCCCTGTCTCTATTAATATTGTTGTTATAATTTGTGTGTATCTTTCTGTATCTCTCTCATTAAAAATAAAATTAAAAAATATAAATAAGCTTAAGCTTCTAGGCAGGTTGTCTTATGCAATGGGGACCATTGCTAACAAGAGCTAACATGTGCTAACAAGAGCTGTGGGAAGAATGGCTTTCCTCTTCCAGACTTCCCAGCATCAGCTCAGATACATGGGCAGTGAGGGGATAATATCAGCATCGTGTGTGATCCATTCTGTACCCACCAATCAACTAAAAAGCTACTTTCTCTCAGCAATCAGCATAGTTAGAATCCCAAATTAGACTTCAGAATCCTGAAGTCTCATAAGAGACTCTGGAGTTGGAATGGCATGGAGGGGTTACCATCCAAAAGGAACCAAGAGACAGGGAAGAGGGTAGTCTTCCTCCCTATCTTTTTAAGTACTAGCTAGCAAGACCACCAGAGGTTTCTGCAGCTGGGCAGGTGGCCCAGTGGTAGAGCACATGACTTGCATGCATGAGGTCCTGAGTTCAATCCCCCCACTCACATACACACTGGATATGCCAGGATGATCTCTTCTGCAGTCTTTCCCCACACACCCCTCTCTCTCTCAAAGTTGTCAGTTTTATGGAGAAGCTCTTCAGCCAAGAGCTTTGTATCAGCCACAAAGTCCTCACTGGCAAAGTCCAAAGAAGAATAGAACAGAAAAGGAGTCAAAATAATAATGAAGAATATGCCCCTCCCATATACACACTCCTTGAATGGGTAGGCAGATATAATTAGGAAAATCTAAGAAAGAGAGAGAGAGAGAGAGAGAGAGAGGGCTTTATTCTTTTTTTTTAACTTTTATTAAGCCTCCCCACACCCCCCAACACCTGTTAAGACTTTCTGAACTAGGATAACACCAAATATGACAGAACAAAACTAACTAGGGAAGTATGTCTTTACTCTGCAATTCCCACAGAAATCTTCAGATTCATATTGATTGGGGAAATAAATGTAGGTCATGTGATTAAGAACATGCCTATCACTATGGGCTTGGGTTCTGTAATGGGCTAATGGGTTGGGCTCCTGAGGTCTCCCGGGGGCCCTCTGGTACTAACACCATCAGACCTCCACCAACTGAAGAGTGAAAAGCAGGGGTGGCTCCTTGCAAATTGACGGTGTTCTCCAAAATTCAAGTGCCCTACAGGCTAGGGAGAGGGTCTTTGTTAGTTTATTTGTGTGGGGTTTTTTTTTTTGTCCATTTCATGGTTTTAACTCTAATGTCTACCACCCATAGTGTCTGTCACTTAACAGATTTAAATTCAAAAATTTAAATACACTAGGATCATTCCATACACCCATCTCTAATTTTATTGGTGAGGGGAAGAAATTAAGATGTGCTGAGCTTGTATGATTTCTAGACAATCTGTGATATGCTCTATTTATTGACTGTCCATTTACTTTTCTCAGCATCCTGATCAAGTAGGATTTATTACAAAAGAAAAGAACCAGGTGGTGATGCACCAGGTAGAGCACACATGTTACCATAAGCCATGAGTGAGGACCTGGGTTCAAGCCCCCTCACCTGCCTTCCTCACCTGCAGTGGGGAACCTCATGAGCAGTGAAGCAGGTCTGCAGGCTTCTCTCACTCATCTCTCTATTTCCTTCTCCCCTCTCAAATTTCTCTGTCCTACCAAACCCCCCCCCAAAATAATAGTAAATATATATTTTTTTAATCCTGAAGTTTGGGTATTGGAATGAAAAGACCAGAGAGCACAAGGGGTTAATGGTGAGGCAGGCTCCAAAGGGACAGCTGAGAATGCCTGAATGCATGAAGCACCACACAGAGGAGGTGTGATCAACATATAGACAGACCCGTCTACAAAGGGAACGATCCAGCACAATTTGCCTGGCCCCCACCCCCACGTTAAAAACATAGACAAACCAAACCTAACACCACAACTTGTGACAAATATGGTTCCCCTGCCAGCAGGCTCCAGCTCCCTAATTAGAAACAAACAGTCGCCTGGAAGCCAATGTGCAGAACACACGTGCAGCATTTTTGCCAGAAACTTGGACTTATTATTATTATTTTTCTGCAAGCAAGACACCAAAGGTCAATTCCAAAAGGCTCTTGAGGGGTGGGGGTGGGGGCGGCAGCATACAGCAGAATTTGCATCTACCTCTCTTAGGAAATCACTAGCTTTTCTCCACCAGTGGGAAATACAAAACCAGTGGATGAACTAGTTCCAGAAAACTGAATCCCTCAAATCAAGTGGCTCCTCCAAGTCAGAGTCCCCTCAACCATGGTAACATCAAAAAATTCCCTGATCTGTATCACTCACCTCCTTCCAAGTCTCCTCCTCGTGGATTCGGAGCAACTGGGTTCTACGGCCATGGTCCAGATGGTTTGAAGCCAAGCCACAGAGCCACGGTGCCACTGATGTCTCCAGAGCCGAAAAGGACGTTCCACTCTGGGCAGATTCGCTTGTAGGGTCTCTGCTGAATGACAATAAGGGGAGGCATCAGCTCACTGTCCTATGCCAATATGAAAGGCACCCCACCCATCAGTGTGACAAGTGGAACACTGGCGGGGGGCCAAGGAACAAAAGGGAAGAAGTGTGGATTCCTACCAATGCCAATGCCCTGGATCCCATTTTTTTTAAAGGGTAGCAGATGATGGAGAGGAATAAACAGAGAGTCAGTGCCCTACAGAAAAAACCTTGGATCCCTCCCCGAATGAGTCAGGGTGAGCATCTTGTTTTGAAATTGAATTTCTGTTTTCTTTTTTTCCCCCCTCTTTCGAGCTGTGGGATGGTTGCATACATAGTCAGTCAAGAGGACTGCCGTAAATAACAGAATTTACTTTTAAGGCTTTGGATCAAAATAATAACTTGAAACTCCCCCAAGGTTTATTTTTAGCTCAAAACAAAAAAAAAATTTTTTTCTATTTCACATGATTTTGAAAACTGACTGCTATGAAAACTGACTCTGATGTTTCTGGATATGCCCGAGATGACTTGTGTTACTGGAAAGCAGAGAGGAGCAAGCTGAGAGAGCCCTGCTAAGATGCTTAAAATCAGGAAAGAAACAACACTCATGTTTCAAGCCATGGCAGGGATCATGTCTCCCAAGGTCTCCTCTCTTTCATAGGGGGACCCAAATGACATCAACTGCCTCTGGCAGCTTCTAACATTGACAAGCTAGGCTACTCATGGGGTGACCTGTATTTCTGCCTACCAATAGGTGGCATCAGAATCCCTCTAGCTTTCATTCATTGCAGTTTCAAAACCACAAAGCAAATACAACTGCTTCCTGAGATTCCCAGGTTTCCCCTGGGTGGTGTTTTAAAGCATACGGAATCAGCTGTCTGCTTAATTTCAGAGCACATTTCTCTCTTCTCCAGGCCTCTCGTTGAATCCCCCCTGCCTCGGTTTTATCACTGTGAGCAAAGTGCATACACATTCAACTCCAGCTCTCAGACTCTACTCCAGCTGTAGAGCCTATCACACCTACCTGCTCATGTTTGTGATAAGCCCAGGGAATGAAAAGAATGCTAGCAGATAACTACCACCTTCTTGCAGAGCCTGCTATCTGCCTGGCTTATATTCACTTTCATTTGTTTGTTTTTCTTTACCAAGAAAAGCACAGTTTTGTGGGAGGGAGCAATGTGCTAAGTCCCAAACCCACATCTCCCAGCCTTTATTGCAGATGGGGCAGTCATGTGATTGTGCTCTGGCCCTGTGCTGCCTGATATGCCAGCAACAAGACACATGGATCTACTTACACTATTAACAGCAAGTCCAACGGGAGATGCATCTCCTGGGTCCCTGCCACTTGAGATCGATCACATGCAGAGAATTTCCACAATGACAAAAAGTCCTACTGTACAGCACTGGTGTGGCCGCTGAGGATGCCAGTCCGTGGGAGGGATGGGGCACTCTCCATGAGAGTCTCTTATGGAGAAGGGGATGGTGCTGACTCAGCACTCACTTTTATTGTCCCTCCCCTTCCACTTTCTACTTGAAGAAAAAGGTGGGCCAGATGTCACGTGACCATGAAACTGCAAACATTTGGCAAGCCTAGCTAAACAGAAAACTTCACTTATGATTAGGGAAATGCAAATTAGGACTACACTGAGATTCCAGCTTACACCTGAGAAAATAGCCAACATCAACAAAACGGGACGTGGCAGGTGTTGGTGAGGTTGTGGAGAAAAGGGGGCATCTGTTACATTGCTAGCGCAGCCCCTTGGGAGGGCCGTATGAAGCTTCCTTTAAGTGAATAAAAATAAAATTACCTTGTGGCCCAGCATACTACTCTTGGGCATTTATCCAAAGGACACACAGACACTAATTCAAAGAAACACATACATCCCTATGTTCAGAGCTGCATTACTCACAGTAACCAAAGAGAAGAAGCAGCCTAAATGCCCATCAGAAAGATAGCTGGGTAAAGAGGTCATGGAAAACATACTCCACTGATTGTTTACGCTGCTATCACAGAAGGCAAGACAACATTGGGATGGGTGGCCATGATCTGGTTTGGCGCACACACTTCAGGCCCCAGTTCTCGGGGAAAGCTTTACTAATAATGAAGTAATACTACAGGTCTACCCTTCCCACCCCCATTTTCTCTCTCTCTTTGTGCCCTTAACCTCTCCGATTCTCTATCCTTTCAAATAAAAATAAATAAATAAAAATTTTTAAAAGATGATATTGTGCCCTTTGGGACAAAAATGGATGGAACTGGAAGGTGATTATACTTAGTGAAATAAACAGAAGAAGGACATGTTCCAGACGGTTTCACTAATATGTGGCATCTAGAGATCTGCTATACAGGAACATTTCTGCGAAAAAAAGAAAAGAAAAAAACGAACTGTTTCTAAGACTCTGTGAGAACTATGATGGTCAGCTTCGGTAGGGGAGAAAGTAGGACACAGAACTTTGGTGCTAGGTGTAGTGTGGAACTTTAAAAAAGTGGGGGGGGGACCACAAGGGAACCTGGGTTCTGCATATTATATGCGCAGCCACAGCATGAGCAGCTTCATTGTAAGAATGACAGAACTAGCAGCTGCTTCAGATTATAGTCCAGTTTTTATATAAAATCACATATGGCCCCTAGCTGATACACACCTTCAGGTTATAGTCCAGTTTTTATATAAAATCACATATGACCCCTAGCTGATACACACCTTCAGATAATAGTCCAGTTTTTATATAAAATCACATATGGCCCCTAGCTGATACACACGCTCAGATTATAGTCCAGTTTTTATATAAAATCACATATGACCCCTAGCTGATACACACGCTCAGATTATAGTCCAGTTTTTATATAAAATCACATATGGCCCCTAGCTGATACACACCTTCAGGTTATAGTCCAGTTTTTATATAAAATCACATATGGCCCCTAGCTGATACACACCTTCAGATTATAGTCCAGTTTTTATATAAAATCACATATGACCCCTAGCTGATACACACCTTCAGATTATAGTCCAGTTTTTATATAAAATCACATATGACCCCTAGCTGACACACACACACGCTCAGATTATAGTCCAGTTTTTATATAAAATCACATATGACCCCTAGCTGATACACACGCTCAGATAATAGTCCAGTTTTTATATAAAATCACATATGGCCCCTAGCTGATACACACGCTAAGATTATAGTCCAGTTTTTATATAAAATCACATATGGCCCCTAGCTGATACACACGCTCAGATTATAGTCCAGTTTTTATATAAAATCACATATGGCCCCTAGCTGATACACACCTTCAGGTTATAGTCCAGTTTTTATATAAAATCACATATGGGCCCTAGCTGATACACACGCTCAGATTATAGTCCAGTTTTTATATAAAATCACATATGACCCCTAGCTGATACACACCTTCAGATTATAGTCCAGTTTTTATATAAAATCACATATGACCCCTAGCTGATACACACCTTCAGATTATAGTCCAGTTTTTATATAAAATCACATATGGCCCCTAGCTGATACACACCTTCAGATTATAGTCCAGTTTTTATATAAAATCACATATGACCCCTAGCTGATACACACCTTCAGATTATAGTCCAGTTTTTATATAAAATCACATATGACCCCTAGCTGATACACACCTTCAGATAATAGTCCAGTTTTTATATAAAATCACATATGGCCCCTAGCTGATACACACGCTCAGATTATAGTCCAGTTTTTATATAAAATCACATATGACCCCTAGCTGACACACACACATGCTCAGATTATAGTTCAGTTTTTATATAAAATCACATATGACCCCTAGCTGACACACACACACGCTCAGATTATAGTCCAGTTTTTATATAAAATCACATATGACCCCTAGCTGACACACACACACATGCTCAGATTATAGTCCAGTTTTTATATAAAATCACATATGACCCCTAGCTGACACACACACACACGCTCAGATTATAGTCCAGTTTTTATATAAAATCACATATGGCCCCTAGCTGATACACACGCTCAGATTATAGTCCAGTTGTTATATAAAATCACATATGACCCCCAGCTGATACACACGCTCAGATTATAGTCCAGTTTTTATATAAAATCACATATGGCCCCTAGCTGATATACACACTCAGATTATAGTCCAGTTTTTATATAAAATCACATATGGCCCCTAGCTGATACACACGCTCAGATTATAGTCCAGTTGTTATATAAAATCACATATGGCCCCTAGCTGACACACACACACGCTCAGATTATAGTCCAGTTGTTATACAAAATCACATATGACCCCTAGCTGATATACACGCACGCTCAGAAGTGACACGGACAAGCGCCTGCATAGCTTGGCTAGCTGGTTTCTTCTAGTTTGGGCAGAGCTGCGGTCAAGATCTCCAAATGAAGGGAAGAAAGCAACCTATGTGCTCACAAAGAGATAGTTATCAATGAGTTATGGCAGTGGATTAAATGGGGCAAAAGGAGGGACGTGGGGCCATTAGTGATGCCCCACACAACTATTTTCTATTTCGCTTTATTCAGATGCGCATCTTTACAAGAGCACTGCTCAACTCTGAGCATTGATAGTTTCAGGGACCGAACTGAAACCTCTCACATTCAAGTCCTGTGCGTCACAACTATGCAAATTCTCCAAACTCTCATCCTATTTCATAGATAAACTGAAGATTAATCGTACATTGTACCACAGATGAGGCTGACACTTATGGAAAGAAATTAAAAAATGATTTTGGTGCCTTCTTTCTCTATGAGTTAGGAGTTTGGCTTAAATGATTTCACAAGATCACCATATTTGGGCTGGCAAAGTATCTCACCTAGAATGTGTACTGCTTCGTCATGTATGTGGATTTTTGAGTTTGACATGGTGTGTCTGGGTCCAGCCCCCACGTCATCGAAGGGATTTTTTGGTGCCATGGTGTCTCCTCTTCCTCTGTCTCTCTCTCCCTCCCTTCCTCCATCTCTATCTAGATAAAATGAAATGAAATAATTATTATTATTATTATATTTAAGTGTCATGGCAACCCAATAAGACACTTGTATTTCTTTCTGTCTTCTTTTCTTTACTTTTTCCCATAGAGTCACAGCTGATTCTAAGTGAGACTGAGTATGTTGTCAAGGAGCCTGGGGCCGGCTCGGTGAGTAAACGGCATGTCTCCCCACGGGTGGACAGCACCGGGGATATGAATGTGTCAAAGTCCATGGTGGAGTGATGCTTTGGCCTCTCCCTCTCTCTCTTCTGAAAAAATATATAGTAAAAGTAATTAGACTAGGGTAAAGTGGTTCAGTGACACAGCACACAGTTAAACCCTGGGTTGTTCCCTGGCACTGCACGAAAAGGAAAAAAAAGAATAAAAGAATATGTGTGTGTGTGTGTGTGTGTGTATTCTTTTTTTTTTTTTTCAGATTGTACACGGTCAGTTAACTGCAGAGGTCATGACCTATCCAGGTCTGCTTTGTTTTTGCCTCAGCAGCATAATGAGATTCCCTTGGTGAGTCAGCATTTCGGATGCTGGTTCCTCCTTGGCTTACTCATTCCTTCATCTAGAACACTTTTCCGTGCACACAGCCTTGATTCTGTCTACCAGAGCAAAAACCAATGGATATTTATCTTAATCTTCATAAACTGCAGAAAATGACCATGCAGGCTAGAGTGAAAGGCTTCCTGAAAGAGGAAATAAAGAAGAACAGACAGGGGCCAGGCAGTGGTGCACCTGGTTAAGTGCACACATTACAGTGTGCAAGGACCCAGGTTCAAGCCCCTGGCCCCACCTGCAGGGAGGTAGCTTCACAAGTGGTGAAGCAGGGCTGCAGGTGTCTCTCTGTCTCTCTCCCTCTCTCTCTCCCTCCCCTCTCTCAATTTCTGTCTCTATCCAAGGGTGAATAAAAATTAAAATAAACATTTAAAAAACAAAGATTAAAAAACTACACCAAAAGAAGAGGAGGGGGAGAAGAAGACATAAACAGACTCTTAAGTCAAGAACAGCTGTGGCAGGATCAGGGAACCTCAAAAGTTGGTCAACCCATTCCACTGGGGGCAAGAAAAGGGGAGGAGGGAGCAAGCACTGAAACCAACCAGCAGAAAGCAGAGTAAGTTGTGAAACTTACCTTGTGAAACGACCTTAGGAGATTTGTTTTATTCGTGAGTCACTGAATCCTGAATACTGAGAATCCAGAGTGTCCCTTTTAAAATATTTAAATGTCATGGCAACCCTAAGATATTTGCCATAGCAACCCAGTAAGAAATTATTTATTCATATCAAAGAGAGAAAGTGACCAGAGTTCCACTCTGACATTTATGGTAGATGCCAAATTTAGGGTCTCGTGCATGCCAAGTCCTGTGGACTATCACTAAACATCCTCCAAGGCCACCGGAAATTTCCTTAATAAATGGAGAAATGAGATAGAAGGGAGATGTTCAAATAGCTAAACTGTGTGAGATTATCTCTGCTTCCACTTTTCTCATGTCAATACTAGTCTCCACATTCTTGTCATTAGTGTCTTAAGATGTTTTGTTATTTTTTTTAAGTGTCTTTAGTTGGTAAAATTATACAAGTTATGAGCCAAGAGACACCCAAAAAATGTGTTTTGAGATTTGTTCTGTGAAGTATAAACATTTGGAAACATCTGCTGGAGGTCAGGGAAGACACTGAAGAATTCTGAGCAGGCAGAGTGGAGAATGCAGAGTTTTGCAGAGAATACAGAGTGGAGAATGCAGAGTTTTGCAGAGAATGCAGAGTGGAGAAGGCAGAGTTTTGCAGAGAATGCAGAGTGGAGAAGGCAGAGTTTTGCAGAGAATGCAGAGTGGAGAAGGCAGAGTTTTGCAGAGAGGGCAGAGTTTTGCAGAGAATGCAGAGTGGAGAAGGCAGAGTTTTGTTGAATTACGGAGGGACTGGCAGAGGAAAATACTAGAGTTAAGGACATTAGCACGGTGGTGTCTTCTCCCTGAGAGCACTCTATTGCATTTGCAGAGCACTGTTCTGGGGCTAAAAATGCAACAAAGGACTAGACAGACTAGTTAGGTCTGTGCCCTCATGGAATTACCACTTGAATTGAGGGCACAGGAAATAAACAAAGAGGGATGAAGAGACTGAGAGTAAAAGAGAGGGAGAATTCAAGAGATTAAAAAAACAGCTATGGGCTGTAATGAGCTCTGTTAAGGAAACAAGAAGGTGAGGTAGGAAATTATCTCTTTGGATAGGATGTCTAAGAAGAGGCCACTCTAAAGAGACCTTTTCTCTTTTTTTAAAGAGAAAAAAGATTGACCCAGACGACAGAAGAGAATGCTCCAAGAAGACAGAGCAGCAAAGACAGAGACCCAGAGCTGAAACGTTTCCTTGAAGTTCTCACTGGCCAGTTTAAGAAATCTAAAATTAAGAACGTGAGGCAGTTACACTATAGCAAATTCAAGAGGGAAAGAGGAAAGAAACAGAATAATAAATAGAAGGATTTCCAATAATGCAGCTGGCCAATGTTGCTGATGTTATTAGTAATACATGGTTTGAAATGTTGACCACTTCAAACACCCCCTAGGTCCTGGAGCTGACCAAATATTGTTCTTGTTCTTCGAGAGCAGATAGTCTAATGAGGAGAGAACAGTCTGTGGATCCCAGACAGTAATCTACTGATTAATCTACTGATTGGCAACTAAAGACAAAATCATGGACATTAAAAGAAGAGACAAACTCTGGATGGTGGACTCAGGCAATTAGTGTTCTCAGGGGCTTTTTTTTTTTTTCTAGAAGAAATGGCCACAGAAAAATGACGGGAAGGAACAGGATCTGTCTCTGCAGGCTCCTGTCTCCCTCCCATGTTATCTACTTCTCCAGCAACTTCTGACTTCAGGTTCAAATACAGATATCAGCACAGATTCAGATGCAGATCCTAGTTATATGAAATCTTGTTTGTTCATAATAAATCTAGCAGATGTCATTGGCCCGATGGTGAAAATCATCACTTTGAAAAATAAATACCCCTTCTGCCTTTCTTTCTTTCTTTTTTAATTTCTTTATTGGGTAATTAATGTTTTACATTCAACAGTAAATAGTTTGCACATGCATAACGTTCCCCAGATTCCATATAACAATACAACCCCCACTAGGTCCTCTGTCATCCTTCTTGACCTGTATTCTACCCACCCACCCACCCACCCCAGAGTCTTTTACTTTGGTGCGATACGCCAATCTGCCTTTCTTTCTACACACATTTTTTAGATGTGTGATAGGGAATGATCTGCTTCCAGGGTCACAGGGTCAACCTCTGTATAACAGTGGACACTGGACCCCAGGCAAGTATGTCCATTGCTACCGCTATCAGAGCTATGATCAGTCACAGGGTCGCCGGGGCAGGTGCTGGGGTGACATGTCTTCCTCAGAGGGCTGTGGATAGAGTTTTTAATATTATATATGCAGCGAGGAAGGTGGCTTAGTGGGTAGAGCTCAGGACTTGCATGTATGAGGCCTGGGGGTTGACCCCAGATACATACCAGAGCGGTACTCTGGCCTGTCTCATAAAGTCAATAAATAATTTAACATGTAAATTCAGTTTTTAATCTATACATAAAGATATTGCCCTATTTGCATCTGCTATGTTCCTACTTTACGAATTCTGGTTTGTTGGGGGTTTTTTTGTTTTTTGTTTTTTGGGGGGTTTTTGCCTCTAGGGTTATTGTTGGGGCTCAGTGACTACATCATGAATCCACTGCTCCTGGAGGCTATTTTTTCCCTTTTGTTGCCCTTGTTGTTTATCGTTGTTGTTATCATTGTTGTTGTTGTTGTTATTGTTATTGCTGTCATTATTGTTGGGTAGGACAGAGAAATTGAGAGAGGATGGGTAGACAGAGAAGAGGAGAGAAAGACAGACACCTGCAGACCTGCCTTACTGCCTGTGAAGTGACCCCTGGCAGGTGGGGAGCTGGGGCTCTAACCGGATCCTTATGCCTGTCCTTGCGTTTTGCACCATGTGCACTTAACCCACTGTGCTACCATCCAGCCTCTGATTCCTGTTCATTAAATATTTTGTTCTTCTTTTTTATCTTATTGCATTTCAGCCACCAAGTGGCAGATGCTACTACAATTTCATCCTGAACTCCCTAGGCAGATGACCTCACCACTGTGAACCTGGAACGTCACCTCTCCAGAGCCCTGCCCCACTTGGAAAAGATAGAAACAGGCTGGGAGTGTGGATCAACCTGCCAACACCCATGTCCAGAGGAGAAGCAATGACAGATGCCAGACCAGGCCTTCCACATTCTGCACCCTATAAATAATTTTGGTCCATACTCCCAGAGAGGTAAATGTTAGGGAAGATGGGAGAGGGAGAGGGAGAGGGAGAGGGAGAGGGAGAGGGAGAGGGAGAGGGAGAGGGAGAGGGAGAGGGAGAGGGAGAGGGAGAGGCAGGGCTCTGAACTCTAATTCCATCAGGACTCAGAGAGAGAAGAGGAAAAAGAAGAAAAAAAAAAAAAAAAGGAAAGGTACTCATAAGTAGTAGTTGTTACTTAACCAGAGCTCACAAACTAGGGTGTGCGTCTTGCCAAGCACACAGCCCACATTCAAGTTCCAGCAACACATGGGGAGTAGGACAACAAGCTTTGGTGAGTGGTGCCTCTCCCTCCTTCTCTGTCTCCTTATCTGAGTGAAGAAAACCAGCCATGAAATGTCGTTAAGACTTTTTGGCTCTGAAAATAAATAAATAAATAAATAAATAAATAAATAAATAAATAAAATCAAGGAGAGACTTCAAGAAACTGTCACAGTCCGGAAACTACAGAGGAATGACAATGTGGGGCCCTAGATGGGGCCTCAAAAGAGAACAGTGATGCAGAACTGGTCCAGTCCAAATAGAGTGTGGGGCTCACCTCATAGTGATGCACCCATGCTGTCTTAGTTAAGACAAATCCTCGAGGAAACACTCACGAAAGACATGTCTCTGATATCTGATTACTGTAAAAAATGGCGACTAATCCCTAGCACTGCAAAAACGGTATCATCTGTTTTCCATCTACACCATGCCTCGGCCTTGCGTGAGCTTAATGTGCAGCTTGACGATACGAGAATCCGGCATGAAGCCCAGCCAGTCTATCTTGGCGTTACTCTCGATTGCACCCTGTCATTTCACGAACATCTCATAAAAACTGCAGCAAAGGCCAGCTCCTCATGGGGCGCGAGCGCTTCCACACTACGATCATCCTCTCTGGCATTATGCTATTCCACTGCAGAATACTGTGCCCCAGTATGGTTCCGTAGCCCCCATGTCCACTTGGTCGATTCCAAATTATATTCCTCCATGAGGATAATTTCTGGAACCATCCATTCCACCCTGGTTCCATGGCTGCCAGTTCTTAGCAACATCACCCCGCCAGATATTCGTCGGGATGCGGCATCATCTAAGTTCATTTCCCACGTCTACGCTCGACCGGACCTGCAATATACGCGGATATCTTTGCCCACCCTGTCCAACGCTTGACGTCTGTCTCGTCACCCAATCTGGTCCCCTACGCCTACACTGAACTTCTCTGTTCCAGACTCTTGGAAACAGAGTTGGCAGTCAGCTGAGGTCAAGAACAAACACCTCATCACAGACCCCTGCGAGCGTCCACCCGGCTTTGACCTAGCACGTTATGATCGGCCCTCCTCCATCGCTATCAAACAGGCCATGGCCGGTGCGCCGCTATGTTCCATCGCTGGGGAGCCAGAGACGACCCGAACTGCCCCTGCGGCTCCAGACAGACTATGACCCACATAGTCAACGACTGCCACCTCTCCAGATTCAAAGGAGGTCTCGAAACTTTACATCAGGCTCAACCTGACGCTGTTGACTGGCTACGGAAGAAGGGCAAACGCTAGAAGAAGAAGACAAATGCTTACAGTGACAGGTTTTATGAACATAGGGAAAACAGGGTGAGAAGTTATGGAAATTCTCTGTACTATATTTAAAGCTTTTCCATCAATCTAAAATTATCCTAGATTCAAAGTTTATCTAAAAATTAACACACACACACACACACACACACACACACACACACTTTCCATTTGTTTGCTCCAGATAAAGTCAGACTAACTGATGTGATGTGAAAATCCAGGGTTTCCATGTCTTTTGATCATTTAACACAGCATCATTACTGACTACTTTTTTTTTTTATCTGCTTGACATCTTTAAGTCAAATGTGTCTTTCTGGACAGTTCCACAGGGAGCTATTTAAACCGTGGCAGAACTAAGAGACAGTGATGATGACAAGGACTTGAGTTTTAGCGTTCATCCTACCTTCCCAGCCTGACAGGTTTACAGTAGGCAAAGGAGTTAAAAAATCACCACACACACAAAACACCTCCTGAAATCAAGGACAAAAGGTCAGAGGATGGCATTCCTGCACAGTCATTTTTCTGATTGCTGATTTTTCTGTGTTCTGCACTTCCCCAGCAGTGTTGCCTTTAAGGTGAGCAGCAGTGATCAAACACAAACCAAAATAACACATTGCTCCTTTAGAGAAGAGAAGGCAAAAGGCCTGTCATTCTGAAGGGCATCCTTGGGGAAGTGCAGGGAGAGCAAGAGAGAGACCACATGACCTTTTTCCTCCCTAAAAGCAGGGCCTATAATTTTGCCTTTTGAAAATCTGTTTAGAAACACTGGCCTACTAGAAAGGTGTTGAGTAAGCACTGCTGAGGGTGTATTATAAAGTATATCTGCTCTGTTTCTGTCACTTCCTCTGACAGTGTGCCAGGGAGGGAAAGATTAACAACCATTGGGCACTGTGCTAGGACTTCTTTGGGTATGTCTGCATCAATTTCTCCTAACAGTTTGGAGGCAGGTTGTTTTTTTTTTGGGGGGGGGGTGGAGAACTCCTGTACTTAAACCTCTGCACCCCTGTCAAGCAGGGAAGACTGATTCTCAACTCTCTGAATCCTGGCCTGATCCACGATTTGCTTTGCCCAACAGAAAGCAGAAGAAGTGAGGCTCTGACACTTCTGAGTACACTTCTACCCCATGGCTTGGAGAACAAATCCAGGCTGTTCTGCTAGAAGACAATTCAGAGACAGGGCAGCATAAGCAAATGCTGCTGAGGCCAGAAGTGTGAGGTTAGATCTGCAAACCAGTCCCTGACCAACTTTCAATTGCTCACTAATATATAAATGAACCAAGCTTCAGACAGGGGACCCTGGGCAAAATGTGAGCTAATCAATGTTTGTTACTTTTCAAAGGTTCATCTATCTCTCTCTCCCTCTCCCTCTCCCTCTCTTCTCTCTCTCTCTCTCTCTCTCTCTGCCTCTATCTGCCTATCTGCCTATAAGAGAGAGAACCAAAAAATTCCTTTGGTATTTGCAGTGCCAGGGATTAAACCTAGGATATCATACCTACAAGCTCCATGCTCTACAGCTGCATCACCTCCCAGCCTTACTATATTAAATCACTGGCTTATAGTCTTGTGGGACACTGAGACTGTTGAGTGGGTAGAGCTCAGGGCTCGCATATGTGAGGCCCCAGGTTTGACCCCTGCACTGCCTCCGCTGAGTAGAGTAGTACTCTGACCTTCCTCTCTCTTCTTTCCTCTTCTCTTCTCTCTCATCTCTTTTCCATGAAATAAAGAAGTTTTAATAAATAACATAGTCTTATTTATTTTTAAGATATAAGGAAATTGAGGCCCACTGGCCAAGTGATGGCACACTTAGCAGAGTACATATTTCAGTGTGCAAAGATTGGAGTTCAAGTCCCTAACCCCCACCTTTAAGGGGGAAAGCAGTGCTGCAGGTGTATCTCTTCCTCTCTCCTCTATCTCCCCCTTCCCTCTCAATGTCTCTACCCAAAATAAATACATAAATAAGTTTTAAATGATTTATTAGAAAAATAAAAAAAACTGAGGTCTGGATAGAGTATATCACTGCCCCAGGACCACACAGATTCTATGTGAGAATAATCAAGATTTAGTCCGAGGATCGACAAATCTAGCTCCTAGCCCCATGGAATGAAAACAAGAAGGAAAATATCACAACTAAATATCAGAGCTACTTAAGTAAGGTGACACTAGAGAAACTTTCCCAGCTGTCTTCTGAATAGCATCCGACATGTGTACATACGTGTATGTTGGTTTAAAAATGATTTGTAAAAAAAAATATATATATTTATTCAATCGGGTGAATAAGCTAGGTAAAAGAAAGCTATTTTTAACTTCAATAGCATAATCTAAATCAAATACATTCATCTTGCTGGAAATCTCTTAATTGTTTTACAATGACAACTAACTGGCTTTTGGCAGATAAATTTGTTTCTCCCTTCTAAGCCAGGTCCTGTGGGAATAACCACCCCCACGCTATTTTCCTCCCTCCTTGTCAAGCTCTGTGCAGATCTTCCACTGCGATGGGTCTCTGCAAACTGTTCCCCTCTACCTTGCCGCACACACTCTAGCTTTTCTGTGGCAGCCTGCACAACAGCACCTTTTTGCCCTCAGGGGTAATGCTAGGGTTCGATGCCTGCCCAGTTCACGACACTTTTTTTTTTTTTGCTAGATGATGAGAGAGAGAGCGAGAGAGAAATAACAAGGAGAGAGAAAGGAGAGAGATAACTAATGAGGAGAGGGAAGAGGAAGAGGAGGAGGAAGAGAAGAGAGGGAGAGGAAGGGGAAGGGGAGGAGGATGAAGAGGAGAGAGAGAGAGAGAGAAGAAGGGGAGGAGGAGGAAGAGGAGGAAGAGGAGAGAGGTGCAGGAGAGACGCCTCTAGCACTGCTACAGCATTCATGGAGCTTCCCCACATAGGTGGGGGCCTGGTGCTTAAACCCAGGTCTTGTAGCCTGGCAATATTGACATACTATGGGGCACACAACCACCTGACACACACACACATACACACGTACACACAGACAGCAACACTTCTATTAATTCCTGATAAATTCCCTACTGTTTCCATTATATATAGAATATATAACTTCCTTCACTACTTTGAAATAGGTCACTCATCTCATGCATTACTTTCTGCCTTTCTTTGGATTGACAAAATGGTGAACTGAACCTGTTAATCCCTCAGTACTCTGCTACTGCTGCCAGGTAAGTTTGAACTCCTTGGCATGGCCTCACTGAGACTGTGCGTTCCTCTTTCCACTTTTCCTGCTTGGTCCTAGATGCTATTCAACTTTCCAAATGCCGCTGTGCTTTAGCCAAATCAAATTTCCTCATGGTGTTTTAACTCCTAATTCCAAGACTTCCTGAATGTTGTTTCCTCTGCTGGAGAGGTGTGTGTGTGTGTGTGTGTGTGTGTGTGTGTGTGTGTGTGTGTGTGTGTACACAGGTGCACTTACACTCACACACATACATATTTTGACTAATGTTTTAAGACTTAGAAGAATTTACCTCCTGCTAAGAAGACTGCCCTGAATGAGCTCACCAAGATACTACAGTCTTATTATATGTCCACAAGTCACCTGTCCTTACCACACTATAGCATTTAGCCCTCTGTATTACATTGGCTGATTTAATTACCTGCATCCTCTACCTTACTTTCTGTTTCATTTGCTAGAATGGAACTTGACACACAGTAGGTTCTCACTAAATATTTACTGAATTAATAAATTATATGATATTGTTTTCCTTATGTGTACATTACTCTCAAAATAATTGATAATTGTTAATACTCAACATGTGAGGGAGCAAAGTTGGAATGCTTTTGGTAATGAGTAGCAGCAGAGTAAACACGAACTAGCTTAAACAATCCGGACTGACTGGCAGGTGCAAAAGCAGACTAGAATCAAAGGTGTTTGTACCCTGCACCTCTTGCTCTGTCTTGACTCTCTTGACAGGTTCTGAGAGAGCTGCGACTGCTAAATCATAAATTCAGAGTCCAGGGATGAGAGAAAATGCCTTTATCCAGAAATCCTAAGAAAATTTCCCAGGCTGATTGATTTATCCCACTTAGCTGGGAAGGAATCAACAAGAGCAAGGCAATGTACAAATATGCAGTTGCATTAGCAACTGGGTTACATTCTCAAAGATGCATCAATTGGTGATTTTTGTCATGGGTGCAAATATCAGTGTGACCCACAGATCTCAATGGAATACACCACCACAGTTCTGGGTCATATGGTTTAGCTTACGGCAACCACAGTTGCATATGCAACTTGTCCTTTGACCAAAATATCAAGAGAGGCTTTTCTGTATGATGCTGGTGACTCAGGCTTCACACTCTCCAAATACATGGGTCACGTAGAGAAAAAATGGCCACTTTGAGGAAACTTGGGATACCAATAAGAAGAGAGGGACGGATACTGGCGACCACTAATCATGACCCTACATTGGTCACTATAAAGGTTTCTAAAACAGAATATATGATAATTCAAAGGATATTTGGTCTCAAACAGATATGATGGGTCTGTGTGGGAGAGAAGCAAGATACTACTTCTGACCAATGAGAACCTAAATGTCTTCTCTACTTCTACTCTTGATTTCAGATGCAAGTAAAATTTGATTTGGGATTCTGTAAGAGTGGAAGGGGAAATCTGTTTATAAATGTTTTCCCTTTGGGGCTTAAATATCTTGGTAACACTCAGTTCTTGTACTGATGTTGGTATCTCTGAAGACAACAGAAGACTTGAGTGTAATTGAGTGCTCACTGGGGGAAGAGATTTGCATGCAATTCACCATATGACTGGTGACATCAAAGACAATGCATTCTTCTGTCAAGTTCAGGTTCACTGCCTCCTCCCAGAAAATGCAGACATGGGTAGGTAGGCAAGAGTAAGTGTGTTTTCTCAGAAGTGGTCTGATCCAGACAGATGATCTCTTATATAAGACAATTTCTGATGAACTTCTTCTTAACAGTTGACTCCAGGAAGGAATAGTCCTCATAGTAGGATTGTTTAAACATGACTGGCAGAAATGCCTCAGCCTCTTGATGAATAATCACTCAAAATTTTAAATTTTAAGCAGACAGACTTCATCAACTTTTGCTAAGAGAATTTCTCCAAAAGTGCTCTACTAACTCCAGCTGCTGGCTGCTCCCGGCCTTGGGAATGACCTCCCTTTCTTTGGTCTTATTTTCCATGTCTGCATTCCTCTCCCCAGAAACCTCTGCAGTTTTGCCTGTTCTGCATCAGGGGAGAAAGCATTTGGTATTCTATTCTTTGGGGGTAGAAAGAACAGTATTCAGATGAAATGCAAACTGAAAACAGAAAGATGATTGTCTGTACCAGCCATAGAACATTCTCTCTGGTGTCAGCATGCCAGAGATTTTCATATTCAACCTCTTGGCCACAAATATTAACAACATTATAATTGGTTTCACTAACATGTGGGATCTAGAAAACCAAAACACATGAATCTGGGGGTGGGGAGAAGGAAAGGAAAAAACAAAACCAGAAGTAAACAAACTGTTTCTAGACTTTATGAGAATGGGGGGCACAGTACACTGTCAATGAGTGCAGTGTGGAACTATACCCAATAATCATAAAATCTTGTAAATCACTACTAATCACTAATAAAATGTTTAGACATAAATACAATAAACACAATTTGGATATTGAAAGATTTTAAAAGGATGGTCCCAGGACATCAAATTTATAAAAAAGAAGTGACCCAATCCATAGTGTATTTGCTTTCAGTAAATATAAAAATCAACTAGACTTGAAGCTCAGGCCAGTCATTAAAATCCAAAGACTATATAAAAAAAATACTACATTATATAGTCATTTACTATTGTAGAATTGCCTCAAATAACAAGTTACTTGATCTGTGATTCATTCATTCTTCCTGAATACTTCAGAAAACACTGAATCAAAGTCAAGTGTTGACTGCTGCCCATTCTTTCGTACATTCAATAACTACTGAGTACTGGTTGTGCTCTAGGTACTCTTCTAGTCACAAGAGACATAGGTTGGTGTTTTAATCAGGTGACAGTAATGAAGCAGATAAGCAGGAGCCTTTTAACAACCATTTTCAGAGCCTTTTAGACAACGAAGTTCATTTCCTACCAGGTTTGTCAACCTTGAGGAGACTTGAAGATTTTATTTGTACATCTCATATTTTTTGAATCACTTGAAATGGGCCTATGCGAAACACTTTTTAAAAAGGGCACAATCACTAGTAGTAATAGATAAGAACTCAGAAACACAACATAGCACACCTGGGAGGTGGCTCAGGAGGTAAAGCACAGGACAGGAAGTAAAGAAGGTTTGCAGCCCTGGGGTCCATCTCTAGTACCACAGATGCCAGACAGAAGCTCTGGATTCTCTTATAAAAATAAATAAATAACACTAGAAAAAGACAGAAAGAGGCTGGGGGTATGTATCCACCTGCCAACGCCCATGTCCAACAGAGAAGTAATTACAGAAGCCACACCTTCTGAACCACACAAGGAACTTTAGTCCAGACTCCCAGAGGGATAAAGAATAGGGAAGCTTCCAATGGAGGGGATGGGACATAGAACTCTGATGGTGGGAACCAAATGGAATTGTACCCCTGTTATCTTACAATCTTGTTCATCATTATTGAATCACTAAATATATATACAACAAACATCTGAGAAAAAAGAAAATATAAATAAGAGAAGCACCATCAATTCAGTCCACATTTAGGTTTGTCATTTAGGGTCAGAATGACCCCAGAAAATTTGTTTTGAAGTCAATGATCACCTGCAATGATATCAGCCATCTGAGGTCACTGACTCAGCTCACACTTATCTCCTTGCCCTTGATAATTCTGAATGGAGGGTTCACACATGGGTATGTACATTTCCCTGAAGAGCACCAGTCTTTTAAGCTTGGCTGCCTTTTCTTACTCATCTCCTATGCCTGCTGCAAGAAATCATGCCTTTCATAAGAGGTCCCATTATTAACACTTCCAATTTTTCCCTGGGCAGTGGTTCCCACCAACAAAGTTATATCTGAGAGAGAACAATGTTTTTTGAAAGCCAATATTGTGTGTGTGTGTGTGTATATATATATATCTTTTAAAACTTACTTTATTTATTTATTATTGGATAAAGACAGAGAGGAAATTGAGAGATAAAGGGGAGGTAGAGATGGAGAGAGACAGAGACACCTGCAGCCCTGCTTCACCATTTGTGAAGCTTTCGCCCTGCAGGTGGGGACCAGGGCTTAAACCTGAGTCCTTGCGCACTGTAGTGTGTGTGCTCTTAACCAGGTGTGTGACCACCTGGCCCACCAATATTGTTTCTTATATTCATTCTTCTGGCCCTGGAGCTTCTGCACTTCACCAGGAGGCCAGCTGTTCAAAACCATCTTTATTCCCTGTTATGCTCTGAGCAAGAAGAGCTGACTTTGTTCTCTGCAGAGACCTTCAGCTTCTCAGCCTTACTCACTAAATCTTCCTCCCAGTCTTGTTTGACTCTGGAAGATGGATAAGCCTTTCCTAACCATTGTTTATTTCTAAACTGGTAAAGTTTGTTCTGCTGTCCTCAAACAAGTAGCCAAAGGAGAGGAAGACAACCAGTAGCCCCCTCCCATCTCTCTTCTTTGACATCTTGAGAAAATCACTATTCCAGAGCTTCTCTGCTTTCTAAATTTATTTCCTACCAGGTCTGCCAACATTGATGCATCAAAGGAGGTATAAAAGCATTTTCATGTTTCACGGTAGGTTTACCTGTTCTGTTCTTGCTTTTCTAGGCGTTACCTATGAGTGATACCATTCAGTATACGTCCTTCTTTTTCAGGCTTATCTCACTCAACATGATGCCTTCAATTTACGTCCAAGACATGATATTGCATAGTGTCAACAACTACTGTAAACCATTAGCCTCCTGTGTGTAGGAGTATTTTCACATGATGGTTCAGAATGTTCTGAGTCAAAGCAAAAACATGCATACTGGTATGGACCTACAAGAGCTGGATCTCAGTACTGGTTTTCAGCTCAAATTAACTGAATAAACTTTAGGTATATAGGTGCAGTGTATGGGGATAGTCAAGCCTCTTTGAGTTTCCTCTTTTGTATCTGTTCACTGCAAACACGAGTGCTAAAGCCATAAATGGAGGGATGTTTCCATATTCATGAATTCCTCTGGAAATGGGAAAAGTTTATGTTAACAAACTAAAGACAAAATATAGAAAAATATATCCTTTCTCTCTCTGTCTTTCAATTCCTTTCTATTAAAGGAAGGAACTTGGAAGAAACAGAAGTGGCAGAAAGACCTTGCAACTTAAGTTATGACAAGAATCTTATTCAACACTAACTCAGACATATTTCATACAAATTGGTAGGTATGATCAATTTGTATCTGATTAAGATTTTGGTCTACACTCAAAAGCTGGAAGTTTAATATTAATTTGAGTGGGTTCCCTACCCCAGAAATTGACTTCCCTTAGCTATGTTTTCCTATTCCAAGTCTCTTCCAGGGCTAACGGCAGAGGTTTGCAAAGCCCAACAATTATCCAACTCAGGAACAGAACCAAAGCTGATGCCTTTCCAAAATTTTGAATTGACTTTGAAGGGCTAATCAGAGTGATCCTAGTCTCAGCCAGACTTCATTCTCTAGAATGCATGAACCATCAAACCAGAATTAAAAATCTCACTGAGCAGTAGCTAAGATACAGTTTTCTTATCCCAAATTCAATTTTTTAAGTGTTAAGAACATGAAAACATGAAGTCAGAAAAAAGTTTCTCTTCCTGCATACTGCAATTACACATTATCATGAAAATGGACTTTTATTGGATTGTCTATACATATGGAAATTGGGTTAATTAAAATAATAAGACACCTGGTCATTTGCATGACCCTGCAGTGCAAGTCAGTTTGTCAGTTTTCTCAAGACAAGAATAATAACATTTTTATGTGTGGTTTATGGGAACTGAATTTAGGGGCTAATGCATGGAATCTTCAACCACTGCGCTATTGCTACTTCCCCAGACAATCTTTACTTTATTTTTAAGATTTGTGGAGAAAGGGAGAGAGGGTCAGGTGTGGCAACCCCAGTTAAGTGTATGTAGTACTAAGCGCAAGGACCTGTGCAAACCCCTGGCTCCCCACATGTGGGGTGGGGGGATGATGCTTCACAAGCTATGAAGCAGGTGTGTAGGTGCTTTTCTTTCTCACTCCTTCTCTATCTCTCCCAGCCCTCCAATTTCTCTTTGTCCTATCCAATAAAAAGTTTAGATATGGCAGCCAGGAGCAGTGCATTCTTAGTGCAGGCACCGAGCCCCAGTGATAACCCTGGGGGAAGAGAGAGAGAAATAAAGGAAGAGAGAAGAGAACATAAAGCCCTGCTCCATCATCCATGCGCTCTGGCACTTAAAACAGCAGGCTCTTAAAAACGCAAAGCAGGTGTCTACCACTGAAACCCCTCTTTGGCCCGAGGGAAATAACTTTTAAAAAGAACAATGAAGAAGGGAGATTGGTAATTTGCAGTGTTTGTCTACCACAGTGAGTTAGAGAAGAGAAACAAGTTTTCTTGGGCTGATGAAATAGTTCACTTGGATAGCGCACTGTTTTGCTAAGTGCACAATACAGGTTTGAGCCTGACATTCACTACATAGAAGGAAGCTTCAGTGCTGTGGCCGGCCTCTCTGTCTCTCTGTCTCTCTGTCTCTCTCTTCTCTCTCTCTGACTCTTTTTCTGTCTCAAGCTAAAGAATGAAGAGATTTAAGCATTCTTGATCTGGTAGAAATGAGAGTCAATAAGCACTGAACTGAGACCGCTGTGAACACCAGAAAAGACGTCAGAAAAATCAAAGACCAAGATCTTAGGATTCCTGGAGATCAGAACCTGGGAGGGGAGAAAGGATTCAAGGAGACCAAACCATAATAAACTATGGAGTAAAGCAAGAGACCAGTGGGTAAAGAAATATTAAAAAGGTGGCACAGTGTAGATCATGTTTGGTAAATTTTAAAGGGGTTGAACAAAATGCTTGTTGATAATCTTAGTCGTTCATTCATTAAATGCCCAAGGGAGCTTACTGGATCAGTTTTTCTGTGGGTTTGAAGAAAAACATGAGGTAAAAGAAAAATAAACAAAATTCTTAAACTGGCCTCCTGGAGATCATGTTGCAGTGAGTGATAATGTTGGGGAGTGTATGTGTACATTCTCCTGTGCTAGGTGGTGGTAAATGCTATGCATGAAATTAAACCAGGAGGGAGGGCTGATGGGAGAGCTGGGGTACATTAAACAGGGTGTCAGAGTTTTTGAAGAAGGGCCCAACTGAACACTCAAGGAAGAACTTATAATTGATCTAAAATTGAGCCATGTCATTATCTAGAGGATAGAACACCTCACGTAGAGAATAAAACATTTTATTACAAGAGGTAATGAAAGCCGGGGTGCTGAGCTTTAACTAGACACTAAGACAAGACTTCTAGTAATTTGTTTAAATTTAAAGGAAAATGATTCCCAGAAGGCTTGAAGATGAGGGTTCCCCAAGCATATTCATTCTCCCCACTTCTCTCTTCCTTGACTGAGGTAATTATAAATGCTGATGCCTTTGACTCCACACATTGCTTCCTACTTAAGAGAACTAGTTTTCCACAAGTCATAGAGCTGAAGATGAGTCCCAGACAGTCAGAGGTGCTGAGGCACAGATGCTAAGTAAGTAAAAGATTGGGTTATGGTGACTGGAATGGAGCAGGAGGAGTGAGGCAAGACCAGAGAAATAATTAGGGAACAGATCTCATAACCACTCACAGAAGTTTCTGTGATGGTAAGAATGTTCTATATCGATGTTATCCAATGTGGTAACCACAGTGCACTTACTAGTAATGGGACATACACATTAAGGGCTGTGTTTCAGCAGATCTCCTATCTCCTAGCATCTCCACCATTTTTTCAACACTGCTCAGCCACTTCCAATTCTTCTTCTAGCGTTTGCCAGCCACTTCCAATCATAATGAGATAAAATTCATTTGCCATTCCAGCCTTAAATAGGAACCATGACTTCTTTTCATCCAGCCTCCTATCCCTCTGTGAAGATATAGTTACAATATATGTAATTCTAAATTAAATCTATGATAAGCAGTGAAAACAATAGATTTGATAAGGTTCTATTTCCCTTGAGAAAAAGACCCAAGATTATGCCGATTGGATACATCATGTATTATTTCATGGTTTCTGTTTTATATAAGTTGATGTGATAGAAAAAAAAAATGTCACCTTGGAAAGGGCAAAATGACTGAGTTTACAAGTTTGGCCAGTTGTTAATAAGAGTCTTCTGAAGGGCATATTGTGAACAGAGCTCTGAATGAAGGATTATACAAGAGACAGAAAGGAAGCCAAATACAAAGAGTAATAAACCACGCTGTTTTCTTGCCAGACTCTGGGCCTCTCACTACTAGACAGTCACACAACTTTTCAAACTGAGTGGAAGCTGACGTCAACCTCTGATTCCCTACTCTAACCTTTTAAATACACAAAATCCAAGTCTACATAGTAATCCTGAAAGGGGATATCTAACACCAGCACAGGATGGAAAGCAGAATGTAATTGGCTCTCTTTTATAAAAGGATGCTAGGTTTGCCTACAAGTGAGTTCATCTCTGATCAGATGTGTGTGTGTGTGTGTGTGTGTGTGTGTGTGTGTGTGTTTGTGTGTGTTGCTCACCTGAATTGTCTACTCTGTGTCAATATGGTAGAGCTGATAGTCTGGGACTCATCTTCAGCTCTGTGACTTGTGGAAAACTAGTTCTTTTAAGTAGGAAGCGATGTGTGGAGTCAAAGGCATCAGCATTTGTAATTACCTCAGTCAAGGAAGAGAGAAGTGGGGAGAATGAATATGCTTGGGGAACCCTCATCTTCAAGCCTTCTGGGAGTCATTTTCCTTTAAATTTAAACAAATTACTAGAAGTCTTGTCTTAGTGTCTAGTTAAAGCTCAGCACCCCTGCTTTCATTACCTCTTGTAATGTTTCTGAAGATTCCCATAGAGTTTAACATATTGGTTGTCTCATTGTTTCCACTACAAATCCACTGCTCCTGACAGCCAATTTTTTCTATTGTTTTTGTTGTTGTTGTTGCATAGAACAAAAAGAAATTGAGAGACGAGGGGAAGACAGAGTGAGGGAGAGAAAGATAGACACCTGCAGACCTGCTTCACCACTTATGAAGTGACCCCACCCCTACAGGTGGGGAGCCGGGGGCTCGAACTGGGATCCTTGCTCCAGTCCTAGTGCTTCGCACTATGTGCACTTAACCCAGTGTGCTACCACCCAGCTCCCTCATTGTTTCTTTTAAGATGTGTTTGTTTGTGACAAAAAGATCATAGTGTTACTCAGGTACATGTGATACTGCCAACCTCAAGTACTCAAATCCTGCACTCTATAACTGAGTCAACCTCCCTAGCAGCTGGTCATCTCACTTTCTAGATTATAGAGAACCAGAGCATCACTTTAGCCATGTGGTGCTGAAGATTGAGCACAGGACCTCAAGCTTGCAAATCCTGTGTTCTTCTGCTACGCAACCTCCCAGATCACTTTATGATCCAGTTTTCTGCTTCTGCAGAATCCTCACTCTCCAACCACTTTGCATCCCAACTCCTGTCACTGTTCAGGTCCTTTCTGCCTAGCATCAGTCCCTTGGGGCTCTGCTCAGAGCCTGCTTCCCTTCTCCTACTTCCCTTTGTCTCTCGCGTACCGTACCTATGTCATCTTCAGCGACTCTTAGAAATTCAAATTTTTCATGTGCTGCCTAACTTCCTCTCCTTTAAGATGATGCTTTGGGAGGGGGAAAAGAAAAACCGTTCAAGTGAAACATCAGAGTTGATTACTACTTCTCCTCCACCCCACTTGATGTGGATAAAATCTTTACTAGTCTCCAAAAGGGCTTACATTCAATTTTTTTTATACTTTATACTGGTAATTCTTTTCTCTTGCTACTAAAACAACAGAAATTCGCTTCCTAATGAAAATGGTAGTCTTCCATTCTCCATGAATTATGATTTAGAAAATATTCTTTAAAAAAAACTTTTTTTTTTATTCTAAAGTCCAGTGAACCAGTTCTATATATATCTGGGAAATATCTGCATATTTCTGATGCCACAAATACACATTTCTAGGTGGGAATTGTTTCACCTTTCCCTATCAGTGTCACTATGTATGTCTCTTCAGATAAGAACAAACCTGAGTTCTCCCCAGTAGTCACATTATTTAATGAAAGCAAAGCACAAACAATCGGCAGCTTGAAGTGTAGTTTGGAGCTTGGGGTCGTGCTGATATTGCTGTAGGTGTGTCAGAGGATCTGTGTTTGGCTCTGCAACGTGATCTAAAGCTAGAACTAGCACAGGATAAAATGAGGAGACACTTCCTCCTTTATGAAATAGAGGGCTTTCAGTTCCTGCCACCCCTCCTTCAACTCCCCAAGCTTTGAAAACTGAAATATTATTGCATGGAAT